>NW_028253772.1:0-342981 GCF_964263255.1 Lissotriton vulgaris
ATGTCAAACACCTGATCTAGCTATACATCAACAAAAAGACAGGGTGAATTTGCTACTATGATCTGCACATCAATATTGCATTTGTCCCATGGTATTAATTTGTCCAGTAATACACAAATACTCACTTTGGGAGTGCCCAACTGATAGGATGCTTATTCACCCTTACATACAGCACTGTTAGTACAGATGTATATAAGATACTAAACAGAAACTGGCACCTATTGTTGGAGGATCCCAGCCTGCACAACAAAGTAGGAACAAAACCCTCGATCACCTGGAGTAGAGGAAGAACTTTGAGACAAGAACTGTGTCCAAGTTACATTCCTCCACCAAAAGGGCAAAACTGGATGCCTGTATCTCCTAAAGGGTTCTACAGATGTGGCAATTGCTGCATATGCTGCTTTGCATTAAATAAAACAACTGAGTTTAGGTACAATAGTCCTAAATTGCACACGATACAAAACTTTATTAACTGCAATACCACTTATACAGTATATTGCATAAAATGTATATGTGATTGGATATATGTAGGCAGCACAATAAGACCATTAAAAGAAAGAATACAGGAGCATATTAGGGCTATGCGCAACAATAATGCCCATTATCCCTTGGCGGCACATTTTAACATGGTGCATCAACCAAATGATCTACACAGAATCAGGTTTCATGGAATAGATGTTGTGATGGCAGGTAACAGGGGTGGTAACCGTGAACAGCAACTACGAAAATTGGAAAGCAAATGGATCATTTCTTTGAGAGCGGTGGAAAAGGGAGCAAATATGGACAAAGAGATGTGTGAGTTTCTATGAATATGTACATATATTTGGTTCATCAGCATTGGGGACAGATAAATGAGATTTAAATAATTAAATGTGCCCATAAGAAATATACGTCCATGTTCTTGTGAGAATTTGTGTGAATATCGGTTTGAATAGTAATATAAAAATATTACATGAGATGAGAAGGATATATTTTATAATGCGCTTGAAATGGTGCCCAAATTGTACTAATATGATTAGACAGAAAGTATTTGCCTTTCGCTTTTGCGGTGTATAAATTTACAAATGTTCCAAGATGGCCACTACTTTCTCCTTAGTGAGCATTGAAACTATTCGGCTTAGTCCTTTTTTTGTGACTGACATAAAGGGTGGGCCAGGATGACACAGTCACTTCCTGCAAGACTAACGCGGAAGAGAGACGCCTTGCTGAGACGCGTCCGGTTTCGCTATGGCGGTAAGTTTTAAAAAATGGGTCCGGGGACAACGCAAAAGATAGTTCGTAATACGACTGAGTCAAAGATTCTTTGACGCGTCACAGAGACCGGGGATTCAAAAACCCTGAAGACTCGATTGATAGATGCACCTTGTTTTTTTACGTTTGTCGTTCTCCGGTTTTAAAATAATTAAGGAAAGAAACAATCGGACTAGGAATGCGTATCTATGTCAATTTAAATATGACATATGATTGCTTTTAACTCTTTTTCTTTATGTGATATGGGAACGGCTCCAGGGAAGTCCATATATGACATATGCATTTATATTTTTTAATGAATGTGAGACGGCTCCAGGGAAGTCCATGTGTGGCGATGGGCAGCTTAAATAGATGATTGGGACACATTTCCGGCGTAAGGGGAGTCTGCTTGTGGCGATGGACAGAATAAAATTGTTGTGCCATGTGTCCACCAGAGTAGTAACACGCAGTAACATTGGTCATTCTATAGCAGTTTTGGACCGGTATTTGGAAAGGCGCTGAGCCTTGTTGCAAACTGGGGATAACATAATGGAATATACAATTGGAAACACAATAGGTTTATAAACAGCATATTAAATCTCTTTCCCTCTTAAACAACTGAAATGGGAATGGATTTATCATTTCAGATGGAACTTATCATGGCTCCTTCAATCCTCTATTAAATTACAGACCACTGAGTGAGAATATGGATGTAGAAGTACAAGAATTTAAAGGAACAATCTTCACATTCACTATTTTAGGCTTTAAGGTAAGCCGGCTTATATGGGAATTGTTCTTGATTAATTGATGAGTGTGATGCAACATACTAATGTAAGAAATTTGTTCTAAATACCGGCGCTGTTTGGTTTTACAGGACCAATGATTAAGGATTTTTACGTCTTTTATTGATTCATATGAAAATACGCCACTCACCATACTATTTCTCTGTGGTAAGTGGAATCCATTAAGCTTAGGTAGCAGTGCACACGCACTTAGTCTCTATTTGTATAATCGAAATAGCAATAATATTTGAATAGAGACAGATTTGTGGCAAAAATGGGCACATAGACATGCGTTCGAACAAAAGACACTGAGGCACAAGTGGTGGTCATCTTGAGCGACAGGTGTTGTATGGATAACTTTAAAGAAAGTGTTCCAATAGTCAACATAGCGCAATTATGTGAAGTAGGGTGGCCACAAAAAATGTATGTATTCAACTTGCTCAACTAAAATTACATTAAGCTTGTTATTTGATTAAGTAACTGTGCAGCTACTTATAATCTGAGTACCAGACTTGAAAAACAATAATGATATATGATAGACGCTCCAAACTGAAATTGAGGGGAACAAGGGTTGGAGTTTTTGGTTAAGTATGGATGTGTAAAGGTGGCCTTGAATGTATGAGTTTTACTGATTGTATGTATTTGTATACTAATTTGCAGCCTTGAAAAAGCCCGTGGAGGGCGAAACGCGCGTCGGCTGTGACGATGTGGCAAGAAAGTAATCAATAAACAAGAACTTTAAGAACTAATGGACTCTGTACTATCTGAATACTTGTGTGGACTTGAAGAGAATTGAAGTACTGAATTGATTGGATTGAAATTCAATTGGATAAAAGTAACTAGTAGGGATGTGCACTGGTTTAATTATCTCCACCTGATCTAGCTACATCCATTGAGCCTTCGAGTAGGCATAAAACTCTGCTCCAATCATGGCTTGGCCTCGCTCCCTTCTGAGCAACCTTCACCCTTCCCACTCACCTGAAGAATCTTGCCAGAACCAAGAAGTGCTCCAGTTGGTATTTGGTAAAAACCACTGTTCTTGCCCCATAACTTATCCTATTAAAACCGCTACTAGATATCACAAGTAACTGAGGCAGTTTATTCTACAGTATTAACCACTCCGATTTTTCTCTGTTATTTGGTCCTGACCTAAATGTGTCAAATGTACTCGTATAAAACTGCTCTCTTCTTTTCCTTTTTTTTGTTTGTTTCGACATCACCTGATGAAACAAAAAGGAAAGCGCCTCATCACAGTTATGACCTTGGGGTTGCATGGTGTGATACTTTAAAATGAACCTTGATTCAAGGCGTCTCAATTCTTGTAGTCTATTACCACCTCTCTCCCTTACTGGGACTTAGTCCAGTACAACAAAGGTTAGAAGACTAATATTGCTCTGGTGGTGCATGGCAAAGTGCCTGGCAACTGGGTATTGTTTGTCCAGGTTTTTTATTGCCATCAGGTGTTGCAGAACTCTCTCTTTCGCTGGTTTAATAGTGCTTCCAACATAAAAATGTCCCAGCGGCCATACCTGCTTCTTTGCCGACTTTTGGTGGATTGAAATTTTGAAGCTTTGGCCCGCCCCTGCTGCCTGACATCGGGAGAGATTCCCGGAGGGACTACCCAAAAAACAGACACCCTGACAACTTCGCTCACTGTAAGGAAAGAACACGTGACACTCAAGACAACAAACCAAGAAAGCACGTCGATCCTCCATTACCAAAGGTGAGCGGAGACGGGAGTCCTAGGGATCTTGAGCATAGAGCAAGGGCAAGCGGAAGTCTGGTCAACTGTACATTGACTCGAGTACAGAACCTGACGTTCAGAACGAAGTGGGCGCATACTAAAACTATAGCGCGTATCAAGACCTAATAACACACCTAAGTTCACAGCCTTGGCTTCTACCAGAAACACCAAGAGGAGCGAGGCAGCGAGGCAAATGTTTGATATCCAGAAGACGGGGTCAAGTTCTGACACGCCGTCAAGCATGGTCAGCGGTGATGATGCAAACCAAGCAGAACAGGTGGAATAGACTATGGAAACTTCTTAAGCTAGAACAAACCAAATGGTGGGACCACCCTGGCTGAGTATATTGAGGTAAGTCGAATCCAGAGAGGATTGAGAATATACATGACACCTACCTTTAATGATCCAGACCCCGATCTGGTGGAAGAGTGGTCAACAAACAGTCATGAATGTTCAATGGTTATGCTTAAGCTGCTACTGAAATACGCCAGAAAAGACTGCGAAAAGTGGGCTGGGGAATTTGAAGATCTGATTGAACACCTTAAATCGATCTGCAACAAAGACAAGTTTGAAACAAATATGGCCAAACTTGACAAAAAACTGGAAATGATTGAAAAAGAAATCAAAGAAAAGAAACAAAGGAAATTCCTGAGAGATCATGTGGACTATGAAAAGGGGCAGGTCTCACCTTTTCAAAGAAATATGATCACCTGCGCTCCCAGACCTCAATCCCCAAACCTACAGCAGGGCAAACCAGACCCGAATGCGAGGCAACAGAGTTGGCAAGTAATATGCAGGATGAAGAAACTGAGGAAGTGGAGAACCGGCCAGAAGAGATGAGTGCCGGCTTCTTAAGCCCAAAAGATCAAATTTTAAAAGAATTCTCTCTGATGGCAAAAGGAAGACTAGAAGCCCACAGCAAGACAAGCACGGGAGGAACAAGGGGACGAGGGAGAGGAGGCAGAGGAGGAAGCAAGCCAAACACATTGGCAGCAAATATGTCAAGCCGGGTGGGAACAAGGACAAGGGGCCAGAAGAAACTAAAATGAAAGACACAAAGACGGTGGTCAACCTCTCCAGCAGGGATCTCAATGATGCAGAAATTGAGGTACTGTCATATGGGTTATCTTTCTGTCCCTCTGCTAACTTTAACTATGCCCAGAGTAGAATTGATCTCTTCCAGTTCACAAGAAAACTAAGACTGAAAAAGTGGTTTGCCACTAGAATGAGCCATGAATCTAGCAGCAACTCACTAGTACCCAGTACACTTGAGGTAGCCGATGCTGAAATGCTACAAGTGTTACATGACTTAGGGGGGAACCCAGATGTTATTGAGAACCCCACCCTTAACTTGATAAATGAAAACATACGGTTGGACCTGAATAGTAACAGTGGGTTCAAACCAAAATCAATCTTTTTACCAATGATCACTAATGATGCTATTGATGTTTTCGAGAAAGGAGTGGTGGCAGAATTTAAAGAACTAGCCAGGAAAACCAGTTGGGGCAGGAATAACCTCACTGAAGCACAAAGACTATTTATTGACAGTTTAAGAAATGATACAAATATTGTTGTAAAGAAATGCGATAAGGGTGGAAATATTGTGATTATGTCCCGGGAAATGTACATTAATGAAGGTTTAAAACAGCTTAATGATGTTAATAAATATGAGAAAAGTAACAGAAAAATCGATGACACTGAAAATAATCGATACCAAGAGCGATTGAATGAATGGAGAAATAAGGGACTGATTGAGACTGATGAGTTTAACTTTTTGAGATGTAAGTTTCCCAAGTTACCGGCTCTGTACTTACTGCCTAAATTGCACACAAACCCCTCGAATCCCCCAGGAAGGCCGATTGTATCTTCCAGAAACAGCTGTCTGGAAAATACGTCCAGATATGTAGATCACTTTCTTCAGCCTTTAGTGCAAAGCCTCCTGGCATATCTTAAAGATTCAGGAGATTTTTTGCAAAAAATTGAAAATATTGAACTAAATGCAGACTGTTTACTTATGACCCTTGACGTGAACAGCCTGTATACCAATATCCCACATGAAATGGGAATCAAAGCTTGTAGACATTTTCTGAGCAGTAGAAACTAAAATGAAAGACACAAAGACGGTGGTCAACCTCTCCAGCAGGGATCTCAATGACGCAGAAATTGAGGTACTGTCATATGGGTTATCTTTCTGTCCCTCTGTTAACTTTAACTATACCCAGAGTAGAATTGATCTCTTCCAGTTCACGAGAAAACTAAGACTGAAAAAGTGGTTTGCCACTAGAATGAGCCAAGAATCTAGCAGCAACTCACTAGTACCCAGTACACTTGAGGTAGGCGATGCTGAAATGCTACAAGTGTTACATGACTTAGGGTGGAACCCAGATGTTATTGAGAACCCCACCCTTAACTTGATAAATGAAATCATACGGTTAGACCTAAACAGTAACAGTGGGTTCAAACCAAAATCAATCTTTTTACCAATGATCACTAATGATGCTATTGATGTTTTCGAGAAAGGAGTGGTGGCAGAATTTAAAGAACTAGCAGGGAAAACCAGTTGGGGCAGGAATAACCTCACTGAAGCACAAAGACTAGCTATTGACAGTTTAAGAAATGATACAAATATTGTTGTAAAGAAATCTGATAAGGGTGGAAATATTGCGATTATGTCCCGGGAAATGTACATTAATGAAGGTTTAAAACAGCTTAATGATGTTGATAAATATGAGAAAAGTAACAGAAAAATCTATGACACTGAAAATAATCGATACCAAGAGCGATTGAATGAATGGAGAAATAAGGGACTGATGAGTTTAACTTTTTGAGATGTAAGTTTCCCAAGTTACCGGCTCTGTACTTACTGCCTAAATTGCACAAAAACGCCACAAATCCCCCGGGTAGGCTGATTGTATCTTCCAGAAACAGCTGTCTGGAAAATACGTCCAGATATGTAGATCACTTTCTTCAGCCTTTAGTGCAAAGCCTCCCGGCATATCTTAAAGATTCAGGAGATTTTTTGCAAAAAATTGAAAATATTGAACTAAATGCAGACTGTTTACTTATGACCCTTGACGTGAACAGCCTGTATACCAATATCCCACATGAAATGGGAATCAAAGCTTGTAGACATTTTCTGAGCAGTAGGTCAGTCTCTTACCTGTTCCACACGGAAATGTTACTGGACATGATACATACCTGCCTCACCAGAATTATTTCCTTTTTAATGGCACCATCTAGCATCAATTGCTCGGTACTTCGATGGGTACCTGCTTCGCCCCCAGTTTCGCAGGATTGTACCTGGGCTGGTGGGAGGAGCAGGTAGTCAGGCCACTTCATCAATACCGTACCGGAGTTCGTAAATGGCTCCGGTACATAGATGATATCTTCATCATACGGGAAGGCAGTGAGGATGAAGCCACTGAGTTCGTTAAAATCCTGAATGTTAATGAGTTTAACCTCACCTTCACAAGTCACATCAATAAAACAACTACTGACTTTTTAGACCTTAAAGTCAGAATAGAGGACAATCGTATCACAACAGCCCTGTACAGGAAAGAGACGGCTGGAAACAGCCTCCTTCACGCACAGAGCTGTCACCCACAGAATCTTATCAATTCCATCCCGTTGGGGGAGCTCCTTAGAGCTAAAAGGAACTGTACAAAACCAGAAGACTTTGAGCAGGAAAAAATGGTTATGTGTGAGAGATTCAGAGTCAGAGGTTATAGCAAAAAGTGTATTTCAACAGCTGTACAAAAAGTTAATGACAAGGAGTTAACTAAAATTGATGCAAGAGAAGATGAGGACATTAGGAACCTAGAAACTGTCAGGTTCATCACTGATTACAACTTACAATCCAGGGAGGTCATGGGAGCCATTAACAAATTCTGGAATGCCTTAAAAACGGACAAGGATTTAAAAACAGGCATCCAGGAGTTCCCCTAGATAACGTACAGAAGACCTATGTCATTAAAAGACAAGGTGTGTCAGACATTAGTTGCTATCAAAAAGAGGAACAACCCCATTCAGGAATTCTATGTTTGTGGTCGCTGTAAAGCATGTAAGTACAGCCACAATACAAAATAAATCAAACTGTCTGAATCATGTGACCCTTTTAAAATTATGAAACATGTCTCTTGTCACACAGATTACTAACGTGCCCCTGCAACAGATTTTAACAGCAAAAGAGAGAGTTCTGCAACACCTGAGGGCAAATCAAAACCTGGACAAACAATACCCAGTTGCCAGGCACTTTGCCACGCACCACCAGAGAAATACTAGTCTTCTAACCTTTGTTGTACTGGACCAAGTCCCAGTAAGGGAGAGAGGTGGTAATAGACTACAAGAATTGAGTTCATTATAAAGTATCACACCATGCAACCCCAAGGTCATAACTGTGATGAGGCACTCGGGGTACACCTTGGATAAATGATGTAAACACTAGATGCCTATTAAGATAAAGCTGCCTCAATAACCTCATGATTTTATTTGTATGAATGTGCACAATTCACTGTTGAATGTGAGTTAATTCACGTATATATTTTGTTTTCACTGCAGGAACCGAGTTTATTAATTTTGGGAGAATGTGTGACACAGCACGTGAAAGACAGAGATGCTGGAGCAAGCTTTTGCCGATATTAAGTTAATAACTGAAAAGACCCACAGGGGTGGATGAACTGAATGGTGAAACCACAAGGCACTACCTGAAGGAAGGTAGATGGACTAATAGAATGCAATAAGTGGAACGTGGTAAACGAAAGACACGGCTTGAATCAAGGGAGTGCAAGTATTTATCAATAGTTAAGTGTACCGAATGCGGGTACATCGAGGCTGACTGAAAGTATAGCCCACTGGGGCGGCAACCTAGTTCATGAGCATGCGTGCCTGTTAGTCTGGAAAAACCCAGACTTTGATGCCTTACAACCCACTGGGGCATGAAAACGTAACAAAGCTTCTGTGGAGCACTAAGCTAATGCGCCAGGTGTACGATGCGTGAAAGTTTGAAACGTGAGTTCGAATACCCATGATATGCTCATTCGGCAATCATTTTTTGTCACCAGCTGTAAATATATGTATTTAAAAAACCCTCATAACAAATGAAATGTAATTTGTTAAAATGTGTAACTCAATTAAGATGCAGTAGCTGCGTCCATGCTTGCTGATTAATTACTGTGAGTCTGTTCTCATAGCTCCAGATGACACGTGATTTTGGTAGTCTGCCTTTTATGTTTATCAAAATGAATGTCACATGGTATGCATTTAAACGGTATTGTAAACAAGCACTATCACTCGTGAACAAGGGAATCTAGTTCCCGAAACGTGTCGAGTGCGTTGTGAATAAATACAAGTTACTGAACGAAGCTGTTGGCCTGGACGTCGTTCTTTGGAGATTGTGCGAACGTTTGTTTGGAATACGGGGGAGCGGCGATCCCGTCCCGGCCCGCCGCTGCCAGCGGCCATACCTGCTCGACTTTTGGTGGATATATATATATATATATATATATATATATATATATATATATATATATATATATATATATATATTGTCGCTCCAGGTTGTCCACCTTTGAGTAGCACATGAGCAGCAGCTTGATTTATGTGTAGGTAAGGACGGGGATCCGCTTGTAGATGCCGCTCCGTAAGGGATCTGCCCGACGTGTTTTGAAGCTCCATCTGCTTCTCTTCAGGGGCTTTAACGGAAGCGGTGTGCGCAACCATTAACCCACTTCTCCATTTTCCATATGACACACCCACCGATGGGAGGCTCAAATGAGACTGTGTATTATGGGAAGTGTGGTGCAGAAAGCACATAATCAAGTCCTGTATGGACGCCTCAAGTGGGCCCGTCCTCGATCCCATGTACGGCTGCTGTTTCACTTCCGGGCCCCCCCGAGGATAACGGGGTGCTGCATACTCCGCGGCTGGACTGCTGCGTGTAAATTGATTATGTGCTTTCCGCGGTTGCCAGTAGGTAGTTATAGTTAGGATTGTTTTTTATAGGAAATCCGCAACATTCTATTGGGAATAACTTTGGCGCCTGTTGAGGAATCTGCCTGTAATTTCCCTAAAATATGCCTCGCTGCGCTCCGCTCCTTCCCTGAAAGTTTGGGGGGATTCGTCAAGCGGGGGCCGAGATAAAAAGGGGGTCCCAAAACGTGTTTTCCCCATGTTAATTTCCATAGGGCGGTTGGACTCACTTTTAGCCCGAACGGCTGAATGGATTTCCACAAAACTTGGCAAAATTGTAGGGACTGGTAGCCCGATGTGCCTTTGCTATGTCTCAAGATATGTGCTCCGGTGGATTTGGAGTAATTTATGCTCAAAAAAATATATATATCTGGGTGGAGCCTAACCACACATCAATCAATCAATCAATCAATCAGAGACATTTATAGAGCGCACTACTTACCCGGAGGGTCTCAAGGCGCTTGGGGGGGAGGGGGGTGCTGCTACTGCTCGAACAGCCAGGTCTTGAGCTTCTTCCTGAAAGAGAGGTGGTCTTGGGTCAGGCGCAGGTCGGGAGGGAGGGAGTTCCAGGTCTTGGCGGCCAGGTAGGAGAAGGACCTTCCTCCTGTTGTCGTTCTTCGGATGCGGGGGACGGCGGCGAGGGCGTGACTGGCTGATCGGAGGTGGCGTTTGGGAGCGTAGAAGTTGATGCGGTTGTTGAGGTAGCTTGGGCCTTGATCGTGTAGGGCTTTGTGTGCGTGGGTGAGTAGACGGAAGGTGATTCTTTTGTTGACGGGGAGCCAATGCAGGTCTCTCAGATGTCCAGAGATGTGGCTATGTCGTGGGATGTCGAGGATGAGTCTGGCTGAGGTGTTCTGGATCCGCTGGAGTCTCTTCTGGAGCTTGATGGTGGTTCCGGCGTAGAGGGTGTTGCCGTAGTCCAGTCGGCTGGTGACGAGGGCCTGGGTGACGGTCTTCCTGGTCTCGGTGGGGATTCACCGGAAGATCTTCCGTAGCATGCGCAGGATGTTGAAGCACGACGAGGAGACGGCGTTGACTTGTCTGGTCATGGAGAGGGAGGAGTCCAGGATGAAGCCCAGGTTGCGTGCTTGGTCTGTCGGTTTGGGTGCGGTGCCCAGGGCCGGGGGCCACCAGGAGTCGTCCCAGGTGGAGGGCGAGGAGCCCAGGATGAGGACTTCCGTCTTGTCTGAGTTCAGTTTCAGGTGGCTGGTCGTCATCCACTCGGCTACGTCTTTCATCCCTTCGTGAAGGTTGGCTCTGGCGGCGACGGGGTTGTTGGTCAGGGAGAGGATCAGCTGGGTGTCGTCAGCGTAGGAGATGATGTTGATCTGATTGGCTGTCAGCACTTCATCCAAGAAGTGTTGGCAGCCATCTTGGGACCAATATACATGATAGCACCTCATTAAAAAGCATTGTAGTTAATAGAGGGTTTTAGGACTTTAGTTACATTATAAATCATTTGTTGATGGTACCATACTCATTTTAGGAATTGTGGTGTGCTCTAAGGTGATTTTACCATGTGAAAAAGCCTTCTGCTGTGATATCATGAATCATGTTTGAAAGAAAACTAATATCTCATGATTTTCCCACAGTGGTTTGGAAGGGGATCTATAAGCTAAACTGAAAGCATATTTTCTGTAAATTCACATTATCTTTCTCAGTCATGTGAGAATGAAGTCTGACATTCTCAGTAAAACATGTATATCCAACAAGGACAGAGACTGTCAGTTGATTCCTTTGTGTTCTACTGCAGCCTCCTGTTCTAAAGAACAACTAGAGCGCTAACAGTTCTACTTATTACAAAGGTATAGCACACCTGAAGCCATCGTAATGAGAATAAAGTGGTAACTCTTAAAACATTTAATTTAAAAAGGAACAAAATGAGGAGGTATATTATGCCATAGAAAGTATTATTAGTGCTGCAGATAGAAAAATTAGGGCACATTTTGAGTGACTTCTCAAATCCTCTTCTATTTCATTAAACATACTGACATGCAGTCTCCCAAGATGGCCACCAGAGACAAAAGAGCCCAAATGTAGCCCAAATATCACCCAGATGTAGCCCAAGTATAGCCCAATGACAGAATGTCCCAGAGTGTTCTAAAGAACAACTAGAGCGCTAACAGTCCTACTTATTACAAAGGTATGGCACACCTGAAGCCATCTTGATTGGAATAAAGTGGTAACTCTTAAAATATTTAATTTAAAAAGGAACAAAATGAGGGGGTATATTTTGCCATAGAAAGTATGATTAGTGGTGCAGAAAGAAAAATTTGGGCACATTTTGAGTGACTTCTCAAATCCTCTTCAATTTCATTAAAAAAATTCTGACATGCAGTCTCCCAAGATGGCCACCAGAGACAAAAGAGCCTAAATGTAGCCTAAATATCACCCAGATGTAGCCCAAGTATAGCCCAATGACAGAATGTCCCAGAGTGTTCTAAAGAGCAACTAGAGCGCTAACAGTCTTACTTATGACAAAAGTATGGCACACCAGAAGCCATCTTGTTTGGAATAAAGTGGTAAGTCTGAAAACATTTAATTTAAAAAGGAACAAAATGAGGGGGTTCATTTTGCCATAGAAAGTATGATTAGTGCTTCAGAAAGAAAAATTAGGGATCATTTTGAGTGACTTTTCAAATCCTCTTGTATTTCATTAAAAAAATTCTGACCTGCAGACTGAAACATGCACTTTGAATACCAGAAGACTTCCCCGGTGAGCAGTAGCTTTACTACAGTGATCTAATGAGCAACTAGAGTGCTAACATTCAGAATTTATGGCAAATGTGTGACACATCTGAATGCCTTCTTGATGGAACCAAAGTAAACAAGCATTGAAAATGCAATAGATCTCGCCCTCGTTTAAGTTAAAGCCATTCTGTTTGTAAGGAGGTGGCTTTTTAGCTTTGCTTTTATTAGTGTTTTTTTAAACTTTCATGTAAATACCATGCATCTGTATGCATATATGTATATGTATGCATGCATTTATATTTGTATTTATATAGATATACAGATTATATATGTTTATATATGTATGTATATATATATATATATATTCACTGAAAAAACCATAGGTTATAGACCATATATAGTTAGGAATTAGCATTTACAAAACCTTAAAAATTCACTGAAAAAAACATAGGTTATAGACCATATATAGTTAGGGATTAGCATTTACAAAACCTTATTTTACTCGCACAAAACCATTGAAATTCGCATATATAGTTAGTTGCACTAACTATATATCGCGCACCCGCAATCCACTGCTGATCATGTCACATATTACATCATTCATGACATGGTCAGTGACATCACTGATGACATCTCAAATTACATCACTGATGACATCACTGATGACATCTAAAATGCCATCACTGATGACATCACTGATGACATCTCATTTGACATTACTGATCACATCACTGATGATATCATTTATGTGATAATACGATGAACCTCTTCAGACTCTAATATAACCTTAGATACAATCAGTGTAAACAGACACTCACAGACTGTCACTCATCCATGGAGTTACTCACACACCTAGTCAGTCATGCAAATAATTAATCACACCTCCATTTCCTCAACTATACAGTTATACACACCTTACTTATTCAAACATATACTAACACATATTTACCCTCTTATACAATCCCTGATACAAGTTCACAATGATCCATACAGCCACTCACAAATTCACTGGCTCTTATGCACAGTTATTTATATATGTCAACTCTCACATGTACTGTGTTTTACATATGTACTTACTTTGACATGTAGCACTGAGATATCCATTCACTCACCAATGCACTCATGCACACAGTCAACCGCCCATACAGCTGTTTCCACATGCACTTTTGAACCCATACATCTAGTGAATCAACTACTCACACATCTATGCACAGAGTCATACACCTCCCAGCCACCCAAACACACACTCAGTCTCCCATACAAATACTTGGGCAACCAATCAATAACCCATATAGTTACTCATATAGCTACTGATCAACACATGCAGCAGTTTACAGAACAACAGACATAATGATGCACAAATTAAGACAATTTATTCACTAACCCATGCACTCAGTGAGACACATTTAATCACTCACTCATACAGTCAGTCATGCACCTACTAAATCCTTCATCCAGACACCTATACATCCACTCATTCTTCAATATGTAAGACATATTTTAACTTTACAGAAACATACAGTCACTGAATGTTGTCATCAGTGATGTCATCAGTGATGTCACTGACCATGTCATGAATGATGTAATATGTGACATGATCAGCAGTCGATTGCGGGTGTGCGATATATAGTTAGTGCAACTAACTATATATGCGAATTTCAATGGTTTTGTGCGAGTAAAATAAGGTTTTTTAAATGCTAATCCCTAACTATATATGGTCTATAACCTATGGTTTTTTCAGTGAATTTTTAAGGTTTTGTAAATGCTAATTCCTAATTATATATGGTCTATAACCTATGGTTTTTTCAGTGAATTTCAATGGTTTTTTAATAGCAAATATCAAAAGCTGTAAAATGTATTCTTATTCTAATTCAAAAATATATTTTATATTTTTGTAATATAATTTTTTTATTTATATATTTTTTTTAATTATTTTTTTTTGTTTCGCTGCCGGTCCGCGAACCGTGCAGCTTCCCGTTAGCTTCATTTTGTTCCGCGAACCGGTAAACGTTCCGTTAGTGCAACTACCGCGTTAGAAAGCAACATCGTGACGCGTCACGTAAGCGCGACGTATCGCGTTACCGCGTAATGCGTCTTATGACGCGCCGCATTAGCGCACCCGGAAGCGCTCCGGAACGCGAACCGAGGCGCGGCGCGGAGCGCGTAACGTAAGCATAACAGGTCATGTGACTTGTTTATAAAACTTTTCATTGGTTCATTTTACTTTTGGTTTCCTAATGATGGAAGGCTTGGTCATATGACCTAAAAATAACACTTTTCATTGGTTTAGAACATTTTTTTTCCCAAATGATGAAAGCCCCACCTTTTTTCCTCACTCTGACTTTCATTTTTATGAGAGAAAGACCTTTTTTGAATACCTTAGAAATGGCTTCATTGATTGCTGCAGCTGGTGGACCCCCACCACCACCACAACTTCCTAGGAAGAGAGGACCACCTCCTCAGGTCATCCTACAACAAGAGGAGGAAGAAGAGGAAGAAGAGGAAGAGGAGCAAGGGACAGGGAGGTTTTTACCTGAACAGCCAAGGAGGTCCCATGTTAAAGAAAGTTATATTTGGCAATTTTTTTCATTTCCCCCGGAACAAAAAAAGGTAAATGCCCGGTATGTTACCTGCCTGATCTGTAAAAATGAACTGTCCAGAGGAACAGAAAAGAAATATAGTTATGGTAATTATACCATGCATCGCCATATGGAAAGGTGGCACCCTATAAATTACAGTGCTGCACGAGTACGTGATCTGGTGGATAACCCCCGACCTGTGGCCAGTACATCCACCAATGAAGAGGTAGTGACGGGACCAGAGGCGAGGAAGATGGTCCCAAATATCCAAATGAAATTTGGCAATCTGAAGCATATATGCATATTTTGTGGCCAACTGATTTGCTTCAGAGAGAGCAGCATAAATTTAATTAATAAAGCAATTGACAATCACAAATGTGCAAAACGCCCCAGAAAATAAATTATCTGTTTTTTTTGTTGCTCCTGTTGAGCTCTTCATAATGAATCATTTTTGTTTCTCCCCCCCATCAAAAAAAACAAAAAAAATATAAAACCGTTCAAAAAATAAAAAAAAAATGTTCAGAAAAATAATAAAAAAAATATAAAACAACAAAAATAATTTAAAAAAAGTTCTT
The DNA here is from genome assembly GCF_964263255.1 of Lissotriton vulgaris. Classification (NCBI taxonomy): domain Eukaryota; kingdom Metazoa; phylum Chordata; class Amphibia; order Caudata; family Salamandridae; genus Lissotriton; species Lissotriton vulgaris. Next base: position 15,569 of record NW_028253772.1, read on the forward strand.
TTCAGAACTACCTCCCCTTTATAAGAATTTGCTAGAATGTTTAGCACTCTGACAACCTCTATTTCTTTTGGTTCACTTCCCGGTTCGCGCACCGGTACGCGAACCGGAAGCGAACTCAAAAAAAAATGTTTTTAAAAAAATGAAGAGTAAGTAAACTGAGAGTAATGTTAAAAGAAAGACAGTTAGAGGGAGTAACACAGAGATACTGTTTAAAGAGGGACTGAGAACAGGAGTGGAAAGAGTAAAGTAAAAAAAGTAATAGAAAAAGGAATGAGGGAAGTAGCAAAGGCAGGAAACTGAGGGTTAAAGAAATGAAGCAGTGGAACTAATAAAAGTTAAATGTAAAAGAGATGTAACAGAATGAGTACTAAACACTTACCTTATAATTATCGTTAACTTAGTCAGGTGTTATTTTTATACTTTCAATCTGTGAATGAGAGAACAAAAATTTTAAAATTGATAGAAAGTAGTAAAAGATGAGTGAGCATGAGACAAGATGAGTACATATTAAAAATCACAATTCAAAGTATAGAATTAATTATACATATTAAATGGTTTATTTTTGCTGTTCTCAGAATATATCAAATTTCACTGAAAACAGTGAATTGAATGTATTCATCATATAACAGCGGGGAAAAAAAACCCATATAATATAATCAATCAGAACTCCTCAAAAGTAACTTACTTTCCATGACGTCAAAGGATGTCCTATGAACAGCTTATACTCTGTTGTGCTGTTATTATTTTCTGCCCGCCACTTTCTGAAAGATAAGCTCTATCGTTTTAAGAAAAATGAGACATACAAAGCAATTCAAAACAGCACACTAAATTACAACAACACCTAGAATCATTATAATCCAGTTACCTACCCTAAATTCTCACTTCTGAAAACAAGTCAAAAGGCAACATTGCTTCATAGTCAAATTCTAATCATTGCCGAAAGACCAGCCTTTTTTAAATTTCGAATAAGCTGTGTAATATCTTGAAGCTGTTAAAGGACCATCATGTCATATAATAGCTGCAGTTACAAATGTTCTTCCTGAAATCGACGACTGTGCAGCCAAAACATTTTTAATTAGACTTGACAACTTATTTACATCCGGTTTATATAGTTGGAATTGTAAAATGACATTTCACCGATAAGTTTCTATAAATAATGTAGACAGCATTACAGACTTACATCACATTTACTCCTTCTTTTGATCTGCTGCTTGAATTAGCTTATTAAAAAAACAATTTTCGCTCTGTGCTACACTTATCCACAAGGCTATATAGTGTAGGAGCTTTTAGAACCTCTTGAAATTCCTCAGAACAAATCCCGAGATTCCTTTCCTAAAATTTTGGATGTAAGAACACCAGGTAAGAATTTTGAAGGTGAAAAGGCAAATCTTTTTTTGAAAGTTAAAACAGTATCATTGCAGAATGACCAGCCATTTCCAGACTTCAAATAAGTTGTGTAATGTCCTGATGTTGTTGAAGGACCCTCATGATATATAATTGCTGCAGTTAGAAAAGTCCTTCCTGATATTGACAACTGAGAAGCCACAATATTTTTAATTAAAGTTGTCAATTTTGTTCCATCAGGCCTACATCGTTGGAACACTAAAATGACATACTGGCCATATCTTTGTATAAATAATGTGGACAGCATTGCAGACTTACATTGGCTACACTCCATAATTTGATCGGCTGCTTTTACTAGCTTATTAAAGGATACTGATTTAGTGTCTGGCAAAGTTAAATATATAAATCTTTCTGAGTCTACACTAGTAATACTTGATAACGTACAATTCTCGCAGTCATGCTGCCATTGATAAGAAAGGCCAAACAGATGATCTACATCTACACCTTCATCTTGCAATACATTAAGCATATACATTAAAAACTCCTGACAATCTTGCTGAATATTTTGAGAGAATTGTGTTTGACCTGAACATTCGTCTAACAGATTTAGAATTTCAGACACACTTTCTACTCTTGTTCTATCAGCACTACATTTCTCTAACACAGAATTCAACAAACAGCAAAAACTTTGATCCGAATTGATCACAATCTGTTCTTTTAAAGTTTCTAGAGAAAAGACAACATTAACCACTACATTAGCATAGCAGTTCACACCAGAACTATTTTCAAATTGAAAACCAACAACATCTTCAACAGAATTCATTTTCTTTCTGCTTAAAATTTTGGGTTCATCGACTTTTGGTCTTTTTTCTACAACATCCCTACTATTAGTGACATTTCTTCGATTCATGGCCTACCACACATTTCTCAAACAAAGGATATTGAGGCAAATGTGGCGCATACTCTCTTCTTAACCTATTGGATTCCATAACACAATCTAGATCCGCACAAATGTTTGTGACATCACACTCAATCATGTACAAACCCGATAAAGTTCTGACTCGTGACAATGCTACATAAGCCATACCCTCCTTGAACACAGAACTGCCAATAACCACCAAAGCACTGTCTACACTTAAACCTTGTGATTTATGGATTGTCACCGCATATGCCAAGCAAACAGGAAATTGCTTACGGCGAACATATAAGTCTTTTACAAGCAGAAACCTAGCTGTGCAACAACCAAATAACTGTACTTCCTCAATGCCATCAAATTAAATTTTTAAAAATTCAATTCCATCCCTATTTCTGTATTTCTCAAAATCAACAACATTACCCATTGATCCATTTAGCAGACCTCTTTCAACATGTAAATTTCTTCTCAAAATGATACGGCAATTTAAGCGCACATTCAGAGTCTTTTCAAAACCAGCAGTTTTAGATATAGTCTTCTCTAATGAATCCAATTTAGATTTCAAATTCTCAGATAAAACAATTGTTGCACCCATATGCTCTATTCTGTCAATAGCTTCCAGTTTCACAATCTCTTGGTTCTCTAAATTCAACATTTTGTTGTTGAAGATGGAACATTCTGCAAGAGTTGGCATCAAACATATTCCAGATTTCTTCTCAGTAATTTTATGAAAAATATTCTCTGGCAGAACGTCTTCTTCTGGAAACAAATTTGACAGTAATCGTGCGAGGAAAGCTTCTTTCCCACGGTCAGTCACTTTCCCGATTCTAACATCTTGTAGAATATTCTTATAATCTTCATCCTTCGCCTGACGCATATTTTCACGAAGCTCAGCATAACTGAAGTTTAACCATATGTTAACATTGCCAAAGCTCCCTAGGCACTTCCTGGTATCTTCAAGCGTAATCAGTTTAAACACTGGTTGTCCTTTCACTGGTGTCAGCTGCAGAAGATCACCAAAAACAATGATGTGCTTGCCACCAAATAACACATCATACTCTGTTTTAAGAACTTCCTGCATTCTCAAATGCACAAAGGCAAGCATGACATTGGAAGCCATGCTTACTTCGTCAATGATAAGAAGTTTCATCTCCTTCAGGACTCTAGATACTTCACAACACGCATCTCCCGATAACTTGTGATATTGTAATTTGTTATCATGCTCCACTGGCAGCATCAGTAGCCGATGCAAAGTAATACCTTTAATGTTATGTGCTGCCAGACCAGTTGGAGCGGTGACAACACAAGACAGCGATGACTCAGTCCTTTTCTGCAAATAACATGAAATTGCTTTAATGAGGAAACTTTTTCCAGTTCCTGCTTCTCCACTCACGTACAATCGGATAGGCCTCAACGACGTACATGAGCACTGTTTCTTCTCATGACTTAATCAATGATCAATTTGGTTGGTAACTTCATCATATATTTTCCTCTGCTCAACGTTAAGTTGTCTTTCTAAATCTTCTAAGTTAACCACATCCTCCTGAGCATGTGCCATGGCTCTTTCCACTTCAATCATGGCAGTGGCAGCTTCATTTTGAATAACTGGTCCTCCTAGTGGATCCTGACTCAATGAAACAGAACTCTGACTGTCCTGAGAACTGTCTCTAGCAATCTCGGCTGCTATTGTTGCTTCCTGCTCGATTTCTGCATTCAACATTTCTAGATATTTTGGGAAAACAGGACATTCTATGGACTCCTTGGCTGCATTGAAAGAGTCTTCGTAACAGAGGAAATCTCCAAGCAGTTCCTCTTCTGCACGCCAAGGCTTGAAAAGTTGCAAAAGAGCTAAATAGAAAAACTCTTTTCTTTCTGGAGATTCGCAATCCAATTTTCGATGATTTACCAATAGACATTTTTTTTGCTTGACCAGACATCCCTCACTTCCAATTACAGCATACACTCCTTTATCAATATCTTCTGTGATGTTCCTCTTGAAAATGTAATTTTGTTGAACCTCATACAGACAAACATTCTCCAAGTGACTGCTTCTATTTGGATAATATGTATCCAACATGTTGGTCTTCAAAATATCTGTACTGCTTGGCTCCTTCTCCGCCAAATACTCAATTTCCCGTACAGGTTTGAGAACTCGATTACGCGTTGCAGCAAGACCAAGACTTGCCCAAATGATACTCCTAGATTTGGCATAGAGACTTGCTGAAGATAACCGGTCAGAACATTCATAAGCTCCGATTTCTCGATGCGACAACATCTTCAGACTGAAACTGTACAACTTGTTAATGAGGTTCTTTTCATGGGAAATGTCCTCCCACATATCCTTGAGTTCTGTCTTTTCTTTTTTTGTGATGTAAGACATCACATACCGAGCCACAGCCATACAGTTGTCAGCCACAAACTGTATATCCATGTTAGCATTCCACATGGACAAAATCACTGGGTTGTAGTCATTGATGTTCTTGGACTCTTCGTTTCGCTTCAAATTGTATGTATTTTTGGGTGATTTCCTTGTCACATTATGTCGCAGCGAAGACATCAAATTGTTCACTCTTCCTTGAGATATCACCAATCGTGGGAATCCAAAACGACATTTTGTGTAGTACTTGTTCTTGTTTCTGAATTTACAATGACAGGACTTTCCACACCAATGGCTTTGAAATCGTAAAACTTGTTCTCTTAGACTTTTGTCTTCCTTTGTCTTTGGAACAGCACATGTAGAAATTCATCACTAAGTCATCCGTATCTGTTCCAAATTTGGGTGCATCTTTGATCCATAGCAGCATATGTATATGAGGAGCACCCTCCTTTCTCCAGAAGAAATCCAACACCTCTCCAAGAGGTGGATTTTTCTTGTTCGTGATGAAAGACATCATAGCTTCAAATCTATGATTGAAGTACCTGCATACATTCACTGGATCCAAAGAGCACAGTTCTCCGGGTGTCTTGAATTCAATATTTTCAATGTTTCCATTTGCCTCTCGTAGAAATTCAAGTAAGTCTTCCCAGCCATACTCAGCAAAGCTGAGAGTGAGGAACCATGTGGGAGTTCCTAAGTTCCTCAGCATACATTTTAAGTCACCATGACGACGGTACCACTACTCTTTAGTACCACGCTGACATGCCATCAGATTAATCAGGTGAGAATCCAAAATACTGTCTTGCACATTGACTTTATCCATAAAGTCCCTTGCTGAGATATTTCGCAGTTGTAAACCACTTTCAGGTTGTGGTTCACTGCATAAGACAGTCCAGACAGATCACTTTCAAACAGTAGATGAAACAAATAGGGAATACATTGACGAAACCTAGGATCTTCTGCATACAATCGTAAAGTCCGGTATTCAGAAGCAGGAATTTGATCAGGTCGCTCATCATATCGTCCTCCTCGACCTGTGGGAAATAACTGTGGAAAACACCGAGCTTCCAAACTTTCCTCCCAAACACTAATGGGACTCCCTTTGGCTTGTTTCATTTGAAACAACTCAATAGCATTCCCCATGACTTCCTTGGAATGCAAAGGATGAACACTATAATGTTCATATATTTCTTCATTTTTAGAGGCTTCTACTTTTTCAATTTGTCCAGCACACAATTCGCTGTCTTCTTCTTCACTTACTTCCTCTTCTGCTACACATACATTCTTGTAGTACTCATTGTTTTTTACCAAATACAATGTTGCCTTTTTGACTTTCCTAACATCCACTAAATCTTGCCAGATTTTCTTACTCTTCGTCGGAACACCATTAACTAGGATAACCAGAGGGTCCTCTTCCACTTTCTCTACTTCAATTGTATTAATGTTTTTCTTCAAATCTAAAGGCAAATAAACAACTCTTCCCTTTAATCCTCTCTGTAAATCTGATGGAGGCAATTTCCCTGTCTTAGGCTCCATTCGTAGAATAGCCTGAAAGGAATGCACACTTTGAATCAAAATAGATTCATAAGTATTTAAATCCTTCAATTCAGAAGGAATGTCAACCAATTCCAGATTATTATGAACCGCTCTAGCAGGCATCCGGTTTTGGTTTAATTTGTTAAAACAATAAGTACACATACGTTGGTCCGATCCCAAATCAAAAGAATTTTCTACCATCAAGTATGTAGCAAAATCCTTCCATTCACTATTGTTTTCCATTTCACTTTTTGCATATAAATCCACTAACTTAGTCTGATTCTTATAATAAGTCCGTCGACAACACAGACAAGTGAAATTAGGCCTCTCACTTGATTTCACCTGAAAGATGGAAATTTCCTTGTGAAACATCTATATTAGAAATCTGTACACTCTCTTCCACATTACCTTCTTATACTGGGTCAATTTCAACATTGTTCTCTTTACTAGCAAAGTAACAGAACTCAATTTCTTCACAAATATTCTTCACATGTAGTTCTGAACCATGCAAAAGAGCACTGCTCAATTGTTTAAGCATAATTGCTGGACTCTTAGCATAATACAACATTCTTACTAATTTCCTCACTTTATTATGATGCACTGCTAGCATCCTGAAATCATGAAAAACACTCTGGCATACTCTTCTGGAAAGACAAGCCAGGGAATGCCCATGCAAACCTGTTACTTCTCTCACTCTGCAAGGATCTAATTCTTGCAACAACTTCATTTTCTGTTTTAAACTTTTCTTATTAAATGTACGTACAAAATCACAAAACAAATTGATGGAATCCTGTCGCACACTACAAATGCTACTACATTTCCAGGTGTAGACTGGTCCCTTAGGACGTCTTCCTAAAATCTCATCACCTAACACCTCTTCTGCATCTGCAGACACAAGTTTTTCTTTTTCAACCCGACAACCATCTTTTACCTCATATGCTCGACCACTGGTGTCAACTGCATGCACCAAATCATTGTCTTGAAAGTAACTCTCCTCATTAAAAAATGCCTCACAACTTGAACTATGCATCCATTCTCCTGAGAATACTTCACAAAAATTAGTACGATTAACTACTCTCTTCCATCTACTATTTGATTTGAAATCAGAAATTACCTTGTTTAGTTTCCTAATTCTATTGATTACCAAAATAAATAACTTTCGCTTAATTTCGAAAGCCTGATCAATAATTTTCTCTACATTTTTCTTTTTCTTATAAAATGTCACTTTCTGTTGGCCTTTCTTAAATTTTTTTAACAAATTGACAATTATCCTGTTGAGGAACATTCGCCTACGAATGTCCCTGAATTGAATATCCCTTCTACTGCCATGCACAGACTTATCTCCTGCTCTAGCAGAAACTTTTTTTACGGGCCTTTCCTTTTCCTTTAAATTGTCTCTCTTCTTATTCACTAAAGCATGTTCAATACTGGTATTTTTTTGTCTGCAAATTGTTTTTAAAAATGATTTTATTTTCTTACCCGGAGCTTTTTTGGCAACTTGATACGATTTCATATTACAGGACTGTTCCAAATCTTTACCAAGATGGAGTGTAAGTCGCTTTACTTCTTTTAGTTTTCTCTGCCTTGAGGGCATTTTTAAAGTTTTCTAAAGATCTTCAGTTAAATCTGTGGAAAAATATTAAAAAAATTGATATTAACCACTATTACCAAACAGTAAACCAATAACAGAAGGCAAACAATTAACCCACTAGATGTCAATTCCATCTACAGTAATTTAACAACATAGACAAAGGGGGCATATTTATAAGGCACTTGCACCATGGGGGAAATAAGTTAAAATTCCAAGAACACATAGGGTCGTGTTTACAAGGTCCTTGCACCAGAAAGAAGTGACTTGAAATGGCCAAGCACACATGAGGGTGTATTTACAAGACCCTTGCATCAGGGGGGAAGAGACTTAAAATTACCAAGCACACATGAGGGCGTATTTACAAGGCCCTTGCACCACCATAAGGTGTGGCCTATGCAGAAGTATGCTGGATTGTCTGTCTGCCATGGTAAAACCAAGAAATATCTTGGAGCAAAAAGGCAGGTCTGGTAGTCACAAACGTTTGTTTGAGGTGAGGCCTACTCAGCGTTGCAGATGAAATTTTGGCTTATTGAAGAGTACAGAAGACATAATACATGTGCAGGCCAACAGATGAAGTGAGTCATGACCACTGCACACTTCAACAAAGACCAGACCTCCGCTGTCTCCCTGGACAGGCCTAAACCTCATCAGCACAATGTGATTAGTAATGTTAGGAAACACAGGTGATGTAATTGAAAAACGTGCACCCTTGCACCAGGGGGAAATGACTTAAAATTACCAAGCAGACATGAGGGCATGTTTACCACACCCATGCACCAGGAGGAAGTGAGTTAAAATTGCCAAGCACACATGAGGGCGTATTTAAAAGGCCCTTGCACCAGCAGAAAGTGACTTAAAATTGCCAAGCAGACATGACAGCGTATTTACCACACCCATGCACCAGGGAGAAGTGACTTAAAATTTCCAAGCAGACATGAGGGCGTATTTACCACACCCATGCACCAGGGGGAAGTGAGTTAAAATTGCAAAGCACACATGAAGACGTATTTACAAGGCCCTTGCACCAGAAAGAAGTGACTTGAAATGGCCAAGCACACATGAGGGTGTATTCACAAGACCCTTGCATCAGGGGGAAGTGACTTAAAATTACCAAGCACACATGAGGGCGTATTTACAAGGCCCTTGCACCACCATAAGGTGTGGCCTATGCAGAAGTATGCTGCATTGTCTGTCTGCCATGGTAAAACTAAGAAATATCTAGGAGCAAAAAGGCAGGTCTGGCAGTCACAAAAGTGTGTTTGAGGTGAGGCCTACTCAGAGTTGCAGATGAAATTTTGGCTTATTGAAGAGTACAGAAGACATAATACATGTGCAGGCCAACAGATGAAGTGAGTCATGTCCACTGCACACTTCAACAAAGACCAGACCTCCTCTGTCTCCCTGGACAGGCCTAAACCTCATCAGCACAATGTGATTAGTAATGTTAGGAAACACAGGTGATGTAATTGAAAAACGTGCAAATATTTTTGCTCATTTCACAATCACATCACCTGTGTTTCCTCAGCTTAGGTATCTCATTGAGCAGATATAGTCTAGCATATTCAAGAGTACGCAGAAGGTGAGGACCACGCCAACTTAAGTCAAAGCCCTTGAGTGCTTCAGAGGCAGTCAGTGTACTTCTCCAATCACCATCGACCAGTGATGTTGGCTCATCGCAAGAAAGTAGCAGCAATGTCCCTGAATCAACACAGGTTGTTGTAACTCATCTGACAAGTGTTGAACAACCACAGCCGCAACAACAACACCATGTGCAAGTACACGCCCAAGTACATGTGGAAGGAGAGGCAGCAAAAGGAGATGCGCAAGCAAAGGTGCATGGAGGTTCACAAGTGCCCACAATAGTTGTTCCTCCCGAAGTAGGGGCACATCAGGAAATCGACAATGAAGCCGAGGTATCATTGGAAGCCACTCCTCCTGATGATCATTCATTGTCTTCCACATCCCTAGCAAGGAAAAGATCAAGGGGGGTGTCTACATCTTCTTCAAGCCCACCTCGTTCTGATGCAAGTGATCTGTCTTGGGAACCACAACTGCGGTCTGACAGTGAGGCACACCATGATCTGACACAGGTACCTAAGCGTAAAAGGAAGGTCGTCAAAAAAATCATACCTATGGAGTGTGATGAGGCTCAACAAGAAGTGACAGATACTGCTGGTGATGAAGCCTCTCACGATGACGACGAGCCAGTCATCACAAAGGTCACTGCAGCCCCACCGGGCATGCAGCAAAGAGACATTTTGACCCTATCCCGAGAAGCTGCTGAGCGTGATGATGATGTCGGCGAGGAGGCAATGGAAATGGAATCATTAGATTTGGAGTTAAGTAGTACACCAAAACCTACCGCTTCCATATTTCTTCCTTGCAAGAAGGTACCCACCTCGTCCTCGACCTCAATTCGTGGTGGTGAAAGTGCAAAACGTACTGAAGTTCGGCAATCCACATCCTCCACTTCATCTGGCATTAGCAGCAGGACCACCACCACCAGTATCGCCACCTCCTCCGGCCCCCAAAGACATTTCAAGTCTCCAGTTTGGGACTTCTTTAGTGTTTGCCCAAAAATGGAAAACGTAGCCATTTGTAGCCTTTGTAAGGTTCGAGTTGGTCGTGGTAAGCTTGGTTCTAACTATGGTACCGGAGGCCAGAGAGGTCATCTTAAGAGAGCGCACCCTGTCCAATGGCTTCGGCACCTAGAGGCGTTTATGCAAGCCAGAATTGCACGTAATCAAAACGTTGATTTTTCATCTGATGATGACGAGGAGGAAGAAGACGATTCAAACACTTCACTTACACCCAGTACCCCTGTCAGCAGCACACCCCATGTGAGCCACACTAAGAGTGTGGGAGAGAGTGAGACATCAATGCGGAAAAGTTCATCAGCGAGCGTAAGTGGGTCGAAGATATCATCATCATCCCGTAAATCCTTGGTCCAGGGCAACATTAAAAAGATGTTGTTTACAGAAGCGCAATATGAACGCAACCACCCAATGACGCGTCTGTATAACACTAAGCTGGCTAAAATGCTAGCTCTGGACCTTCTCCCTTTTTCTTTTGTAGAAGGGGTTGGTTTTCTAGAATTAGTGGCAGCGCTCTGCCCTAAATGGAAGGTTCCTAGCCGGTTCTATTTTGCCCGAGTTGCGGTTCCAGCACTACATGAAGATGTTCTGAAGGTGATTGGGGCAGCTTTGCAGAAGAGTGCTGTTCACACTATACATCTGACAACAGACATGTGGACCAGTGGCGCAGGCGCTGATTACATGTGCATCACTGCACACTGGGTCTCTTTTTCAGGGGCTAAAGCAAAGCTAAACACAGGTGTTGACACGGACATTGTTTTTAAAGCTGCTCGGAAACATGCAACACTAGCCATGTTTGGTTTGGAGAAACGTCACACAGCAGAAAACATTTTGGATGTCTTTAACACAAAGGTCCTTAACTGGCTGTCCCCACTAAAACGCAAGGTTGGTTATGTTTCCACGGACAATGGCGCCAATATAGTTAAGGCCATGAGGGACGGTTACTATTTCAGAGTGCCGTGTTTGGCGCACTGTATAAACCTGGTTGTCCAAAAATTCTTGGGTAATAAAGGCAGTGCAGCGTACAGTGTATTGGACACCTGCCGAAAAATGTGCAAGCATTTCAGCCATTCTTTTAAGGCCCGGGAGCAGCTGAGGAGCCTGCTATATCAACGTCAAATGCCAGTGAAAGCACTCATCCAGGAGGTGGTAACACGTTGGAACTCAACCTTCTACATGCTTGAGCGTCTGTATGAGCAGTATACGGAACTCGATCAATATTTCCTTACAGAGGGTACAGAGGAGCTGAGGATGGGTGGGCCGCAATGGAACATAGTTCAAAGCCTGACACACATGCTTCGTCCTTTTGAGTTCTTCACGCGTGCAGTCAGCAAGGAGGACTCTAATTTGGGAAAAGCTATCCCATTGTTGTACATGCTGGAGGACCAACTGAAGGAGGTGTGTTCTGTGTTTGAAAAAGATGACAAAAACCAAGACTCTTTGCTTCTGGCTGAGCAATTATTAGAGCTCCTACAAGGTGATGAACGTCTTAAAAAGATCCACTCAGAACAGCATTACATTTGTGCTACTATTCTGGATCCACGCTACAAAAAGGTGCTGGCAGGCCAAGCATTCTTTCCTTTTGATGATGAACATGTTCCAAAGTACAAACGTTGGCTAGCCTTGTCAGCCAAGAGGTTTGAAACAGAACGGCTGGAAATTGAAGGAAATGGCAGTACATCAGCAGGCCATCCCCAGTCAAAACAATCCACTTCTGCACCTGTGGCTGTGGCACAAGTGACCTCTCAGCCGTTAAAGACACCGGCAACCGGATTATCTGCACGAAACACAACAGAAACATTGGAGGCTGAAGAGGATTGGCTAGCTCTGCGTGGGTTTGGTTCTCAAAAGGTCAGAGGTACAGCAAGAGCTAAGCAAAGTGGAGGAACCTTCGATGAGGACCTTGAGTCGATGGTGAAGGACTATCTGAATGACTCAACAGAGGTCTATGTTAATTCTGACCCATTGGCGTATTGGCATGGGAAAAAAGAATTGTGGCAACAGCTCACCAACCTGGCTTTAAACTACTTGTCTTGCCCACTCGCAAGCGTGTCTTCTGAACGCGTTTTCAGTGCTGCTGGTGGCATTGTAACTCCCAAACGGAGCCGCCTCTCGCCCAAAAATGTGGAGAGGTTAACAATGATCAAGATGAATCAGCACCTCATACCACCAGATTTCAGAGTACGAGAGAGCGTGCCGGATGAAGAGGAGGTGGCCAGCAACATAGATGAGGGAATTTCTACTCTGTCAGGTGACACTGAGCTCACCCTGCCTGAATTCGCAGAGTATGATGACGAAGCCTTATTCTTATTCCTGGACCGTGATACCGAGCCCTGAAAATGAGACAACGAATCAATAACTTTCTTTTTCGTCCCTATTCACTTTTATTCCTGTGTGTCTGTCTTTCTTTGTTGTGCACAGTTAATATATTTCAAACTTTAATCAGATAATCACAAAATCAAGCCCATCAGCAGAACTGTCTTCGCTGGTTTGCTAATTGACTTGAAGTTGCCGCAGTCTGCATTCCTCAGGTTCACAAGTTCAGAAGAACATGCTCCTCTATCCTCCTCCTCCAGACTCCTATTTCCATCAAACCAGAGGGCTGGTTTATGCCCAATGAAGAAAGACTCAGCACTTGTGGGGGTGTTGTTGTACCTCTTTGCAGGTGAGTTGACGGCTCTGGGACCATTGTTGGGAAGCTCTAATACCGGATAAAAGTGTTTTGGACCAAATCCCAGGCGGAAATTTTTTTGTGTTTTTGATGTCTTGCTTGCCTTTGAGGTGCTCTTAGGGGGGGTTCCGTCTGTTTGTGGGTGAGTTTCGTGGTCTGGGAGCACTGCTGGGACACTCTAATCTTGATTGCATTTGCTTTTCAGGAAATCCGTCGTGGCAACCCCGACTTATGGCCTAGCTACGCAGTGCGTTTGGACCGAAGGCCGAGAAATATTGCAAGTATGAGATTTTGCTTTTGGCCTGTTTGGGGGTGTTATGCTTCTTGGCGGGTGGGTTGGCGTGTCTTGGGGCATTCCTGGGAAGGTCTAATACTGGGTAGAAGTGGTTGGGACAAAATCCAGGCCGATTTTTTTTGGGCTATTTCTGACATTTTGCTCAATGTAGCGTTTTCGGGGGCCTGTTTGGGGGGCTTCCTGGTGTTTGTGGGTGAGTTTCGTGGTCTGGGAGCACTGCTGGGACACTCTAATCTTGATTGCATTTTCTTTTCAGGAAATCCGTTGTGGCAACCCCGACTTATGGCCTAGCTACGCAGCGCGTTTGGACCGAAGGCCGAGAAATATTGCAAGTATGAGATTTTGCTTTTGGCCTGTTTGGGGGTGTTATGCTTCTTGGCGGGTGGGTTGGCGGGTCTTGGGGCATTCCTGGGAAGGTCTAATACCGGGTAGAAGTGGTTGGGACAAAATCCAGGCCGATTTTTTTTTGGCTATTTCTGACATTTTGCTCAATGTAGCGTTTTCGGGGGCCTGTTTGGGGGGCTTCCTGGTGTTTGTGGGTGAGTTTCGTGGTCTGGGAGCACTGCTGGGACACTCTAATCTTGATTGCATTTGCTTTTCAGGAAATCCGTCGTGGCAACCCCGACTTATGGCCTAGCTACGCAGCGCGTTTGGACCGAAGGCCGAGAAATATTGAAAGTATGAGATTTTGCTTTTGGCCTGTTTGGGGGTGTTATGCTTCTTGGCGGGTGGGTTGGCGGGTCTTGGGGCATTCCTGGGAAGGTCTAATACCGGGTAGAAGTGGTTGGGACAAAATCCTCGCGGAAAAGCCTTTTGGCACTTTTTGTAACTTAGGGTTGGTTAGGGTTAGCCCTAGCAGCAGGATTGCATGTGTTTCAGGGTGTTCTAGATTTTTGCAACTGAGTTCTGGGGTCTTAGAGCACTCGTGAGAATGTGTAATTTTGGTTGCAAGTCATTTGAAGTAAATCCATGGTGGGAAAGGGGGGATTTGGCATAGTTAAAGAAAGCCTTTGCCACTATTCTTAACTTAGGGTTCGTTAGGGTTAGCAGTATTTCTATTGCATGTGTTTGAGTGGGGGGGATTTCGAGTCTTGGAGCGATGCTGGCTATGGCTACTTTTGCTTGGTTGCTTGCAAGTGGTTTGAATGCAATCCACGGTGGGTAAGGGGTAATTAGGAAGGGGGTACTTCGGCCTACTTTTACTTTCAAAGTAAGTTTTGTCACCAGTTTTCTGCTAGGCCTCGTTTTTTGAGATTTGATTGGGGGTCTTCTACATTTTTGCGACTGGCTTTAGTAAGGGTCTGGGTGGGAGCACTGCTAGGAAGATCTAATTTTGTTCTAAAACACAGTTTACAGTACACCTAGCTTGAGGGGCAAGATCCGCTACATTAATTTGCCCATACTTATTTATCCTTCAAAAGGTGACTCAGAGTATGCACTTTCAAAAATATTGTACTGTCTACTAGGAAAATCAAATTGTGACTTTTTGCACTCCACAGCCTACATACCTTATATTTATTTATCAGTGGTGTTGTAATATTATATCACTTCCTGTTTTTCGTTGAATAATTACAGGCCGGGTTTCAGTCTCTGCAATGGGGAAAAAAGGATGGATTCAGGCTTCACAGTAGCGAGCCACAATTCAGCATCAGGCAGGCAGTGGACAGGGTGTCTTCTGGTGACCAACATCGATGGACGAAGCGTCGGCTGCAATGGAGGAGTGCCGCTAATAAGAGTATTTTTTTTCTGCAGGCAACTTACTTACCACTTCCAACAGGACCACTACAACTACATAGATACAGTATCCCTTGCCTTTTTCTCTGACTGTGACTGCATTTCTTGGATCTCTCTCTGCTTCTAAATTGATCCCTTAACACATCACTTAGTCCACTCCACTATCACATCTGCACCACACATAGTCATTTGTAAGTGCTCCTACGTAATTCGCAAGTCACAGCACGCCCCAGGCCGTAGAGGACTGGGATGGCCCCAATGATGAAGCATGTCACCAAGGGGCAACCCTGGTGAGTGAGGGGACACCTAGAAAAAAAGCAATTTCTCCTTTTCTATCTACTATACCTTCCAGACCAACCCCACTGAGTGTTGTTGTGAATGGATTTATAGTGACCAGCAAGGCTCTCGGGTATCTGGCTACAGAGACCTTATGTTGAATATCGTTATCAATAATTTATTCCACACAGGCCCTGTACTGTCGCATTCTTTCTTCCACAGTTGTCGAATGTACTACTTACTTTTCACTGCCATGTAAGCAGTAGTGCATGCACTTTCAAAGATTGATGGATAGGTTTGTACCCAAAGATTTGTTTATGTTCGCAATTGTTTGTCTATGCTGTGCTATTTTTTCTTGTCTCCCAAAACCTTTCCCAAAAACCCCCGTACCCATCCATTTTTCAAACCCTAACCCTCTTCCCCCGGGCTGTGTGGTTTTGATTGATGTGTGACTAAATGACAACAATAAATCCACACACTTGCTGGGGAGGATAAGGTGATAGCAACAGGCTGGTGAAGAAATCCGAGGATATTTTCTTACTCTGCTTGACAAAGAACCATTGCTAATGTGAAAGAACTTCAACCGAATTAGTAGTTATACTTTACCATTTGTTAGGCTACAATGTGGCACTTTTCTACTGTACTTCTGTCACCTGCTATATTCTCAGTTGTACCGTTGAATTGCTCAGGAGGACAAACCAGATTTCATTTTCTTTTTTTTCATAGGCATGCAACTGCCACTGTGTCACACCACTAGTACCACCGCTATGAGGAAATTTTATCCGACCAAGATTGCCAACCTTATTCGCTTTTTCCCGTGGAGCCAGCCCTGGGTCTAGCCCTACTTTCAAACACAAATTACAGGTAAGATAAGCGTTTGGTGGTTTGGGGGTATAATGGAGTATTAGTACGAGAGACGAGAGACTGAAGGTAGTACTACTAAAGTCCTAGGACTCTTGGATTCACTTCACTTAGTCTGTGAGAGGCACTTAGTGTTGAAAACATTTGGGCATTTACCCTTAAAGGAAGAAAATGGAACTAAACTTTCAGGAAAACAAAGTCAACGTTAAACCCCCACCCACCAGGCAAGCAGTAAGAAACGGGTATGCTCAGATAAAGTTTGAAAAAGTATATTTATATCCCTAACAAAATAATCTCCCGCAAGACCCTCCCTAACCCCAACGATTGTCCTTCAAAAGTCCCCAAAAACCCAACTCCCAATTCCCACCCCCCAAAAGTCTCTAAAAAAGGGGCAAGGGACACTATGGGTGGATGCTGTCAACTTTTTGGGCCAGGGCATCATGCTCCTGGCGGAGCAAGGCGTGCTCTACGCGGAGCCCCTCCAACTGGTTGGAAAAGTGGTGGAGCTCCTGCTGGAGGCGGGACACCATCAGGGTACTGCGGCGCAGGCGTGCCTTCAATGCCTTGTAGGTGCAACGGCTGTGAGAGGAAGCTGTAGCTGTTGTCCTTGCTACTCGGCGGTGGCGTTTGGCTTTGGCAGCCCGGCTCAGTCTGGGTGGACCACTGTGCTGGGTGGCACTGGCAGCCCGTGGGGGAACGGAGGCCGATGCAGACGACGTAGTTGTTGTGGTCGACTGCACATTTTCTTCGTCCTCCAGGGCCACCAGCCGCCGATATTCGGCCACAGTGGCATCGATCCTCCGTTGCCGGGCCGCTCTAGCCAGCTCCTTCCTCCTTGTTCGTTTGGAAGGAGAACCTATATGAAGAAAGAAAGACATAGTCTGTAACCAATGCTCTTTAAGATTAACTCAATCATTCAGCAGAAATTTGTGTTGCACTACAACTAGCAACTTGCAAACGCATTACATAACTATTGAGGCCAGTATCTATCTAACCTCACACTTCTTCATCCTTGCTCTAACATTAGTAGGAGTTTAAGGAACAAATTCTACGAGCACTATGGACTTCCATTGGAGTCGACTATGAAAGTACACCAGTCTTATTCTTCTTCTTGTCTCTTGTTTTGGAAAATTGGTACGTTATCTTCTGCAAGCCGGCATAATGCCAGTGCAGTAAACTTGCACCCGAGAAAAAGAGACGCACGCCATGAGGAGTGACCTAGACTTGCGTTGCGTTACTGTACCCGTCCAGTACATGCAGGTGGTGAAGCTCTTACTTTTCTATTACGGGTGGCACTGAGAATACTCTGTTACAACTCAAGGGCTACTGCTTAATTAATTTAACTTTCACCCTACAGTGGAAATGAGTACTAGAAATGGAAAATTGAAGAAGATAAATAATCTGATTATCTATCACTTCACATGGGAGGTTTTTGCTTATATATGGGATGACTTTAGGTGCTTTGCTTTTTATTGAGTGACCAGTGATACATCCACACATGAATGACTGAGTACTACTAAACTTATTAAGAGAGGTAGGGAGTGGCCACCGTAATAACCGGATCTATGCAGTGCTTGCAATACAAACTACTGCTACTTATGATGGTAGTATTTGGACAAAATTAAAAGTTCTTTTCCTTGCCTTTCCTACACTGGAACGGACGTGCGGGTGCAGTGTTACATGCTCTTCAAAGTTACACTTAGTTCATCCACTGACCGTCTACTCTCTCTAGATCATGGGTACTCACAAACTTTCTCTCAGGGGCTACATTTACAGTGTAGTTTGGGGCCGAGGGCCGCACTGGTGGGGGCGGAGTCAGAGGGGGCGGGGCTAAAGCAAAACGATAACTTGTGACCATGAGGTTGCACACAGGTCCCTGCAGCAGATGCCCTCATCCACTGAGCCACCAGACCCAGCATTTACATACATCTCTCTCCCTCCTGCTCTCCCTCCTGCCCTCCCTCTCCATCTCTCTCTCCCTCCTGCCCTCCCTCTCCCTCCCCCTCTGTCATCTCACTGTGTGTGTGTCTATCTGTGTCAGCCTTCAGCCCGGGTTGAGACCGCTTCCTCAACGCGCACAAACAGACAACAACACCAAAGTACTTAACAGGTCTTTAAAAGACCATTAACATATTATTGAGGCTTTGTTTGTTGTAGCGCCCCTGCTTCTCCACCCTGACAATCACTGCTTGCCCGGCCCCACAGAGCAGAGGCTTTGTTCTATTTCACCTCTTTGTGGCCTTGCATCTCCACTCTGCTCTGTGGGGGCCGGGGGAGCAGTGATTGTCAGAGTGGAGATGCAGGGGCGCTAACAGGTGAAATACAAAAAAGCCTCTGCTCTGTGGGGGCCGGGGGAGCAGTGATTGTCTGCAAGGTCTGCGCACCGCCAAGGAAGGCTTGCCGGGCCACCACCGGCCCGCGGGCCGTACTATGAGTACCCCTGCTCAAGATACACATATGCTATCTAAGAGTCAGATAGTAGCATGATGCAGGTATATGGACACATACAGTTTCTGTGTCACCCACCCAGGCTGTTGTCCTTCCACCCATCATTGCTTCATCATTCACCCAGCCATGCATCTCATATTCTTGCCTTCCCAGCTAGTCTTCAATCTCAATAAGTAAGGAATATATAAGAGCTTACCTCTGCCGCCACCACCACCGTCTCAACTCTCACAGCCGCCGCCTCCTCCCCTGAAGAATCGCCCTCCGCCTCCGTGTCGAGCACCACCACCTCCACACTGGCCCCGCCACCAGATGTTCCACCTACAAAGTACATTTAAGAATGTTAGAATAAAGCACTCACTAGTCTTTGGTCTAGGAATGAAGACATGTGAAAACAATGTAATTTGTGACTGTCTACGTTAAAGTTAAAAAAAATGTCCCTTTTTCCAGGGAAGGTTGTCTTGCTGCACTTTTTGGCACAACTGATGAAGGCTGTTTTTTTAACACGCACCATTTTTCTCCACACAGACAGAAGATGGACTTCTAACAACAAGATCAAGTTGAAACCAGGTGAGAGCTCGGCTCGACCACAAGAAATGTCTTCAATTAATCGTCAGCACTAACCACTTTTCCATTATCAGTTAAACGTTTAGTTTTATTATGACTTCATTTTAATAAATGTGTTTACTTTTAATAAAGCTTTTAAACTTAAATACAATCTGTGTATTTTGGTCCAGACTAGAGTGACTGAGCGAAAGGTTTTGCAATTTTTGCAAGCATGAGTCCAGATAGAACACTTCAAAAGACATTATGGACAATCCCAGAGGACTGCACTAAGTTGATAGAGCTATTGCTGACTAGAATCATGGGAGTTTCGCCAACCGTGCAATCTTAGTTAGCTACACAGACAGACTAATAAGAATAATCTAGTAATACCACAGGGAGTCATAGTAGAGGCAGGATAAGAATTTAGATACAGTCTACAAGAAGAGCAAAGACAATTTTGAAAAAAGTCAAATGAGGAACGCTAGGAAAAATAGGTACTAGTCTAAAATGAAAACTTACTGGGGCCAGCAGAGGAGCCCTCGCCTGCCCGATCCTGGCCCTGTTGAACAGCATCCGCCGCCTGCTGCTCCTGTGTCCTCCTCTCGCCCCTGGGGGGAGCTGACGTACAACATGAAAGAAAGAACAGAAAACATGGATGATTGTTGCTTGTCAATGTCAACCAAATCAAACATTTCAAAAGAACAATAACAAAATATTTCCGCGAAATTATATTGATTAGGGTTAGTTTTCATTTATTTGCGGACCTGTGACTTCGAAAGTCACGTAACTCACTAAACAAAGTACTGAAACGTTCACCTAGGACTGGCAGGCAGCAGTCCGCAGGCAAGACGCAAAGTGACAGACAAACTCCATTGTGATTTCAGTCAGATCAGTGACAACACTAACAGTTGCCTGCTACATTACCAGTCATTTAAATAGTCTAACTATCAATCCACCGCCACTATTTTCTTATTGTCAGGGGTACAAAGGAAGGGGCAGATTTAAGCCCCTTGCGGCTCTTTTGCGCCGTTCTTGCGTGACTTTTGTGACGCAGCAGCTAAACAAAAAAGGGCGCCATGGTGCGGCGTATAATATTATAACAACGTGACGCATTTGGGAGATGCATCCCGTTATAAAGCCCTGCGCCATCAGGGGGCGTTCCGGCGCAAGGGAGGGCATTCCTGCGCTGGAACACATCCTAATAGTGGCTGAGGGAAATCTACAAAATTTCAATCAGTCACCTTTAGGACAATGATGCGTCACACAAACCCTGCACCTGCTTGAAGCAGACGTACGGCTTGACCCAGCATTGGGGAGATAGGGTACCCCAGAGCATTGCTGGAGCTGCGCCATCGTTGCGACGCAACTCCAGCAGTAAAGCTTCGGTGACGTTTTGGGCCCATGGTGCGCCGCATTGCAAATACGGCGCACCATGTTTGGTGGTGGTAGCGGGCCGCACAATTAATGGCGCATCCCTGCTACTTTGCAGGGATGCGACGGTAATTGCAATTCTGCCCCTTAGGGGCATACTTACTTACGCGTTCTGGCGCATCTCCAGAGATGCGCCAGATCAAATGCGTCACACAAAACTACCCTTGCGACACGGCAGATGCGCCTCATTTACAATGCGGCGCGCCCTGGCGCAAGGGTAGGCACTTGCGTGACGCATCTCGTCACGTAAGAGCGGCGCATCGCTGGAGTCACGTCGCCAACGCAATGCAACTCCAGTAATGCTCAGGGCCACCCAATACTTAACATGCTGTGTCAGTCCTTTCGCCTGCTTCGAGCAGACATAAGGAATTGAATTGACGTAGCAGCGTCGCAGAAGTGCCTGCGTTAAATCTTGTAGATTTCACGCAGGCAATTTTGCGAGGCGCACAGCCGCCGGACCGCCCACCCTGCGTACTAGGAACGCACCCATTGTGGTGCAGGCCCATGGCTTTATAACGTGACGCATCTCCCTAGATGCGTCATGCTGTAAATGACTCGCAGGGATGCGGCACGTTTACGCCGCTGTTGCGTCACGCAAGGCAACGTAAACGTGGCGCAAGGGGCTTGTAAATGTAATCTGCCCCTTAGTGTCTAGCATTACGCAGTTCTGTAAAGTACACTCATACATAATAGTTACTCAGGCCAATGAGACCACGAAATAGAAAACAAATAAGCATAGTAGCAACGCCACTGAGAAGGAGAGCAGTGCACCTGAAATGCACAGAAGATTTTGAAATATAATTTAACTACAATGTAATAGTCATCAGCGGCATTATTGGCTTGCTCCATGTAAAAAACAAATATTTGCAATACAACAACACAGAGCAGGAGAAAAAATCATAGTAGTGAGTGATTAAATGCCTACTTCTACTCACCAAGCCCGGGGATCTCCAAGCCGAGCTGGTCCAGCAGGTCGCGCTCGCGGTCCAGGAGGTCCGTCCAGCGATGGGTGACCTGGCTGTAGGTGCGCTGGACCCCGTAGAGGTGGGATATGGCCCAGCACACCTTCTCCCACCGCTTCCGGTGCTCCCGCATGTTGTAGCTGCCGCCTCCCGCGATGGTCCTGGGCAGGCGGCGCTGGACGAAGTAGACCAGCGCGCCCACTTCCTCCGGGCTGAATATCTCCCGTCGCGTCACCTGCTCCCCCCTCAATCTCCCGCATGCTGTCCTGGCACTGGGTCCAGCACTACTCCCCGCCGCCGCTGCGGCCCTCAAGTGCCTGGGCAGCTTCACGGCGCCTGGCTTGACCATGGTCTGGGCAGGTAAGGTAGGAAGAAGTAGAAAATTAAGAAAGAATAGGATAGGGAAGAAGAAAAGAAAAGAGTTTAAAAAAGTAGTTTAAAAGTAAAGAAAAATAGCAGAAAAGACAAAAATATACAGCTAGGAAAAGAGAGGGATAGATAAGAAGCAAAATCGTAAAAAAAAAACTGAAAACAAGCAAAGGATGGCAAAGATACCAAGAGGATTAAACACCATGCCCAGACACAGGAAATGAATGAAAAACAAGATGGCCGGCGCCCGTTCACGAGCGCGAAAGTAAGTTCGCGCGAGATTTTCCTCGCGATCTCGTGCGAACCTCTAGATTTCCCGCGCGATCTCGTGCGAACCTCTACTCGCAATGCGCTTACTGCGCGAGATTATACATAGCGGGCGGAAACGGAAATACGTCACGCAAACAAAATGGCCGCGCCCGTACTCGACCTTGGGGTAAATTCGCGTGTTGCGCTGCAAGCGGCTCGCAAATACTGCAAAAAAACTCGCGAAACAACAAGTCGCAAAAAAATAAAATGCTCATTCGCACGAATTGGCGGCTTCCACGGTCGGTTTCGCACGACGCCGCTCCCCGCTAATAGCGCGAAAAAACCGAAAAACGATTTCAGCAAAAGCAAAAGCAATGAGCAGGTGCAAAAGGTCAACCTCATGATTTGTAACGATTCTCTGTAGTGCTTCCTGAGGGGGCCCTCCAGAATTCGGTTGCCTGCTTGCAACTATTGTGTGACCCTGCTCTGACCTTAACTGTATGCCACAAAGGTCCTGAATCAGCTAAAGGAGCAGACAAGCAGGTGCCAGGCTGGAACTTGAAATTCTTTCAGTGACACATTAATTAGCCCCTAATTCATTATTGTCAGTTGGGGCAGGGCAGGTGTTGTTAATAAACTAACCCCAAATTAATTCATGTCAGTTGAAGCAGGGCAGGTGGGCTTGCTTTTCCCCCCCCATCTTCTACAGTGATGATGAACCAGAGGGTGGCATTGATGTAACAGAGGGTGGCATGGGTCAAAGAGAGGGTGCCAGTGGTGAAACAGAGGGTGCTGGGAGGCTGTGATGATGAACCAGACGTAGAAACAACATAGTCGCGACCGTTGCGAGCCGACAAGTAAGTTCGCAATTGCGAACTAGTACCAAATCCCCGCGAACTGGCAGAAACCCTTGCGAACACAAAAAAAAAAGAAATCCGCAAATTCGCGGGAATTCGCGGATTTTGCGGATTGCGAGTTCGCAAATCCGCAAAATTCGCAAACGCGAGATCCGCAAAATTCGCCCATGCTTAGTACAAAGGGAACAAAGCATTGTGTCATAATTAACATGCAGATAGCAGGAGAGAGTAATGATTATTATCACACACAAAATGATCAATATTTTTCCAGCCCTAAGCAAAAAGCAAATTCTAGAACCATCTAGTCCAATTCCATGTAAAAAACATTTTCAATTGACGTTTCCAGTGTTCCTTTTATAAGAGCTGGAGAATCAATTATTATATTAAAAAATAATCCTGGTTACAGGGGACCAGGAGGACCACACAGGCCCCTAGGAATTAGGACGAGGAGCTGCAAAGGTCTGCTCCTCCTCAAAAATGGGAAGTCCGAAAGGGTATATTACTACCAAAAAAAAGAAGTCCTTGGGAAATTGAAGCTGCTGTACAACTAGCCAGAGGGGAGTCCCTGTGTCCGTTTGAGCCACACAGGCAGGCTCTTGTTGTTCCCATGGTGGAGCTGCGCAACTCGCATATCAGGAATCACGGCCCAGTTTGAGAAGAAAAAGCCTTTTAACGATCCTGTCCAGTGTCTCAGGCAGTGCACCAGTTTTCTTAATTTCAATCTAACAGGCACCAGAGACACAGCACCTGTACGCTAAACTCAAGTCCTTCCGAACTCCTGTATTGCTCTGCTGGCGCACTGTTCTTTTGCCAAAGATTATCCAGTATGCCCAGGCACTCTTGATCAACAAACAAAGGTGCAAACTTTTGGGACCAGGATTCAGGGGCCTAATGCTGGGATCTCTGAAGCAACCCTTGTTTCAAAAGGGGTCACCTCAAGCAAAAGCATCCTTGCCGTTCTAGTCGGTCTGTGACTCTCTCAGCTGGGCCTCAAAAACCTGATCCACGATTTCTTCTTTCTGATTTGAGACCCCGTCTTTAACACAAGACAGTGGCAGGGGTACACACTTCACATCCCAGTGCTTAGGCCTTCACTGAAGTCCTAGTTGCCAGCAACGCCTGTGCTGGTTACCTTCACCTTGGCTTCAAGCTGGACTGCTGCTAACTCCCCAGGCTGGATCTGATGTCCGGGCCCCTCTGGCAATGGTTGTAAGGCAGCAAATATCTATTGATGGACAGAAAAAAAGGTCTTTAGACAAGACATACAAATAATCTATCAACAGAGAGGATAGTCTCAAAATACTTCCTAGTCTTGGGACGCCCCATATATTAGCAAGGCACCCAAGAGTCACTTAATCTATCTGAGAGTAAAAACCCTGGACCGATTACTCTATTTGAAGCAGCTCAGGAAGTCTGTGTTCATTTACTAAATTCTGAGAAAAAGAGAAAAACAATACAGACATACTCTAAATCCTTACATTTGTGTATTCCTATATTATTCATCTGAAGAACCCTCAACAAAAAAGTAAATGTTCTACACTTTTACTCATAGACTTTACATTACTTGTATAGGACTGCAGACACTTCTAAAATGATTTCTCGTAATAAAAGCACCTACATTGTATGCTTAGGACCATGCTCTCATGTTATCGGAGCAGCAGGAAAATCTAAAACTGCTAATTAAACAGGGATTCTTATTACATAAAGAGCTAAAACAACTTCAACATAGTGGGTACATACATTTCTCCAGCAGAACATGGTGTGACAAACAAACCCCTATAAAACAATATTTTCTTCAAAAATGGTTGCTAAGGATCACATGGGCATCTTTCCTGCATTCTACTTTTTATGATCCAAACTATGCAACATCAGCTCTAATAAGGAGTTTCAGTTTATTTACACAGACTAGCTAATAATAATGGCGTTATCACCTGAGAATTTTAGAACAAAAACTACCCACATCCAGTTCCCCTTAAAGGTCAAATAAGGGAAAAGCAATCTAGGCTACTCATCCTTTCATAATTTCATCAGACAGGATGGGCAGTAACATAGCATATTCATATGTTCATTTTATTAATGCTAACAATTTTAAAACAGTATTGCTGAATAGCCAATGACATGTCTCATGGCTATTTCCTAGACAGCTTAGACAAGCTCAAAAGAGAGTGAGAAAAAAAGAGAGAAAACATAAATGTGCCTACCCTTAATTTGTAGAGGAGCTAACCCCCTTCCCAATCTTGACAGTAGGAAAACCTGAAACAGGTTTCACTTCTGTCAACACTATCTACTTCTATTTGTGGAAGATGGGCGCAATTACACTTGTAGGATGTAAATAGCACATATAGCTAGCTAAAAAATATTAATAACAAACTACCAATCCCTTTAGCAATTATACAAGTTGTAATATGAGGGCGCATGAATTCAAACTAAATCCCATTGCCTCCTTATCTCAGCCCTTGTACAGTAAACCTCAAACTAAAAGCATTAGTGCTAGATACATGGCAGAGCTATTTTGTTAATCAGAGCCCACATATACCATTATATTTCCTTCTGTTCTTATGACTGCATAAAAACTTGCTTTTGCCAAAAATAGTAAGCAAAACTTCTCTTTCTCTGCCTGCGCTGTCATCTTTCAAAAAGTTTCAGAGGCCGAAGTTTCAAAGCAAACCTTGCTCTGAACCCTGCTAGACTGCTAAATGCAGAACTCGACCTTTAACCCTTACCAGCTGTCCTATTTTGTGCAATGCTTTCCATGTGGTTTTCCAATTCAAAGTGACCCTGGAGACTAATAGCTGAAAAGCAGTCCTATTCCATTCCTGTTTGCCAGTAATTTAGAGGTAAGATAATAACGCCTGCTGGTTTTTTATACTTAATTTCATTTGTGTGCAGTGTGCGGTGTGCTTTTTTAGCAGTATAGAGGTCAGCTGTTTGTGTTATACTTAAATGTGTGCATTTACTGAAGCCTAAGATGAGTTTGAAAACTGCTCTGAGTGGCAGAACTGCTTTTAAACAGTGAATGTTGCCCAATTTTAACTTTGGTGTTAGGGGCACTTAAAAATGAATAACCTACAATGATTTGGCATATTAGGGATCCCCAGGGAGACCTCAACATATCCCAGAGATGGGGGATCCGAAATATATAAGGTACACCCTTATAAAAATGAGTTCTGTACGCCTGGGTAAAGTAACATTTCACATTTTAGTTCCCCCCATTGCGGTACAGCTCTGCTTAAATCCAACTTTGATGCTAGGAGTTCACAGTATAATAATTATGCAGCGTAGAGATAAAAAATCCTTTTTAGTGCACTTATTTTTAATGAAGATTTTTTTCATATCCTCAAAATTTCCCTTTCTTATTATTTGTTATTTTTTTTAATTATTTTTTTAATAACACCAACCCTTTTGATGATTCCACGTATGAAAAGCAAGCCTCATTCCTTCTTGCCTACAAAATGCATTCATTTATAACCCTAAGCACAGAAGCCTTACTTGAAACATGAAAAGTCTGCACCACTTTTTAAGGGACAGCTATTATTTCACATCAAAAACACGGATGTGCTTATGTAAAAAGGCATTAAGAAAGAAAATCCCTACTTTCAATCTTTTCTCTGTTATCCAAAATAATGAAACATTCTTTTGTAACTTTTTAAAATCAACAGTCTGTGATGAAGGCTTTTATACCAGGTTTACACTGACTTAAAATCTAGTTGACTCAGCATTTTCCCTCTGTGGCCTTCAGTCAGGAATAGCCATGTGCCATTTATGCAGCTGTTGCTCTGACCAGCAGGCGAAAACATCTCACGCCTTTCAAGCCTGCACAAAACTATCGTTCTGTAATGTCGTGTTTAACAACCAATTTACTCAGATGATGTGAATGCCTTTTAATATCTAATACAATGTATCTAAGGAAAATGCTGTAACATTTTGCATTTTAGTCCTAATTATTGCAAAACACACAATTTCGTTTTTTTCCCGGCCTATTATATTCCTATTGAATGTGAATTCTAATTTTATCTTTAGCATTGTGGCAATTTGCACCCATGTATAGTTTCTTACTTTGTCAATTTTAATGATATTGTGCAGCTATTTAGCATATGTTACATCATTTCATGTCTGGATGTTTTATTTAATATGTAATTAATTAAATGACATTTTGCATAACAGAATGATGACAAAAAAACACATTGAGCTCATTCCAGACATTTTCAGAATTGGGTCATACACTAAGAACACACAATACAGCCCGCTTAAGGCTAGCCATTCTTGCATAAAGAACGCAATCGCTACTTACTCACACAAGTACGACCGGTGTCAAACCACGAATCACATAGACATTTAAACACATTTAACCCACAAATCAACACTCAGAATAAAAGGCAGCCCACAGACTGTACTAAAACCAAACGTTTGTAAATACTAATTGTAAGTCATATTTACAGGAAAAGCTTCTCAAAAGTAGTCCAGAAAAAACAGCACCAAAACAGCACAAAGACTGTTCCAGTTCAAGAAGCCAAAATACACCAAATTTGACAGTTTTGACTGGCACAAGACTAAAAAAAACCCTCTGCATATCACCACGTATGAAACTGCGCAGATTACGATCCTTTTTTTTATGTACATATTTTAATTCCATGGAGTACTCAGTCACCAAGGAAGAAATACTTTTTTTTATACCTAAACCTATTTAGGTATCCCCTAAAGGGGAGCCTGCTGATTCCATTCTAGTTCCATTATGGTATGTCCAAGAAAGCAACACATTCTTCGATGTGCACTTGAAATAGGTATGCCAAAAATATTGCAGCATATACAATATTATACAGCAGTGTCACTTAACACTATATGTGCTGTTGCGAATTGTTCCAAAATCTTTGGCCTAAACCAAAACAAATTACATATCGACAACCTTTCCAAACACAAATCTCCAACCTCTCACTGCCAAGTTCTGAATGACCTAACGGTCGTTTTAGAATACTCACGCCAAAAAGGTTCTTAGTCAGGAGCAGTAAACATTTGGAGGATCAAATCAGGAATACCAGAAATATACCGGGCTGCAGAGACAGAGAATCTCCGTGCGCAGGGTACCTCCTTAGCAGATTCCTGCCCTGTCCTCCTCAGTAGAGTCCTGTCTCCTATCAAGACCACTCCCTTGGATAGCCGCTTCTCTGATGAGGTCCATGTCGGGTGCCATTTGAAGAAATATAAACCTCCTAAGGGGATCACTGATACACCTGGTCCTTTTAACCAACAAAGAATAAATTGGCACAGAAGCTGTAATATAAAAATAATGCATTTATTAACCTCAGATGAGGGAGACTGCATCATACGGTACCCTCAGGCCAATGTAGGAGGCATTCTAGGGAGTACAAAGAACAGGAGCCTTATATATGCATAGGTTACATTAGTCAGCATGAAACCAAGGGGAGGTCCTGGCACATACCAGAATGCAAATTGACTAATATGGGTATACAAAAAGTGCTTGCTCAACAAAGTTGGAGGGGAGACATTTCTACTTACATCAGCAAGAATATCCTGACAGTTCTATACTAGGAGCAGGTGCATTCTGACAGCTAGGCCTTTCTGATCATGTGCAAGGCCCTGGAAAGGGAAGAAAGCACATGGCAAGCACATAGCTAACTAAGATGGCTGCCAGTACAAAATGGCTTTCCGCTCATGCTAACAGCGATTCTTGCAATCTTTAACAAAATGTCTGTTTTTCAATCAAAGTGTTTAAGCATAGGATTAGCAGAGTGCCATGCATGACGAGATAGAAAGGGACAAGGTATTTTGCAATTTCTACAGCAAGATCTTTAAGCATAGGACTAGCACAGTGCTGTCCATGCCGAGCTGTAAAATGACAAAAGACAATTACCACTCCAGGCCCAGTATTACAGCTTTGATTTGGTAAAATACCAACCAAGCCAACCGAAAATGAGGAAAAACAACCCTTGACACAGTGTTTCGCTCTACTTAGAGCTCTTCAAAGTGGTATAGCTTTGTCTAGAAACAACGAACCACCCAGTATAAGTCAAAACAATACCCTTTCAGGCATAGCGTGACATATAAATTATGCAAAAAAGAAGGAGAGAACTTCGGGTAGTTCTCAAGCTTAGGTGGAAAGCAGCTCCTGTATAGAGCACTCTCAACACCAGCAACACTCTAGATCTGCTCACCTCAAATATCTGCTTTTCTATCAAAGGGGCATATTCCCAAGGACTTATTGCCGAGTTATCGGCACATTTGTTTTTAGCCAAAGTGGCGATACATTTATTGCCCCATTCACAAGCTGGTGCTAACAGCCCATATCACCAGTTTACCTGGGACAGCAGCCCCAAAAACCATCACCATAGATGACTTCTGCAACCATCACTAATGAGATGCAGAGTAGGCATTCCCGTGCAAAAAGCTGCAACAACACCACTCCACAAAATTCACAACAACCAGCCAGGAAGACGCGGTTCAGTCTGGAGGAGAAAAGGATCTCCGTTACGGAGGTAATCAAACACTACCAACAAATGCACTGGTGTCACTAACTCTGTGCATCGCAAGCCGACTACACATGGCTGTGGGCCACTGCTTACCGCTGCCTTCGGCACACACTGCAGTCGAGTAGGTCACACAATTGGAACTGAGTCTTGATCTCTTCATGGTAGAGTTCATGTCACTGTACAGGCCTCGTCGCAGACTGCATCCCCTCCAGCTCTGGTGGCACTCAGTCTGTGCCACAGAAGTTATGAGCAGTCTCTGGTTGAACTTAGGTTGCATCTGAGTCTATGGACTGGGTATTGCCTTCATCATCATGTAACTGATACTGACATGGAGGTGAAAAGGAGTCTGTAGCATTCAACTCCTCCATATGCCTGGTTCTTCTTGCTTCTGCCCTCTGCATCATGCCCTGGAAGGACACCGTCCACTGTCCCCCATAACACTCAGTTACCTTCTCCATGGACATCAACCAGGACCCGCTCAGTTCTTCTAGCTCTACCTCAGTGCATCGCAAGTCACAGTCCCGTGGCGGTGTGCCTGTGCCGCTCAATTCATGGACCCTTGCTGTTTGAACTTTGAACTTCTGATTGTCTGATCACTGTTCTAGTTGTTGCCAGCACCAACCAACCCCTGAGGGGTGGCTTACACTACCCAATACCCATCCAGCACAGGCGTCACTGGACATGTGACCCTGGCAATAAAAGGTGCTGGGCGCACGTGCCTGTAGTCAGTTCCACAAGCTATCTAAGTGTGTCCGTGTGGTCACTATGTATGCATGAGGGCCCAGGACCATACCACATTACATTGTGCTGTGTACAGTGGGCGCAACCTTATCACCGCAGGCAGTGGGGTAGACCTGGGACATGTAGCTGTGTCGTACCCCCTGTGAGCGTAAGCGGAGTGGACCTGCGTACATCAGGACAGCGAAGGGGTGTGGTTATGTAACACGTGGCTCTGGTTGTGGTTACGTTTAGGCCTTACCAAGGAAGTAACTAATGCATGTAACTAATGCATGTATCTTTGTTGTATTGTCTGCGCCACCCATCCCACAATGTACAATTTCACTATGTAGCATGCCCTAGGAGTGCAGGGTTAGCCGAGAGTTAAATGAGGGAACGCAAGCCTGCTCGGGGTTCGGGATTATACATGTATTACGTTGTATTCCCAACACATGCAATAGTCTCACAATAACGCTTCAAATGTTCGTGATAAAGTCAACGGGACAGCAATAAAAAAGTAAACCCCAATGCGAAAAAAGTTGCGATGGGCCCAACCGCGATAAAAGAATCAGCGATAAATTTCTGTAAATTGCAATGGCAGTAGCAAGATCACTTTACAGCCCAATACAGCCCGCTTAAGGCTAGCCATTCTTGCATAAAGAACGCAATCGCTACTTACTCACACAAGTACGACCGGTGTCAAACCACGAATCACATAGACATTTAAACACATTTAACCCACAAATCAACACTCAGAATGAAAGGCAGCCCACAGACTGTACTAAAACCAAACGTTTGTAAATACTAATTGTAAGTCATATTTACAGGAAAAGCTTCTCAAAAGTAGTCCAGAAAAAACTGCACCAAAACAGCACAAAGACTGTTCCATTTTCAAGAAGCCAAAATACACCAAATTTGACAGTTTTGACTGGCACAAGACTAAAAAAAAAACCTCTGCATATCACCACGTATGAAACTGCGCAGATTACGATCCTTTTTTTTATGTACATATTTTAATTCCATGGAGTACTTAGTCACCAAGGAAGAAATACTTTTTTTATACCTAAACCTATTTAGGTATCCCCTAAAGGGGAGCCTGCTGATTCAATTCTAGTTCCATTATGGTATGTCCAAGAAAGCAACACATTCTTCGATGTGCACTTGAAATAGGTATGCCAAAAATATTGCAGCATATACAATATTATACAGCAGTGTCACTTAACACAATATGTGCTGTTGCGAATTGTTCCAAAATCTTTGGCCTAAACCAAAACAAATTACATATCGACAACCTTTCCAAACACAAATCTCCAACCTCTCACTGCCAAGTTCTGAATGACCTAACGGTCGTTTTAGAATACTCACGCCAAAAAGGTCCTTAGTAAGGAGCAGAAAACATTTGGAGGATCAAATCAGGAATACCAGAAATATACTGGGCTGCAGAGACAGAGAATCTCTGTGCGCAGGGTACCTCCTTAGCAGATTCCTGCCCTGTCCTCCTCAGTAGAGTCCTGTCTCCTATCAAGACCACTCCCTTGGATAGCCGCTTCTCTGATGAGGTCCATGTCGGGTGCCATTTGAAGAAATATAAACCTCCTAAGGGGATCACTGATACACCTGGTCCTTTTAACCAACAAAGAAGAAATTGGCACAGAAGCTGTAATATAAAAATAATGCATTTATTAACCTCAGATGAGGGAGACTGCATCATACGGTACCCTCAGGCCAATGTAGAAGGCATTCTAGGGAGTACAAAGAACATAGGCCTTATATATGCATAGGTTACATTAGTCAGCATGAAACCAAGGGGAGGTCCTGGCACATACCAGAATGCAAATTGACTAATATGGGTATACAAAAAGTGCTTGCTCAACAAAGTTGGAGGGGAGACATTTCTCCTTACATCAGCAAGAATATCCTGACAGTTCTATACTAGGAGCAGGTGCATTCTGACAGCTAGGCCTTTCTGATCATGTGCAAGACTCTGGAAAGATAAGAAAGCACATGGCAAGCACATAGCTAACTAAGATGGCTGCCAAGTACAAAATGGCTTTCCGCTCATGCTAACAGCGATTCTTGCAATCTTTAACAAAATGTCTGCTTTTCTATCAAAGTGTTTAAGCATAGGATTAGCAGAGTGCCATCCATGACGAGATAGAAAGGGACAAGGTATTTTGCAATTTCTACAGCAAGATCTTTAAGCATAGGACTAGCACAGTGCTGTCCAAGCCGAGCTGTTAAATGACAAAAGACAATTACCACTCCAGGCCCAGTATTACAGCTTTGATTTGGTAAAATACCAACCAAGCCAACCGAAAATGAGGAAAAACAACCCTTGACACAGTGTTTCGCTCTACTTAGAGCTCTTCAAAGAGGTATAGCTTTGTCCAGAAACAACGAACCACCCAGTATAAGTCAAAACAATACCCTTTCAGGCATAGCGTGACACATAAATTATGCAAAAAAGAAGGAGAGAACTTCGGGTAGTTCTCAAGTTTAGGTGGAAAGCAGCTCCTGTATAGAGCACTCTCAACATCAGCAACACTCTAGATCTGCTCACCTCAAATATCTGCTTTTCTATCAAAGGGGCATATTCCCAAGGACTTATTGCTGAGTTATCGGAACATTTGTTTTTAGCCAAAGTGGCGACACATTTATTGCCCCATTCACAAGCTGGTGCTAACAGCCCATATCACCAGTTAACCTGGGACAGCAGCCGCAAAAACCATCACCATAGATGACTTCTGCAACCGTCACTAATGAGATGCAGAGTAGGCATTCCCGTGCAAAAAGCTGCAACAACACCACTCCACAAAATTCACAACAACCAGCCAGGAAGACGCAGTTCAGTCTGGAGGAGAAAAGGATCTCCGTTACGGAGGTAATCAAACACTACCAACAAATGCACTGGTGTCACTAACTCTGTGCATCGCAAGCCGACTACACATGGCTGTGGGCCACTGCTTACCGCTGCCTCCGGCACACACTGCAGTCGAGTAGGTCACACAATTGGAACTGAGTCTTGATCTCTTCATGGTAGAGTTCATGTCACTGTACAGGCCTCGTCGCAGACTGCATCCCCTCCAGCTCTGGTGCCACTGAGTCTGTGCCACAGAAGTTATGAGCAGTCTCTGGTTGAACTTAGGTTGCATCTGAGTCTATGGACTGGGTATTGCCTTCATCATCATGTAACTGATACTGACATGGAGGTGAAAAGGAGTCTGTAGCATTCAACTCCTCCATATGCCTGGTTCTTCTTGCTTCTGCCCTCTGCATCATGCCCTGGAAGGACACCGTCCACTGTCCCCCATAACACTCAGCTACCTTCTCCATGGACATCAACGAGGACCCGCTCAGTTCTTCTAGCTCTACCTCAGTGCATCGCAAGTCACCGTCCCGTGGCGGTGTGCCTGTGCCGCTCAATTTCATGGACCCTTGCTGTTTGAACTTTGAACTTCTGATTGTCTGATCACTGTTCTAGTTATTGCCAGCACCAACCAACCCCTGAGGGGTGGCTTACACTATCCAATACCCATCCAGCACAGGCGTCACTGGACATGTGACCCTGGCAATAAAAGGTGCTGGGCGCACGTGCCTGTAGTCAGTTCCACAAGCTATCTAAGTGTGTCCGTGTAGTCACTATGTATGCATGAGGGCCCAGGACCATACCACATTACATTGTGCTGTGTACAGTGGGCGCAACCTTATCACTGCAGGCAGTGGGGTAGACCTGGGACATGTAGCTGTGTCGTACCCCCCTGTGAGCGTAAGCGGAGTGGACCTGCGTACATCAAGACAGTGTAGGGGTGTGGTTATTCAACACGTGGCTCTGAAAGTGGTTACGTTTAGGCCTTACCAAGGAAGTAACTAATGCATGTATCTTTGTTGTATTGTCTGCGCCACCCATCCCACAATGTACAATTTCACTATGTAGCATGCCCTAGGAGTGCAGGGTTAGCTGAGAGTTAAATGAGGGAACGCAAGCCCGCTCGGGGTTCGGGATTATACATGTATTACGTTGTATTCCCAACACATGCAATAGTCTCACAATAACGCTTCAAATGTTCGTGATAAAGTCAATGGGACAGCAATAAAAAAGTAAACCCCAATGCGAAAAAAGTTGCGACGGGCCCAACCGCGATAAAAGAATCAGCGATAATCCTCCCCTGCCCTGCAATTCACACACTTCAGGCAGGAAAATTCACTATGAAAGTTGAAAAAAACACACAAACAAAAGCCAAACAACAGTGAAGCACAATGGAGGTAGCCGGAGCAAGTAAAGAGGACAACCAGAACCCCACAAGCCCCCCGGAGGACCAGCCTGGGACCTTGGGGTCAGGGAAGAGCAAGGACAAGAAGAGTAGGAAGAAGCGGGTCATTCATATTCACACAGATGTGTCATGTGGCATTTTGGGAGAGCCGGCGCTGCAGCTCTGACGTTGCTGGCCCTTCTCCCTTTCATGCCCTGTGCCTTTGACTTCTGTGCATTTACAGTGGGGCTTGTGGGGTTCTTGTTCTCCTCTGTACTTGCTCCGGCTACCTCCATTGTGCTTCGCTGTTGTTCTGCTTTTGTTTGTATGTTTTTTCTCTACTTTTATAGTGATTTTTCCCACCTGATGTGCCTGACTTGCAGGCCTGGTGAAGATTATCGCAGATTTTTTTATCGCGGTTGTGCCCATCGCAACTTTTTACGCGTTGGGATTTACACTTTTATCAACGTCCCGGTGACTTTATCGCGGAGAGTCGACACGTTATCTGTTTATGTAAATGGAGAGGGGGACGAGAAAGACAAGAAGGTGTCCCCTCCCAAACTCCAACTCATACCCCCTCATGAGGGTGAAGGCACAAGTTTACATCACAACAGATCCCATAACTGGATTACTCTGTGCATCACTGTACCCTCCGTTGGACTGTTCATGCTGGGTCTTATTTTTTGGGGTGTCCTCCACAATATTGCCTATGCTTGTGTCTGAACCCGCAGCGGTCACCATCTCGACCAGGGACCTGTCCACATTCTGCTCAGCCCGTTGGGTCTACAAGTCTATTGTAGGGGATCTTCCACCCTCACCCCCACGCCAGATCCTTCCAGCTCAAAGGACCCATCCTGCTGTACCACCACTGTCTGGGTTGATCTGGAGTTCTTTCTGCACCGTCCTCTGTGGACTATACCATTTGCAGCCGGGGTGCGCCAAGGATCTTGCCACCACTCGCCCCTCTCCTTGCACCTCCAACCTGTCCCACACCTCTTCTGGTGTCGTAAGGAAGTGTGTGTGATCCGCATTTAGGACTGTCAGTTTTGCTGGGTAGGGAAGCATGTTTTGAAGGTCCCTGGCCCACAATTGTTGCTTGACTTCAAGGAAGATGCCCTTTGTTGCTGAGCCAAGCGGGTGTAATCTGGAAAGATGCAAATTTTCAGATTTTCAAACTCTAGATCCCCTTCTTGTCGTGCTGCCCTGAGGATACTGTCCCTATCTCTATAATTGAGGATCTGGGCGATAAGTGTCCTGGGTGGGACCCTGGCGGTGGAGGTGTAGGGTTCGCCCGGTGCACTCCCTCTATGATGAAAACAGAGGAAACTTCCCCTTATCCATTTTTTGAGAAAAATTTCAGGTTCCCTCCCTTCCACTTTCTCTAGGATACCCACAAAACGCAGATTACATCTGCGGGACCTCACCTATGCATTCTCCGCATGGCGCTCCAGAGAGTCACCTTTAGGGCCGAGAAATCCTCCCGTAGCTCAGTAACCAATTGCTCCGTGGCTAGGGACCACTCTGCAACAGTGCGAAGGTCCGCTCTAAGTAACCCAACATCCTGCACTTTCACACTTGAGGCTTTGGTAGCAGCCAAAATCTGGGATCCCGTAGGCTCAGGTTGCGTCACAGCTCCCCACGTCGAAATTCCGGGTACCTCAGTGGTCTTTGGGGGCACACTTGGAGCTGTATACTGGTCCATCTTTGTTTGTTGGACGGCTCTCGACAGGCGATCCTTGGCCATTGCTGAATACTCCACCCGATATGTCTACCGACTCTCCGCTCCAGTATCCCCCCTACTAGCACACAAGTTGTGGGCCAGGTCACTTGGTTCACACTTACGGGGGCCCTGGTCTGCTGCACCCAAATAATGGGCCCTCTCCTCTGTGTTTCTGCTAGTACAGGCAGTCGCTCAGGGTGGTATTAATCAAGTGCCATGTGATAGACAGCAATTCCTACCTCAGTTAAGGCCATACCCACATCCCCTGCAAGTGTCCCCGGATACTCATTCCCACCTACAGAGGGGCTCAGCATGGAAGTCTCTCTATGTGCCCCACTACATATATGACCAGTGTAGCTGGTGTCACTGCCCCCCAAACGCTCCACCTCACCTTAGTATAGGAGCACACGCCTGACTTCTGGTCCCCCAATGCACCTGACTGGTGCGTCGCCAAAGGTCTCAGGAGGCCCTTTGCGTCTCCATATCTGCAGAGAACAGCTCTGCAATACAGTACATGTGGGAATGGGCTGTGCCCTTTAGATAACCTTGTGCAAAGGCCCCAATCCTCAGGCCACGGTCTCAGTCATGGAAGCGGGGGCAAATAGTCAGTCAGTCGCAGACCTCAGCGTCCAGTCCAATTTGAAAAACAGGGGGCGAGGCATGCCCCGGTCACACAGGCTCAAGGGCTGGCAAAAGTAGTACTCAGCAACTGCGTGTCGGTCTGCACTTTCCCAAACAGAGCCACGCCGGGGTCTGGAGAGATCCTCAGCCCAATCAGCCACACCAGTGCGGTCTCTCACTGTAGCTCCAGCCCTTTCCCCCCAGGTCATGGGAGACCTCGGCTGGACCGCAGTCTGTCAGCAGATGATCCCCCACCTCACCTCCAGTGCTGGAGCTTCACTCGATTCGCCGACTGCGTGCCCAATGATCGGTTAGGTGGAGTGTCCCGCCATCACACCCGGGGGTAACACGCCTCTTCAGCTCACCAGTACCCCTCGATCGCCACCTGGGCATGCCCTCTTGGCTATCTGCTGTGTACTCCACACCGGCTTAAGCGGCCTCGCCCAAGCCACCAGTTGATTCTCTCCCCAAGTCGGTCCTGGACCACCAAGATCTCTTGGCATGCATCTGCTACCCTCACTGCAACAAAGAAGGCATTTTTTCAAGTATGGGGGTTCTGCTGGGTAGGATTGTTAAGGATTATGTCGAGGGCAGGCGCAGAGCTCCTCTAAGCAGTGTCCGCTCCTGTTGCCATCTTGGCCACGCCCCGCATCTCCAACTAAACATAACAAAAAAAGTACACAATTAACATAATCAGCAATTAAATCAATAATATTCTTTAAATATTAATTAATTATAATTAATTTACTTCCCACCCTGTACCCTTATAAACTGCTTTAGCACAAAAAATAACAATAAACGAATCAATTAAATTTAAAAAGAAAATGTAACCAACTATATTAAAAACACATTAATAATACTTACACAAACAACTTATAACATGTACAATTAAAATATATACGACAATACATAAAAATAATGTAAAAACTATATTATTTTCAACAATATTCTTGTAAACTATATTAACCCGGCGGTGCGGGCGTTTCCGGGCGCGGGTGTGGCCGTGACGGCTGACAGCAGCAGGGAAGGGGATAAAAACATAGATATGTTTAACAATGATATTACTTACCTTAAAGTCGATATTCCTGTCCACTGTATTCTTGTACGCGATGTTGTTGCATTAATATATTCCAAACTTTATATTTTTTCCCTCTCAATATTTTTTTTTCGATATTTTGTCTGAATACCAAAATAAAAGAAAAATTTAGTTCCCTCCTAATCATGTTGGGGGGTTTACCTTAAACCCATACTCAGTAAGAATTTTGAGTTTCTCCTCACTTCAGTTCAACATCTGAGTTGTAAAATTTCAATTTCCACTTCTAGCTTGGTGATCCAGCAGAATTTCAGCAAAGGCTCTACTATTATGTTACAAGTTTCATTTTCTTTTCCCTTTTCCGATCCCTCTATCAGATGTTTGCTTGCATTTTCTAGCAAAACCGGTCAGGTCTTAACAACAGTTGCATGTAAAATGTGATAAATAGTTCTCAAACCATCTATTTGATAAATGCAAAAGGGTTCAGCATTGCTATTTTTATTTTAGTATTTATTGGGCGATCCACAAATGAGAACAGAGTAACATTGCCCTCAACAGGAATGGGGATTTTAACAAAGTTTCAGATGAATTAGTGGGAGCTGCTTAGATGTGATTATTGTCAACTTCCTCCTGAAAGGGAATGAGGATGCCAAATAGGACAGAATTGCACAATCACATATGGATGTTAATAGTGCCTGCTAGACCTGCATTATGTAGCTTGATCATGTGACCTTTACCTGTGTACCCTCTTATTTATGTGCAAGCATCATAAGACTCAAAGATTGCACATCTGTTTATGCACTGTATAATATTATTTGTGAAGAGCTCCGATGCTCTTAGGCCTTGCACTCGCTCCATCAATATGCTCAATATATAAATTAATAAATAGAAACAATCCAGTTTACAACACAGAATTGGTGGAGCATGCTTGTTTCTATAGATTATTGTTACAAAAACAGGCGTTGACCCAGTATAGTCAAAGGACCCGGGTATTCAATAGTATAGACAACAGTTGGTCCTTGACACAATTATGAACATTGAAATATTTCTAGCATTCGTTGAATCCTTCTTCTTTAGAAAAGACTGAATCTATGTCATTAGAACAAAAGGTGATAATCGCCCATCTATACACAATATCTTACAGTAAGTGCCAAAAGAAAAACCTTCAGAACTGAGAAAAATCCAATCCAATCAGGTCAATCTGTTTAATGTACAATATACCGAAATTTCAAAAATCAACACATCTTGATACACATATTTACAATAGCAATAAAACATTAGATATGTTCTGTTTTCAAAGAAAAAACGTGCACAGAGAAAGAGTAAAGAATGTGCTCAAGTGAATGATCAGAATGATCGGAAGAACATAGTGTGAGTCATTTATATACAATGAGAATGAGCCTGCCCTGGATTATGCTTGTAAAAAATGTACTTCTTTTTTACTCGCTTGTAAAATATATACATATCCGCAGTCCTTAGTTTGCACAAATGGCAAAGGGATTTTTGGAAAAGGGGCACGGGACAGGGGTCAATAGGTGCAGGCTCCCAAGGGGGGGATGTCGTCGACGTTTCGACCCAAACATATAACGGGTGGTTTTAAATCCTCAACAACGGGTCTTCATCAGGACGTGATGATGGGGGGAAGGGGTATGCTTTCAAAGTGCACGTCGATTAAAATTAATTTCTTGGGGCACCTGTAATGATAAATGAAAGACGGGGCTAAGTATCACTAGGTTATGTACCATGGGTCCATAAATGAGGAACATAAAGAAGCACTCACCCTTTAGTGGTGCATCAATGTCGGTGCGACGTTTGGTCCGCACTCGCAATTTAGGTAGTTCACAACTAATTACTGTGAAAAAAGAGAAAAAGAAAAAGCAAGGGTAGCCATTAGTGCTACTCGGGTAATTCCTCTTCCATCTGCTTTGTCCACAAGAGAGAATATTATACCATTGTGTAAGAGTGACTCTCTCACTTCCAAATCGTGACATCTCATTAAGTTACATTTGGTAAATTACTCCTTAATAGGTGTTAGAAAGAAGCCCCATGGGGCTTTTAATCAATCCAAAAATGAAGTATTCAAGGCAATAAGGCTGTGTAATCAGTCACATTATCAAGTCACAAACTTATAGGTATATGTACTCACCCACCGCGTTGGTTCG
Organism: Lissotriton vulgaris; assembly: GCF_964263255.1. Taxonomy (NCBI): domain Eukaryota; kingdom Metazoa; phylum Chordata; class Amphibia; order Caudata; family Salamandridae; genus Lissotriton; species Lissotriton vulgaris. The sequence goes on from NW_028253772.1 coordinate 55,608, forward strand.
GTGATATTCCCCAATAAAATAAGGAAATCTTGACTTCACACAGTGCTAAAGGGAAAGGGGCAAGAAAACGTCTCAGTTAGACGTTGAGGCTACAGAAGTGTAAAACCGCCATAGGTACCCCGTGGTAGATAGTAATGGTGGAATGTCACCTACCCGGTATCGCTATGTCTAAGCGCTGTTCGAGAACTCCTCTGCTCGGTACTGCCGCCCGGCTTTCCGCTGCACTTCGCGTTTAGGAATGCGGAAGCAAAACCAGCGCGGTCTTGGTTACCCGGCAACCAACGTTCTTACGTCACGCGCTGTCCCCGTCAGTCCGCCGAGACTATGCGGCGTCCCAGAGGTTGCTAGGAGACCAATGTATGTCTCCCTCATTCGAATAAAATGTGCTTGAAATGGCAGCGTATCATATGTAACGTGGTTACGATGTTTATGCCAACAGTCAGCGGACATCTTGTTAAAATGCCCGTGTCATAAGAGATGCATAGTCCACCTTGTAGTGAGTACCTAATCCCGTAAATTAAGTAACGTGCAAGGTACCATAGCGCAATTGAGGCTTGTACAGTAGATGTTTCCTTATTCTAAACCATAAGTGGGTAGTTGATATGGAATATGCTTCTGGCCCAAATCACAACACGCATCAACGATATAGCGTTACATTCTGATTAGAGCAGCAGTAGTTAGAAGAAAAAGAACAGGGACAGCACAGTGACCTGGATAAACAATATGTCACATCCATCATAATTATATAGTGCCAAGTTATTAAAATTGCACATACAAATACATTGACATCATATGTGTGGCATCTATATGACAAAATGATCAGGTAAAAAGATCGTAACCACACATTGGCACCTGGTGGCCGATGAAATAGGGATTACAACTCCGCCTATGTTTGCCTTTAAGAAGGGGAGAAGTATTAGGGACTATGTGGTTCGATCACTACTACCTAACATAACCAGGGACTCCCAATCCACACTATGGAATACGCCTCCGGTACTAGGCCACCACAAATGTGGCTCATGCAAAGCATGCCAACTGACAGAGGAACTTAAATTATGTACCCATAACAACTACACGCACGTCATGAAGCAACATACTAATTGTAATTCTACTGGGGTCATATATGTCATTGTTTGCCCCTGTGACTTCTGGTACATAGGTCAAACAATACAAAAAGTCAAAACCAGAATCCTACAGCACTGTAGTAGAATTCGATGCAAAGTGCAAGGAGCTCCACTCGTGGAACATTTTTTAAAATTTGGCCATTCACCTGAAAGTTTAAAATGGTGGGTTTTGGAGAAGGTGACGGTCAATGTAAGAGGGGGCAACTTCGCCAACTGTTTAAATGTACGAGAGTGCAAATGGATGCACACGTTCGACACTGTAAACAAAGGCCTCAATGAATATGAGGAAATAACAAGACAGATGGCGACACTTTATAATGGCTGACTTATCTTTCCATGTGTAACACACTTTGATTGATATGTATGCTTTGACTGGTTACCATGATCATGTTGTGATATGTATGCTTTGACTGGTTACCATGATCATTTTGTCATATAGATGCCACACATATGATGTCAATGTATTTGTATGTGCAATTTTAATAACTTGGCACTATATAATTATGATGGATGTGACATATTGTTTATCCAGGTCACTGTGCTGTCCCTGTTCTTTTTCTTCTAACTACTGCTGCTCTAATCAGAATGTAACGCTATATCGTTGATGCGTGTTGTGATTTGGGACAGAAGCATATTCCATATCAACTACCCACTTATGGTTTAGAATAAGGAAACATCTACTGTACAAGCCTCAATTGCGCTATGGTACCTTGCACGTTACTTAATTTACGGGATTAGTTACTCACTACAAGGTGGACTATGCATCTCTTATGACACGGGCATTTTAACAAGATGTCCGCTGACTGTTGGCATAAACATCGTAACCACGTTACATATGATACGCTGCCATTTCAAGCACATTTTATTCGAATGAGGGAGACATACATTGGTCTCCTAGCAACCTCTGGGACGCCGCATAGTCTCGGCGGACTGACGGGGACAGCGCGTGACGTAAGAACGTTGGTTGCCGGGTAACCAAGACCGCGCTGGTTTTGCTTCCGCATTCCTAAACGCGAAGTGCAGCGGAAAGCCGGGCGGCAGTACCGAGCAGAGGAGTTCTCGAACAGCGCTTAGACATAGCGATACCGGGTAGGTGACATTCCACCATTACTATCTACCACGGGGTACCTATGGCGGTTTTACACCTCTGTAGCCTCAACGTCTAACTGAGACGTTTTCTTGCCCCTTTCCCTTTAGCACTGTGTGAAGTCAAGATTTCCTTATTTTATTGGGGAATATCACCGAACCAACGCAGTGGGTGAGTACATATACCTATAAGTTTGTGACTTGATAATGTGACTGATTACACAGCCTTATTGCCTTGAATACTTCATTTTTGGATTGATTAAAAGCCCCATGGGGCTTCTTTCTAACACCTATTAAGGAGTAATTTACCAAATGTAACTTAATGAGATGTCACGATTTGGAAGTGAGAGAGTCACTCTTACACAATGGTATAATATTCTCTCTTGTGGACAAAGCAGATGGAAGAGGAATTACCCGAGTAGCACTAATGGCTACCCTTCCTTTTTCTTTTTCTCTTTTTTCACAGTAATTAGTTGTGAACTACCTAAATTGCGAGTGCGGACCAAACGTCGCACCGACATTGATGCACCACTAAAGGGTGAGTGCTTTTTTATGTTCCTCATTTATGGACCCATGGTACATAACCTAGTGATACTTAGCCCCGTCTTTCATTTATCATTACAGGTGCCCCAAGAAATTAATTTTAATCGACGTGCACTTTGAAAGCATACCCCTTCCCCCCATCATCACGTCCTGATGAAGACCCGTTGTTGAGGATTTAAAACCACCCGTTATATGTTTGGGTCGAAACGTCGACGACATCCCCCCCTTGGGAGCCTGCACCTATTGACCCCTGTCCCGTGCCCCTTTTCCAAAAATCCCTTTGCCATTTGTGCAAACTAAGGACTGCGGAATTGTATATATTTTACAAGCGAGTAAAAAAGAAGTACATTTTTTACAAGCATAATCCAGGGCAGGCTCATTCTCATTGTATATAAATGACTCACACTATGTTCTTCCGATCATTCTGATCATTCACTTGAGCACATTCTTTACTCTTTCTCTGTGCACGTTTTTTCTTTGAAAACAGAACATATCTAATGTTTTATTGCTATTGTAAATATGTGTATCAAGATGTGTTGATTTTTGAAATTTCGGTATATTGTACATTAAACAGATTGACCTGATTGGATTGGATTTTTCTCAGTTCTGAAGGTTTTTCTTTTGGCACTTACTGTAAGATATTGTGTATAGATGGGCGATTATCACCTTTTGTTCTAACGACATAGATTCAGTCTTTTCTAAAGAAGAAGGATTCAACGAATGCTAGAAATATTTCAATGTTCATAATTGTGTCAAGGACCAACTGTTGTCTATACTGTTTCTATAGATTAAGCTGCAACATTATATGCTGTTTCTTGCATGTAGGCGAAATTGCGATTCTCCTATTACCATGACAAGAGAATCTGGATTTCCTTAAAGACACGGAGGCTAACATTATGCATATCTGTCTGAGATAAGTCACTGATAAGGGAAAAGCTTAATCCCTTCTGAACCATAAAATGCTGTGGTGACTAGTAATAATAAATGCAAGGTGAAATGGGAGGTTTTTTCCAGATCCAAAGAGACTGTAATAGAAATCTATACATTTGCGTTGGAAGAATTGCAAACTGTTGAGTGCTATGTTTTAACATCTACTCAGATCAATACAACACACAATAATTTATTTTCAAAAACTGGCAAGCTGTTTGTCAAGGACTGCAAAAGTGGATGGGGGCCCAGGAGATTAAGAGTTAATGAGTGGTTCAACAAATCAAATAAAATCGCTAAGATGGCCCTGGTCGAATCACTAAAGAGTAATCAAAGAGCACTCATTATTGAGTCTAGAAGGGGGTACACCAGGGCTATTAAAACTAGTAAAGCCCAATGGAAGGCTAGCATATGGGATGATTTATTAGAGGCGGTCAGGCTTAGAGACAATAAGCACTTTTGGCAGTTAGTTAAACATGATGGCGTAGAGATTTATCCCTCAAAAAATGCCATATCCCCCAGAGGTTTTGGTGGACCACTTCTTGACACTCTTTGAGGTGGCAAGATTGGGTGACAGGATATCACAGACTTTGCCAGCTCTTACTATAGGTTTCCCTGGGGAGGAGGTCAAGTCATTTGCTCTAAATAAACATTTAGAAGCAATCCAGACCCAGAAATCCGGAAAAGCCCCAGGTCTAGATAGAATCCCAGATTTATTTCAGAAAGAACCCCAGATCTGGGGACCATATATAAACTCCCTGTCATGCGCATTGATGAATGGAGCACTGATCCAGTGGTCCTGGAAAGGAGCGTAAATAATCCCTATATACAAAAAAGGGTGATTAATCCACACCTGGAAATTTCAGACCAATAAGTCTGATTGACAATATCCAGAAAGTGTACAGCACGCACATCTTATCTGGGCTATGGGACTGGATTTTCGAAGCCAAAGTGCTATCCCACTTACAGGCAGGATTTAGATCCAATATTAATGCCATAGATCAGATTGTCTGATTTCTGTACATTAAGTGGAGGAAGTAGAGATAGATAGAGGATTGCTATGAGTTGCTTTCATGGATTTGCAAGCTGCATTTGATCTTGTCCCTAGGGCAAAACTGTGGGTGGCCATCCACAATATCGGGATCCTTCGCAGAGTACAGTCCCTAATACAAGCCTTATACACAGATAATTTTGCGAGGGTTAGGTAGAGCCCTGCAGGGCAATTGACGTCAGACATTCCAATCAGGAGAGGTGTTAGACAAGGGTTTATCTTGGCCCCAACACTTTTTTTCTTGTACAGAAATGGCTGCATTCCCTATCTCTTAAATTGTGAAAATGAATCCCCAAAGGTGAAGGATCACAAAATACCATGTCTCTTTTTCGCAGATGTCACTTTGTTACTATCAAACACTCCCCATGGTCTATCTTAAGCCTTGGCGAAGTTTGTGAATTAGAACTTTCGCGAATTTGCGGATTTTTTTTTTTGTGTTCGCAAGGGTTTCTGCCAGTTCGCGAGGGTTTTTTACCAGTTCGCAAACGCGAACTAACTTGTCGTGTTGCAACGGTCACGACCGTGTTGTTTCTACATCTGGTTAATCATAGCACCCTCTGTTTCACCACTGCCACCCTTTGTCTCACCCATGCCGCCCTCTGGTACATCACTGTCGCCCTCTGGTTCATCACTATAGATTATGGGGGGAAAAGCACACCTGCCCTGCCTCAACTGACATGAATTAATTTGGGGCTGACTAATGTGTCACTGAATTTGAGCTGGCACCTGCTTCCTTAGCTGTAAGTACTTCCTGATTAATGATGAGCTTGAACTTTTGCACCTGCTAAGTGCTTTCAGTTTTGCAAAATTCGTTAGCACACCTGCCCTGCCTCAACTGACATGATTGAATTAGGGGTTGATTAACCACTTGGATGCTAGGCGTTTTCCCCCCCAGTGCTGGAAAATGCCATTTTAGTGGCACCATGACGAGCTCAGCTCGTCATCAGCACACGACCCCCGTGGGTGATGACGAGCTGAGCTCGTCATCAGCATCGAAGGGGTTAATGTGTCACTGAATTTGAACTTCCAGTCTGGCACCTGCTTCCTTATCTGTAATTGCTTTCTGTTGCAGTGTAATTTTTTTTAGCAGGACCTTTGTGTCATACTTGTAGCTATTCTCTGAGCCTGCTGTGAGGGTCAGAGCAGGGTCATAGAATAGTTGCAAATAGGCAACTGAACTCTGGAGGGGTCCCTCAGGAAGTGGTTACTAATGATGAGCTTGAACTTTTGCACCTGCTGAGTGCCTTCCGTTTTGCAAAAATTGTTTTTCTGCAATTTTGCGGGTTTCTCGGGGCGCGGATTTGCGCGAGATAGAATTCGGAAGCCGCAAATTTGTGCAAATATGCGATTTGTTTTTTTTCGGCGTGTTAGTTCGCTTGGTTTTTTGCGTGTTTGCAAGCCACTGATAGCGCAACGAGGCGAAGTTACCCTAGCCATCGTACATGGGCGCGGCCATCTTGTTTGCGTGACGTATTTCCGTTTCCGGGCACTATGTGTAATCTCGCAAAGTGTGCGGCTCGCTAGTACAAGTTTGCGTGTGATCGCGGGGGAAATCTCGCGCGAACTTACCCACGGAGTCGTGAACGGGCGCACCATCTTGTTTTTCATTCATTGCTATGGTTCTGGGCATGCTTTCTGTATCCTCTCTCAATCTCTGCCATCCTTTGCTTGTTTGAAGTTTTTTTTATCTATTTTACTTATTATCTATCCCTCTATTATTCTAGCTCTATATTTTTGTGTTTTCTGCTACTTTTGGTTAATTTTAAACTACTTTTTTAAACTCTTTTCTTTTCTTCTTCCCTATTCTATTTATTGTTTATTATTTACCTTCCTTTGTGCCCAGACCATGGTAAAGGGAGCCAGGAAGCAGCCCAAGAAGGGGAAGGGTCCCGCACCCCGTGCCCGGCTCCCGTGCGGGCATTTGAGGGGGGAGCTAGTGATGCCACGGGAGATCTTTAGCGGGGAGGAGGTGGCCGCACTAGTGTTCTATTTACAGCGCCACCTCCCCAGGACCATCATGGCAGGCGGCAGAAACGCAAGCGGCTCCAGGCTCAGGGAGCGCCGGAAGCAGTGGAAGAAGGTGTGCCGGGCCATGTATTCTCACTCTCGGGTCCGGCACACCTACAACCAGGCCACCCACCGTTGGGCAGATCTCCTGGACCGGGAACGCGACCTGCTCGACCTGCTCAGCATCGAGATCCCCGGGTTTGGTGGGTAGTAGTAGCTATTTCATCACTACTCTGTTTTCTCCTGCTCTGTGTGTTATTATATTGCAAATTTTAGTTTTTTACCAAGAGCAATAATGCTGCAGATTACATTGTAGGTAAATTATATTTCAAATCTTCTGTGCATTTCAGGTGCACTGCTCTCCTTCTCAGTAGCATTGCTACTATGCTTATTTGTTTTCGATTTTGTGTTCATTTCATTCATCAATTAAATCCAATCACATGGCTAATAATTCATTGGTTATCAGCCTATTGAACTAGCTGTTGTTCAGAGTAGAGCTCAATACTTGCTTCCTGTTGGTGTTCATTTAGTATATAGACTCTGCTTTACTGAGAGTAAGTCAAAGCCCCTGTTTTGTTTTTGGAGCATCTCCCATATGCGTCACGTTGGTAATATACGCCGCACCATGGCGCTTCTTTTGTTCTGCCGCTGCGTCACAAAATTCACGCAACAACGGAGCAAAAGAGCCGCAAGGGGCTTGTAAATCTGCCCCTACAGACAGTCCAGTCCTTCCTTTGTACACCTGGCAATAAGAAGAAATAGTGGTGGTGGATTGATAGTTTGAGTATTTTAATAACTGGTTAATGTAGTAGGAAACTTTTTAGTGTTGTCACTGATCTGCAATCACGATAGAGTTTGTCTGTCACTTTGCGTGCTGCGGACTGCTACCTGCCAGTCCTAGGCGAACCTTTTAAGTAGTTTGTTTAGTCAGTTACATAACTTTCCAAGTCGACGGTCCGCAAATCAAGCAAACCTAATATCGTAGTAGACCACATGAGATAGGCCAATATATCCCGTGGAATAGTTGTCTATTTGCTATTTCGCCAAAATATTTTGTTATTGTTCTTTTGAAATGTTTCATTTGGTTGACAACAATCATCCATGTTTTCGGGTCTTTCTTTCTTTCATGTTGTACATCAGCTCCCCCCAGGGGCAAGAGGACAGAGGAGGAGGGGGTATCGGCTGCTGCTGCTGTACAAGGCCAGGATCGGTCAGGCGAGGGCGCCTTTGCTGGCCCCGGTAAGTTTACATTTTAATATAGAGTACCTATTTTTTCCTAGCGTTCCTCATTCGATTTTTTCTAAATCGTCTTTGATCTTCTTGTAGACTGTATCCAAATTCTTATCCTGCCTCTACTATGACTCCCTGTGATAATACTAGATTATTCCTATTAGTCTGTCCGTGTAGCTAACTAAGATTGCACATTTGGCAAAAGGTGTCAAACGAAACTCCCATTCTAGTCAGCAATAACTTTATGCACTGAGTGCAGTCCTCTGGGATTGTCCATAATGTCTTTTCAAGTCTTCTAAATGTTTATGATTTGACAATTACCAACCATAAAATGTGAATGACCACCAAGAAAGAATAAGATACTACTTTACTTTTGGTTTGGATAGGAGAACAGTCCATACTACTACTGTTGCAGGGACAAATCTGCACAAACAGAACTATGGACACTAAATAGTGCATTGTTTATCAATTATAATAGGCGCAGGTAGACTTTCCACATACCTCAGTGATATCAGACTTTGAATAACCCCCAATCTCCTTACTGACTAGATAGTGTGGCAGAGTCATTTAGCTCCTGAATTCATCGATGATTGATCCCCAATGATGATTATCCAACGCAGGACAAGAGTACGGAGTCAGAGTCCAGAAGTGTCAGAGGCACAGACTCATGCTTGCAAATTGCAAAACCTTTTGCTCAGTCACTCTTGACCAAAAACCACAGAGTCTATTTAAGTTTTAAAGCTTTATTAAAAGTAAAAACATGTATTAAAATCAAGCTTGTCATAAAACATAAACGGTTGATTAAAAATGGAAAAGTACTTAGTGATTTATTGCACACATTTATTGGGGGCGAGCCGAGCCCTCACCTGGTTTGAACTTTAAGTTTTTCTTTTTGGTGCTGAATCGTTGGTCACTCCGTCCTAGTGATGATGATCTGATCTTGCTCTTGTTCTTAGAAGTGAAGCTTCTGTCTGTTATGAGGAAAATGGTGTGTATTAAAAAGCAAGCATTCATCAGTTGTGCCAAAAAGTGCAGCAAGCAACACCCTTCCCTGTAAAAAGGGACATTTTTACTTTAGAGTAGACAGTCACAAATTATTAGATTGGTTTCTGTATTCACATTTCTTCATTCCTAGACAAAATACTAGTGAGTGGTGTATGTCTATGACATCTAACATTCTTAAATGCACTTTTTAGGTGGAACATCTGGTGTCGGGCCCAGCGCGGAGGTGGAGGAGGACACTTCTGGAGAGGAGGCGGTGCAAGTGCCGGAGGAAACTGCTGTGCGGGTTGCCACGGTAGTGGCGGGTAGTGGTAAGCTCTTATATTCCTTCCTTACTTATTGAGATTGCAGACTGCAGAGTGTGCTCTCTGCACGGGTGTGGTACAAAAGGGGGTGGTGATGGGCGGAGCATCTGAATCAATCAAACACTCACACCCAGTCAAAAGATCTGGGTTTAATTCATCACCGTTCTTTAGCCCACTCTGCCACCCCAGTTCAGACATGGATATATGCAAATCAGTCTGACCCTGTGCCTCATGGGACCAGTCCAGGCCAAACTGCCAAGCCATGTCTTCCCTGGACCGGAAAATTTACTTCAACTCAGCGGTGAATTTTTTTTCGAGAATCCAAATCAGATCTGAGATGAAGTTGATGGATGGGATGAACGAAAAGCAAAAGAAGGGTGTAAGTAAGTGTGGAAGGACGAGCAAGTTACAAGTAATGATGACTGACAAAGAAGAATGATACGTGTTTGATTGGTGCCCGAGATGGCTGGGAAGGAATATGATGCATGGCTGGGTGAAGGATGAAGCAAGGATGGATGAAAGGAGAACAGCCTGGGTGGGTGAAACAGAAACTGTATATGTGCGCAATATATCCTTTGGTTGAAATTCAAATGCAAGTCAAGCACGGATGTATGGCTTGCAGTTTCCCAAATAAAATGAAAAGGTTGTTTTCCCATGAGAAAACGTAAGGTTTGTCCAGATGAGAGACATGAAGAAGAATGATTGACATATAGTTTGAATGGATGGATGCCTGGATCATGGTACTATCTGATCTTAGATAGCATATGTGTATCTACAGAGAGTAGACGGTCATTGAATGAACTAAGTGTTACTTTGAAGAGCATGTAACACTGCACCCGCACGTCCGTCCCAGTGTAGGAAAGGCAAGGAAAAGAAGTTTTAAATTAATTTTGTCTGAATACTACCATGATTAGTAGCAGTAGATTGTATTGCAAGCACAGCATATATCCGGGTATTATGATGGCCACTCACTACCTCTGTTAATAAATTTCGTAGAACTCGGTCATTCATGTGTGGATGTATCACTGTACACTCAATAAAAAGCAAAGCACCTAAAGTCATACCATATGTAAGCAAATACATACCATGTGCAGTGATAGATATTCAGATTATTTATCTTCTTTTTTTCCTTTTCTAGTATTCATTGGCACTGTAGGGTAAAAGTTAAATTAATTAAGCAGTAGCCCTTGTATCAGAGTACTGGACTGGTACAGTAACGCAAGTCTGTCTCACTCATCATGGTGGGCGTCTGTTTTTCTCGGGTGCAATTTGACTGCGCTGGCATTATGCCGGCTTGCAAAAGTTAACGTACCAATTTTGCTAAACAAGAGAGAAGAAGAAGAATAAGACTGGTGCACTATCATAGTCGACTCTAATGGAGTGAGTCCATAGTGCTCGTAGAATTGATTCCTTAAACTCCCACTAATGTTAGAGCGAGGATGAAGAAGTGGGAGGTTAGATAGATACTGGCCACAATAGTTATGTACTGCGCTTGCAAGTTGCTAGTTCTACTGTGACACAACTTTCTGCTGAATCATTTTGTGTTAATCTTAAAGAGCATTGGTTACAGACTATGTCTTTCTTTCTTCATATAGATGCTCCTTCCAAACCAACACGGAAGGAGCTGGCTAAAAGGGCCCGGCAAGGGAGGCTGGAGGCGACTGTCGCCGAATATCGGCGGCTGGTGGCCCAGGTGGAGGAGGACACGCAGAGTACGTTGACAACATCCACGGCGACACCTGCATCCTCCTCCGCGCTCCCTGGGTCAGCCAATCAGCGCAGCAGGTCTCCAGCGGTACGGAGCCAGGGTACCACAGCCACCCGCCACCGCCGAGCAGCAAAAAAATCTGCTGCCCCCCACAGCAGTACCAAAAAAAGGTTGCACCGCCTTTCACTCAGGGTGTCCTACCTCGAGCAGGAGCTGCTCAACACCAAAACCCTGCTCAAGACCCTCCGCAAGGAGTATGCCGACCATGGACCGAAAAGTCAACAGCAGCCAGCAGTAGTAGAAGACTGTCCTTTGCCCCTTTTTTAAAGACTTCTGGGGGTGGGAATCGGGAGTTGGGTTCTTTGGACTTTTCACGGACATTCGTTGGGGTTAGGGAGTGGGGGTGGGTTTGGTCTTGCGGGAGATTATTTATGTTAGGGATATAAATATACTTTAAACTTTATCTTAGCATACGTGTTTTTTTTTACTGCTTTTGAGGCTGGTGGGTGGGGGTTTAACAGTAAGTTTGTTTTCCTGAAACTTAAGTGGCATCTTGATTCAAGTTGTGTAAGTAATTGCCCAAATGTTTTCAAAACTAAGTGCCTCTCACAGAGTAAGTGAATTCAATAGTCCTAGGACTTTACTAGTACTACGGTCAGTCTCTCGTTTCTCCTAATACTCCATTATACTACCTCCCCCCAAATGCTTATCTTACCTGCAATTTGTGTTTGGAAATAGGGCTAGGCACAGGACTGGCTGCACGGGAAATGCCGATTAAGGTTGGCAATCCTGGCCGGATGAAATGTCATTCATGCGGTGGTACTAGTGGTGTTACACAGTGGCAGTTGCAGCATCTGAAAAAAAAAATGAAACCTTGTTTGTCCTTACCGTAGCATTAGAATGGTATGATAGAGAATATAGCAGGTGACAGTACACTAGAACAGTGCCACAATGTAGCCTAACAAATGGTAAAGTATTGAAAGTATAACTAGTACTTGCGTTGAATTTCTTTGACATTGGCTACTACTACATGAAATAGTACTGAAGGTGAAGGACACAGCAGCGTACTAATTTGCCACGTCTAGGAGGAGGATGTTCTTGATGACCAATCAAGTTGATGGCGCACATGAAAATCTGCTTTCATTTGCCAATAGTGACTCTGTGTCAAGCTGAGTAAGAATATATCCTCCGTTTCCTTCACCAGCCTGTTGCTATGACCTTATCCTCCCCAGCAAGTGTGTGGAATTATTAATGTCATTTAGTTACACATCAATCAAAACCACACAGCCCGGGGGAAGAGGGTTAGGGTTTGGGAAATGGATGGGAATGGGGTTTTTTGGGAAAGTTTTGTTGAGAGAAGAAAAAAAAAGCACAGCATGGACAAACAATAATTGAAGATAAACAAATCTTTGGGTACAAAGCTATCCATAAATCTTTTAAGTGACATAAAGGAAGTGCATGTACTACTGCATTCATGGTTACTGAAAAGTAAGTAGTACTTTCGACAACCGTGAATGAAAGAATGCAACAGTACAGGAATGCAGTAATAATTATGCGTTTTCACTTGCCTATCTCTGCACTCAGAGAAACAATTCTTACATTAAATTAGGTTTAAAAAATAGCAGAAGTAAAACCTATACAATGGCTGCAGGGATGAATTTAGAAGCAGAGATCAAAGAAATGAAGAGTCACAGTCAAAGAAGTTCACAGCAATAACATTACTTAAAAAATAACTAGAAAAGAACGGCTACTGTATCTGTATGTTGTTGTAGTTGTCCTGTTGAATTTGGTAAGTTGCATGCATCCAACCATTCCTCTTATTAGTAGGACTCCTCCATTCCATCTGACGCTCCGTCCATGAATGTTGGTGACCAGAAGACACCCTGTCCACGGCCTGCCTGGCGGATGCTGAATTGCGGCTCGCTAATGTGAAGCCAGACTTCATCCTTTTTTTCCCATTGCACAGGCTGAAACCCGGCCTGTAATTATTGATGGAAAAACAGGAAGTGATATTAGAACACCACTGACAAATAAATATAAGGTATGTATGCTGTGTAGTGCAAAAAGTCTCACTTTGAGTTTCCTAATAGACAGTACAATATTTTTGAAAGTGCGTACTCTGTCTGAGTCTCCTTTTGTGTTTAAAGTATTTTATTGAAAGTGTACACAGGACAAAAGGAATAACATTCAAGCAATGGCAGTGTGCTGCAGTCCCGGGAGCCCATCTTCAAGTAAATGCTACATGTCCCGCAAGAGCAGTATAGGCTATGTGGGCTCCTCTCCCATCAACATTGCATACAGTAACACCCTGAGGTAGAAAAAAAGTGTCCGTGCCCTCCCTTTTGAAAGAAAACAGTTCCCCCCAACTCCCCCCACCCCCTTCTCGTTCCCCAACACCCTCCCAGCACCCCCGTCCAGTGTCCCGTCTTTAGCCAAACCCATGGCGTTTAGCCCCCCCCCCACTACCCCCAAACCTTATCCAACCCACAGTTATTGTGCAGTGAACTCTAGCGGTGGTGTCAATCTCAAGAGCCTCAAGTACCTCGGACAGGTCAGTTCCCTGAATTCGGTAGCCAACAATGCGTGGAAGGGCTGCCACAACTCCCCAAATTGCTCCACCTCCCCGGCCATCATCAGTGACAGTTTTTCCATACCCAGAACGTGCCACAGCCTATGCAACCAGCCCGTGATAGATGGAACAGTGGTGGTCCGCCAATGGATTAGGATATTCTGAACGGCGGAGCCCAGTGCTATAGCAATTTGTCTGCCCCTACGGGATTTCAATGGATACATCAGCCCGTTGGGCAAGCCCAACAGGACATATGCCGGGAAACGGGGTAACTCTATTTCAAACCGAGCATCAACCTCATCTAGCACCTCCTTCCAATAAAGGCTCAGTACTGGGCACTCCCACAGGATGTGTGTCAATGTGCCCTGGTGTCCACATCCTCGCCAGCATGTATTATCAATATGCCTATCCATCTCGTGCAATCGCTCCGAGGTGTAGTACCAATATGTAGACACTTTAGTGAAGGTTTCAGTAAGCCCTACATTATATGCAGAATGCCGTGCGAGATACGAGATCTGGTCCCATTCTTTGTGGCTCAACGTTCTACCCAGCTCTCTGTTCCAGCGTTCCCTACCTGGATTATGAAAGTGTAAGGGGGAGGGCTGCAATAATTTATATAGATCTGTGATGAGCTTAGCATCCGAAGCACGCGTCACCAGCCACCTCTCGTACGGCAATAGTTTCCTATCTGCCAGCTCGCGTACCTGCGGCTGCAAAGCCCAGTGTCGCACCTGCCAGTAACGCATCCTGTCTGTCTCAGCCAAACCATACTCCTCCTTAAGCGCTTGGAAAGGGAGAACTCCATCCGGCCCGTACACGTGGAAAAGTGCCCTACATCCAGCGGCCCGTCAGTGCGCGAAAGCTCCCTGAGCAACCCCTGGTGTAAAGTCTGGGTTGTCCACAATAGGAGTAAACGGGGAAGGGAATGTGGTAAGCTCGTACGCCGTGCTAGTAGCATCCCATACCCTCAGCGGGACCCTTGTTACAAAAGACGCATAAAGATTCGGAGGGCGATGAGCCCTGCGCAAAAAGGGCACCTCCTGTAAAGGGCGACCCGCTACCGCCTGATCTTGAAATAACCAGTGCTTGTCCGACTCCCATCGGCTCCATGCAACCAGATATCGAAGCTGCGCTGCCTGGAAATACTTGCGCAGGTCCGGGATTCCCAGCCCCCCAGACTCCGGTGCCAACATGGAGAGAACTCGTCTCATCCGTGGCTTGCGGCCTTGGCAAATAAAATGGGATAGGATCGATTGTGTCTGTTTAAACCACCCCCTAGGTGGATGGAGCGGTAGGGCCCGGAATAGGTACAGTATCTGAGGGAGGACAGTCATTTTAACCGCCGCCACTCTCCCTAGCCACGATATCAACCCTTTGCCCCATCTCCCCAATTCCTCCTTAATCTTCCTAGTCAAGGCCGTATAATTGGCTGTTACCATGGCCTGCAACGTGGGTGCCAACAGTATGCCCAAGTACTGGATTTGGTGAGCTGACCAATGCATGGGGAAAAGGTCCTGCAGCTCTCGCTGTGTTGCGGGAGTCAAGGAGATATCCAGTGCTGTTGATTTGCCCATGTTCATCTTGAAACCAGTCACCCGCGAGAAAGCCTCCAACTCACCGATACATGATGGCAATGCGCGTCTCGGTTCCTCCAAGGTCAAGATCACATCATCCGCATAGAGGCTGACTGTGTGGACATATCCCCCCATCTTCACTCCGGTAGCGTCCGCGTTCTGTTGGAGCCTCTGAGCGAGTGGCTCCATATATAAGGCGAAAAGGAGCGGGGACAGGGGGCAGCCCTGTCTAGTACCACGCTCTATGCCAAACCTCCGAGAGCCATAGCCATTTACCCGCACCACCACCGACGGGAACCTGTAACAATTAAAGACCAGGGTCCGAAATTTTTCACCTATCCCCATTCTCGTCACAACCCACTCCAGATAAGGCCAGTGCACACGGTCAAACGCCTTTTCGGCATCCACCGAAAGGAGCATCCTTTCTCCCGGAATCCGGGAGGCCTTCTCCAGAACGTGCACCACTCTCTTGGTGTTATCCACCGTCTGCCTTCCGGGGACAAAGCCAGCCTGATCCAGTTCCACCAGGCCCGGCAAGTGGGGAGCCAAGCGTGCCGCCAGGATACCCGTGTACAGTTTCAAGTCCACGTTCAAGAGGGAGATCGGGCGGTACGAGCCGCATTGAGTCCGATCCTTCCCTGGCTTAGGGATAACCGAGATCGAGGCCTGTAGGAGGTCCGGAGGGATTGCCCCCGGCTCAGAAAATGAATTAAATAATTTAGTTAGTATGGGGGCCAACTTATCACTGAATGTCCTGTAGAAGAGCGCCGTATAGCCGTCCGGGCCTGGGGCCTTCCCATGTTTAAGCCTGGAAATGGCAGCGACCACTTCCTCGACCTGTATCTCCCGTTCGAGATATTCCGCCTGCGACGGTTCTAGGGATGGAAGTGTGACCGAGTCCAGGTAGTCCTCCGACTCCTGATCCCGCAGATCTTCCCCGGCGTACAGATCCGCATAGAAGCGGCGGAAGGCCCCGGCAATCTGTTCGTCTCCCGTGACCAGTCCGCCAGTCTCAGTCGCAATTCCCTTTACTCGATGACGTTCATTGGCCACCCTGAGCTTATTCGCCAATAGGCGACCACACCTGTCTCCCCCCGTGTAATACGCGTGTTTCAGTCGAAGTGCAGCGTATTCAGCTCTGTCCATGTCTAAGGACGACAGGAGCTTTCTCGCCGCCTTCAGCTGTTTCCAAATCCTAGGGGCCCCCGTACGGCGGTGCACGTCCTCCAATTCCTTTACCTCCGTAATCCTTTCCACCACCGACCTCCTGTGTAACAAAGCGTCTCGAAGGCGCCAGACCCCCCAGGGGGCCCGGTCGACCGGCAGAGAGAAGCTCCCTGAGACCGGTGCGTGATCCAACAGAGATAAGACCCCCACCTCCGATGCCGTAGCTAAATCACGTACCGGACCGTTAGCTATGAGGTGATCCAGCCTCGCGTAGGTTTTGTGTGCATGAGAGTAAAAGGAGTAATCTCGGTCTGCAGGATGCGGGTGGTGCCAAAGGTCATGAAGATCTAGGTCCACAAGTTGGGATTTAATTGCTTGTGACATTTCCCCTGTCTGTGGAGAGCGCTGTGCCGACCTATCTATAGTGGAGTCTGCTACCATATTTAAATCCCCACCCAAGATGATGTGCCTGTCTGGAGATGCTGTTATGTCCACCAAGGCCGATTGAAAAAAGCTATCCTGACGCTCATTCGGGCAGTAAATCGAACCAATGGTAAATGTCAAAGCCCCCAACTTGAATCTGTGTGCTAATAGTCTCCCTTTATGTTCCGCAAACTTGTGGAGGACCTCCCCTCTAAAGGAGCTCGACACTAGGATCGCCACCCCCGCCGTCTTAGTGTTAGACGAAGAAAAAAGCTGTGTGGGAAATTTGCGGGATCTCAACCTATGGCAATCTCGTTCAAGCAAATGAGTCTCCTGTAGAAGACAAATGTCCGCCTGTGTGTTCTCCAGCAGGGATAGAATCGCCCTCCTTTTAACAGGGTTATTAAGTCCCTTAACATTAAGGGTTACCACCTTAAGAGTTGCCATCTAGAATCAAGACAGAATGTGACATGCAGTAGGTGCTGAGTGTAGGGGGGAACCCATGAACTTCAACCACCTGTGTCTCCCCTTTAGACCATCGTGAAAAGATCAAGAACACTGAACGGATTGCACTCCCCCTCCCCCACCCAACTCCCAACCCGCCGTTCCCTCAACTCCCCAACTCCCTCCCCTCCCTCCCCACCCCCAACCCCCAAAACTCCCCAACTTCTTCAAACAAATTGTCCCAGCCATGTCCTGTCCAGACAAGTCCGTGGAAACCTATCGTAGTGGACGTCCAGCCACAACCCTCCCCCCTCTGCCCCCCCCCCAACCCATCATGGCACTAAGCCGGCAAAAACAGAAATGCAAAGTCGTTCTCCCCCCGGAGCAGTCTTACGCTGTTAGTGCGACTCCATCATGCACCACTGTGTCTCTGGAAGCTTCTTGAATAGGACTCGCCATTTCAGCCCTGATGGTAGGCGAACTCTGTCGTTGGGATGCCACTGATGTTCTGCGTCTCGAAACCCTGTGCCAGCCGTCCCCAGAGGTGCGTCTCCTGCGGGGTGTGGCGGAGGCCTCCTCTTCCGCGGTGATCCCCAACACCTCGCACGTGTCCTGCAGGGACCTCAATTGATGTAGCACACCGTTCCAACGGAAAATAAGCCTGAAAGGGTGACCCCAGGAGTACGGCGTTTCATGTTGTTTCAAGAAGTCCGTTGCGATTTTAAACTCTTTCCTCTTCTGGAGGGTGATGACGGACAGATCTTGATACAAGGCTACAGGGTGTCCTCTAAACGTCAACGAGGGCTTTTTCCTGGCCTCCACCATGATTCTTTCTTTCAGGGGAAAGTCAGGGAGAAACGCAAGGATATCCGGCGGTGGGCACGAGGCACGCCTACGAGGCCCCACTCGATGAGCTCTGTCAATCCGCACTGGAAAGTCCGCTGCTTCGCCCAAGATGTCTCTGAAGAGTTCCCTTAGATATTCCGCCACATCTGTCCCCTCTTCCGTGGATGGTACTCCCCGGACCCTGATGTTATTCTGTCTAGAACGGTTCTCCAAGTCTTCGTTGTGGGCCTGGAGGTCCAACTGTTGGTCCCTCAAATGCAGCACCTCCTGTTGTAGTTGCGTGATCTCCTCGTCCTGCCTCTGAGCAGAGCCTTCCACCGTGACCACTCTCTCACCAAGGCCGTCCACTATTCTCCGGATCTCTCGGACCTCCCCGGCCACCTCCTGCTTCAACGCCTGGAAGTCGTCTCTCAGCGTCCCAAAAAGCGACTCCAGAAAGGACGGAGTGACTGGGGGTTCACTGCCGCCCGTAGCATTGGAGCCACTCGCTGTGTTTGGGGACGGTTGGCTCCGGTCGCCCCTGGTTTGAGATCTTCCAAGCATCTCGGGGAGCGTGTGGTCGCCTCGTTTATTGCCCTTCTGACTCGTCATTCTGTCGTCCAGGCCACCTTGCCAAGAACTGGCACCTCGTCGACTGGGCACCGGGGCTCCGCTCATCTCGTCCGGCTAGAAGGGCTCCACCTCGTGTCGATTCTCCGGGACCCTCCTCGTCTGAGGGGCCACCACAACGACTGGGCTCTGTCACTTCCGGTTTCGCTACAACCAGGGGCAAAAAGTCAGTCCCAGCCGTGCAAACCGGGTCTTCTGGTCCGTTTCTTCCTCGGTCACTGCCCAGTGAGCTATGGTGAAGCGATCATCCCCGACGTAGGTTTCACAGGCTCAACTCTACGCTGTCCGGAGCTTCATCATCACGAGAGCCAAAATGGCGCCTTCGAGTGATCCTGTAGGCCATTGTTCCCCCTCCAGCAAGGGTATCAGCTATGGGCGTCACCCAGCCCGTCTCGAAGTTAGTCACTAGCCGGCCAGATGCGGACTCCTTCACCACAGCAAGAGGGTCCCGATTCCCATCTCGTCGCTGCAACACCGTCGCTGCTTATGCGTCCAGCGACCCCGCCCTTCTGGCTCGTTGGTCTCCGATCAGCTAGGCCGAAGCCACGGCCTCAATTTGATATGGAGCAGCAGCTAGGGGCGGGCCATCTCCGTCAGCAGCTCGTCCCCTTTCCAGGTCGCCGGTCTCGTCACGGCGCTCAGTGTGGCGCCCTCCGCCGTACCACCACCGGCTTTGACGTGCTTCGGGGAAGGAACTCAGGACAACCGCAGCCAGGACGCCATTTCTCCCTCGCGTCCGGTCTCTGTGTTGTTCAGTGCTCCGGGCCGATTCCTGGGCCCTCCAAGGCTAGAGCACGGCTCTGGTGCAGCCCGAACCGTTCCCGCACCCTTCCCCACCCGGTTTCTCACTGATGGGGGGGAGAACAAGCTATATTAAAGGCTCAGGGCCCGGGCCGGGTCGGGAGCTCCGGGAGAAAGCGTCTCCTCACTCCGCCATCTTGGCCACGCTCCCTCAGTCTCTTTTTGAAGGATAAATAAGTATGGGCGAATTAATTTAGGGGATCTTTCCCCTCAAGCTAGGTGTACTGTAAACTGTGTTTTAGAACAAAATTAGACCTTCCCAGCAGTGCTCCCAGACCCTTACTAAACCCAGTCGCAAAAATGTAGGACACCCCCAATCAGATCTCCAAAAACGAGGCCTAGTAGAAAATGGTAACAAAACGTACTTTGAAAGTAAAGTAGGCCCAAATCCCCCCTTACCCACCATGGATTGTATTCAAACCCCTTGCAAGCAAGCAAAAGTATCCATACCCAGCATTGCTCCAAGACTCGCAAACCCCCCCACAAACACCAGGAACCCCCACAAACAGCCCCCCGAAAATGGTAGAGTGAGCGAAATCTCAGAAAATGCAAAAACTTTTTCCCCAGGGATTGTCTCCAAAACACTTTCTTTTGAGTATTAGACCTTCTCAGCAATGGCCCCAGAACTGTCAACAAGTTTAACCCCCCAAGCAAGCCAAAAGGCAAAACCCTGGAAAAGCCAAACTTAGAAAACTTTGGGCCTACCTTCAATTCAGTCCTAATACGCTGTACAGCTAGGCCCTAACTCCCCTTTTCCACCATGGATTTCCTGAAAAACAAATGCAATCAACATTAGACTTTGCCAGCAGTGCTCCCAGACCCCAAAACCCACCCCCAACAACCTAAAAGCCCGCCAAACAGCACCCCAAAGACAGGCAAGTGATCAAAAGCTCAAAATCTTTATCTGCTCCGATTTTCTCCAAACCACTTTTATCCGGTATTAGACCTTCACAGCAATGCCCCAGACCCGTCAACTCACCCGCAAAGAAGTAGAACATCCCCACAAATGCTTTCTTCATTGGGCGTAATCCAGCCATCTGCTTTGAGGGAAATAGGAGTCTGGAGGAGGAGGATAGAGGAGCATGTTCTTGTGAACTTGTGAACCTGAGGAATGCAGACTGCGGCACCTTCAAATCAATAAGCAAATAAGTGAAGACAGTTCTGCTGATGGGCTTGTTTTTGTGATTAGGTCATTAAAGTTTTTTTATATAGATTTTGCAAAACAAAGAAAGACAGACACACAGGAATAAAAGTGAATAAGGACGAAAAAGAAAGTTAGTGATTCATTGACTCATTTTCAGGGCTCGGTGTCAGGGAAGAAGAGCTCGTCCTCAAACTCTGTGAATTCAGACGGGTGTAGGTCAGTTAACAGAGAAGAACTTCCCTCATCTAAGTTGGTGTCCTCCTCGTCTTCTTCCTGCGTGCATTCTCGTATTTTGTAATCTGGTGGTATGAGGTGCTGATTCATCTTGATCTTGATCATTGTTAACCTCTCCACATTTTTGGGCGAGCAGCGATCCTTTTGGAAGTTACAATGCCACCAGCAGTACTGAAAACACGTTCTAAAGACACGCTTGCGAGTGGGCAAGACAAGTAATGTATAGCCAGGTTGGTGATCTCTGGCCACACATCTCTTTTCCCATGCCAATACGCCAATGGGTCATCATTAACATTGACCTCTGTTGAGTCATTCAGATAGTTCTGCACCATCGACTCAAGGTTCTCCAGTGTTTCTCCACTTTGCTTACTTTTTTCTGCGACCTTTTGAGAAGCAAACCCAAGCTGAGTTAGCCAATCCTCTTCTTCACACAATGTTACTGTTGTGTCTGGTGCAGCTGATACGGTTGCTGGTGTCTTTAACGGCTGAGAGGGAAAATCACTCACTTCTGCCACAGCCACAGATGCAAAAGTGGATTTTTTTGACTCCGGATGGCCTGCTGATGCTGATGTACTGCCTTTTCCTTCAATTTTCTGCTGTTCTCTTTCAAACCGACTGGCTGACACAGCTAGCCAATGTTTATACTTTGTAACATCTGCGTCATCAAAAGGAAAGAATACTCTGCCTGCCACTGCCTTTTTGTACCGTGGATCCAGAATAGTAGCACAAATGTAATGCTGTTCTCTGTGGAACATTTGAAGACGTTCATCGCAAAGTAGGCGCTGTAATAACTTATCCGCCAACTCAAATGCTTCTTGCTTTCCATCTTTTTGAAACGTAGAAGACACCGCCTTCAGTTGGTGCTCTAGCATGCGCAACAATGGGATAGCTTTTCCCAAATTACAGTCCTCCATGCTGACTGCACGCGTGAAGACCTCAAAAGGACGAAGCATGTCTGTCAGGCTTTTAACTAACTGCCATTGCTCCACCTGTATCCGCAGGTCAATCATAGGTGTATCCAATGTAAAGAAATACTGATCGACTACCGCATACTGCTCATACAGAAGCTCAAGCATGTAGAAGGTTGAGTTCCAACGTGTTACCACCTCCTGGATGAGTGCTTTCACTGGCAGTTTACGTTCATGTTGCAGGCACCTCAGCTGCTACCGGGCCTTAAAAAAATGGTTGAAATGTGCGCACATTCTTCGGCAGGTGGTCAGTAACTCGCACACTGGACTTTCTTCACTCAAGAAATTTTTAACAACCAGGTTTATACAGTCCGCCAAAGACGGCACTCTGAAATAGTTACCCTTATCCATGGCCTTAACTACATTGGCGTCATTATCCGTGGAAACATAACCAATCATGCGTTTTCTTGGGGACAAAACTCATGCAAAACGTTTTCTCCTGTATGATTTTTCTCCATGGCAAACATGGCTAGTGTTGCATGTTTCCGAGCAGCTTTAAAAACCTTGTCCGGGTCAACACCTGCGTTTAGCTTTGCTTTAACCCCTGAAAAAGAGACCCAGTGTGCAGTGATGCACATGTAATCAACGGCTTGGCAACTGGTCCACATGTCTGTTGTCAGATGTAACTGTGAACAGCACTCTTCTGCAAAGCTGCCCCAATCACCTCCAGCACATCTTCATGTAGTGCTGGAACCGCAACTCTGGCAAAATAGAACCGGCTAGGAACCTTCCATTTAGGGCAGAGCATTGCCATTAATTCAAGAAAACCCACCGCTTCCACAAAAGAAAAAGGGAGAAGGTCCACACTAGCATTTTAGCCAGCTTAGTGATATACAGACGCGGCGTTGGGTGGTTGCATTCAAATGGCTCATCTGAAAACAACATGCTTCTAATGGTGGGCTGGACCATTTTACGGGATGATGATGACTTCTTCGACCCAGTTACACTCGGTGATGATGAACTTTTTCGAATTGGAGTCTCACTCTCTCCCGCACTCTTAGTGTGGCTCATATATCTTGCAGGGGGTGTGCTGCTGACAGGGGTACTGGGTGTAATTGAAGAAATGTTTGACGCTTCTTCCTCCTCGTCATCATCAGATGAAACATCAATGGATACAATTTGTTGACTTGCAATTCGGGCTGCCTTGATCTCCTTTAGGTGCACATGCCATTTGACAGTGTGCTGTCTCTCAAGATGACCTCTCTGGCCTCCGGTCTCATAGTTGGTACCAAGATTACCACGACTAACTCGAAGCTTACAAATGGTACAAATGGCTATGTTTTCCCTTGTTGGGCTAACACTAAAGAAGTCCCAAACTGCAGACTTCAAATGTCTGTGGGGGGTGGAGGAGGCGATACTGGGAATGCTAATGCCAGATGAAGTGGAGGATGTGTGTTGCCGAAATTTACTACGTTGTGCACTTACAGCACCAGTAATTGAGGAAATGGAGGTCGAGGTGGATGGAGGTCCCTTCTGGCGAGAAAATATGGAAGCGGTAGGTGATGGTGTACTAGTTACCTGCATTGGTGGTGGTCCCATTGCCACGTCGCCAACATCACGCTCAGCAGCATTTCAGGATAGGGTAAAAATGTCTGTTTGCAGCATGCTTGCTGAGGCTGGAGTGACGTGTAAGATGCCTGCGTCGTCGTCGTGAGAGTCTTCATCAGCAGGAGTATACGCCACTTCTTGTTCAACATCATCATCACACTCCATAACTATGAGACTTTCGGGGACCTTCCTTTTACACTTAGCTACCTTTGTCAGATCATGGTGTGCCTCACTCTCAGACGGCCATGGTGGTTCCCAATTTTCATCCATATCATCAGAAAGAAGGGGGCTTGAAGAAGATGTAGGCACCATTCTTGATCTTTTCCTTGCTAGGGATATGGAAGACAATGAATGATCAGGAGGAGTGGCTTCCTCAAATAATACCTCGGCTTGAATGTCGATTTCCTGATGTGCCCCTACTTCGGGAGGAACAACTATTGTGGGCACTTGTGCCGCTCCATGCACCTCTGCTTGCGCATCTCCTTGTGCCACCTCTCCTTCCACATGTACTTGGGCTTGTACTTGCACATGTGGTTGTTGTTGCGGCTGTGGTTGTTGAACACTCGTCAGATGAGTTACAACAACCTGTGTTGATTGAGGGATGCTGCTACTTTCTTGCGATGAGCCAACATCACTGGTCGATGGTGATTGAACAACTATACTGGCTGCCTCTGCAGCACTCAAGGGCTTGGACTTAAGTTGGCGTGGTGGTGGTGGCACTAAGCCCAATGGAGCGGAGGTGCTGCTCCCAGCTTGGTCCCCAGCAGACCCCACTGCTGCTGCAGGCGTACCTTTTTCCCCCAAAAAATGCGGCGGTCGGCACACCATTCTCCTTGGTAAGTGGCGCCACTTGCTTCTTCTGCTCCTTACTGGCAACTTTCTTGCTAGAGGAGCTACGGGCAACTTTTTTTGGGGCCATCTTCTTCAGATGTCAGAACAGCAGGCCGCAGTTGCACAAGTTGCAGAGTTGTCTGTGGCCACACGTGACGTTGTGCTGCACACACCGCAGCAGGACTTGTTACTGGCACTGATGAGGAACGATGAGGCTGATGATTCGTCTTTCTGCACCTAAAAGCAAACAAAGCCAGAGGAACATCAGTTAAATAAATGTTGCATATGTAGCGCTTCAATTAGGAGTTTGCAGGTAAGCATTTTTATTATACCCACCCCCCAAAATGGAAAGACCAATAAAATGCACCACTGACAGAGTACCCCTGGGCATAATGGATGAAAGCATGGCAGACTGGGTGCAGGCCTTTGGCATAACAAAGCACACTGACTGGCTTCAAAATGGCCCCTAGACCCCCAGCCACATGGCCAGGCTCTGCCTGTACCAGTCCTCAAAATGGCCCCCACCCACATGGCCATGCCCCATCAACACCTCAAAAAATCAAAAAACACACAAAAATCACCACAATCCAATGACATCCATGCCCACAATCAGGTTCAAATTCAAGACACCCCACAAAAAGACTAGGCCCATGCACCACTGAGTAACCCTGGGCATAATGGATGAAAGCAAGGCACATTGGATGCAGGCCTATGGCACAACAAAGCACACTGCCTGGCTTCAAAATAGCCCCTAGACCCCCACCACATGGACAGGCCCTGCCTGTATCAGTCCTCAAAATGGCCCCCACCCACATGGACAGGCCCCATCAACACCCCCAAAAATCAAAAAACACACAAAAATCACCACTATCCAATGCCTTCCATGCCCTCCATGATGTTTACATTAAAGAGACCCCACAGAAAGACTCAGTCCATGCACCACTGAGTACCCCTGGGCAAAAAGCCCCAGCAACGGCCCAAAATTCGAAAAACACACACAAATCACCACAATCCAATGCCATCCATGCCCTAAATCATGTTGAAATTTAACAAAACAGTTGTATCATGCACCCATAACTAACCCTGATCCTACTGGATACTGTGCCTACCCACAATATATTTTATTTAATGTTCTGAAAAAGTTCCACAATTGTAGTTGCAGCAACTGTAATGCCCCAAACAAACTTACTTGTGAAATTTCTAATCCATAAGTGATCCAAAGAAAGTCAAAAAGGCCTCAAATCCAAATATCCAGCAGCATCCACAAAAAGTAATCTTTCCAGGTCAAGATCCAAATCACTTCCTTCCTCCCCCCCCCCCCCCCCCCAAAATGGACTCCTTGCAAAAAAAAGTGCAGGCAAATGTCAACCTGAGGAGTTATTCTGATAAAATTCATAATTTTCAGAAGGTTTATGCTGCCTGCTGGTGTATTTCTTGTGCAAATTTTGCAATTTCCCGAGAGCGAGATTGTTGCTGCCCGCCGCATCTACGTGTTCGCAATTGTTTACTCCCACGATGCGTGATCACGGGCCTTTATGACGTACTCCCGTTGACATAAACTCTCGCTGTGCAAGGTGGTAAGCCGCGATGACGTAATCGCGGTCGACAAACTCCCAAGGGATCCTGCAGCAAAATCCAAAATGGCGCAGCACACGCAAAACATGGAGAAAAAGAACTCTGCAAACGCTGAATGACCGTAAGTGAATGCCGCGCGCCGCAATATTGTATCACCAAGAAAAAAATCCGCTGCGTGCGAATTTGCGAATTTTCCATAAAATTCGCAAGAATTCACGGATTGCGAATTTGGCAAAAATCCGCCAATTTCGCGAGCGGAACGGATTTTACGCCCACACTTAGTCTATCTATTCTCTCGGACATATGGAACACTTTTTTCTCTGACCATGTGCAGGAAATGAATAATAATAAAACCAAGTACATGGTCTTCGTTAACAGGAGTATAACAGCCAGGTGTAAGGTATTCATAGGGGGCAATAACTGAATAGGGTACATGAATTTGACTATTTGGACACTGCAGCGCAAGCATCCGAACAACTATTCTGCTGCAGAGATGAGGGAACTGGCCAGTAACCCTCCCCAATCTTCAAGCACCACCTCCAAAAGAAATCAACCCACTCCATTGGGACCAGAGACAAGGGAGACGATCCCTTGCATACAACCATGGTTTGGGGATTTCCGAATTACATGTATTTTTTGTGGTAAGACCATCTCCTATGGTGAACAGAGCATAAAGCTCATCGTCCTTGCTGGTGACAACCACAATTTCCCCCAAAAAACCCTAATTTTTTTCCCTTTTTTTGCTCCAATAGAGCCATTTTCAATTCCCTGTTTTTTAGTTTCTCCCCATAAAAATAACAAAAAAAATATAAAATAGTTCATAAAAGCCAAAAAAAGTACAAAATGTACAAAAAACATAAAAAAAATAAAAATTAGATTTTTTCGCGGTGGAAGCGCTACCCGGTACGCGAACCGGGTAGCTTACCGGTAGCGTAACGGGAGTCCGCCATCTTGCGTTAAGGTTTAATTTGGACACAAGATGGATGATAAACAATGCTGAGTTTGTGTAAAAGGGGGCAATGGAGACATATCTTGACCCCCTAGGTTTTGTGACGGTGGATGAAGAGGCCTATATATATCTAAAAAAGAAAAAAAATTCAAATTTTTGCGCGGTTAGCGTCCGGTGCGCAAACCGGGTAGCGCTCTGGAAAGCGTAAATCGTGAAAATTAGTAAAAAAAAAGTTACATTTAAAATTTATATAGAGTAATCATAGTTAGGGTAGCTCTGAAAAGAGCTTTTGGGTCTGTGGAAGATTTAGGTACTTATAAGTAGGTTCCAATACACAGTCTAAAATTCTGGATGAAAACTCTGTTGCCCTCATCTGTGAAGTGCACACCATCTCCTCTGTAGATATCTGGCATGTAGTAACGCAAGTTATTGTTGTAGATGGCGCCCATTCCATGGTCTCGCATGTAAACTGAAACAGACTTATTTAAATGCTTCCTCGCTTTCTCAATTTGTGGACAAAATTGATTGGACCACCTCCATTTCTGTCTTTAGCATATATTGGAATATACCAAGGCAGTTTGAGGAAAAAGTGCCATTAATTGCTCAAAGGTGTCCTTTAAAAGCATTTCCAGACCAACCCCAGTCAAAGTGCCCAAATCATTTCCTCCACAGTGCACTATTATGAGGTTAGGGTTTGGCAGATGCAAAAAGGTTTTTACCAATGGTATCAATTGGTGACATTTCAATCCTCTTTGGCCAATCCATTTGATTTCCACATTTTGTAATTTGAGGTTGTGTAAATTTCTGTTATCAGCATACCTGTGAGCCCAGTGGATGTAGCTATGTCCAAGAATCCAGAAAGAAAACATGGCAAAAGGAGGTTCTGCTGCAGTCAGATGAAGTGTGGGAATGAAATGGCAGTTAAAACAGTAGGAGTTTGTAATGAAACAAAATTGTGGAGTTTTAGTGCTGTTTTCCATTGGCGCTTTGTGGGACTAGCTCTCACCTGCTGTACTTGCCGTCCTAAAGGGAGAAGCTCACCGCACCCGCTCCGCGGGTGCCGCTTTGCGCAGGGACCTGTGCTGTCTCTGCCTGCTGCCGTGGGGGCACCTCGGATTGGCCTCTGGACTTGGTAACGCTACAGGGCTGCGAGCGAGCAGGGACTACCTGACCCAGGTGTCCCTGCGAGACCGAGTCCATCTTCCGGTCCGCTCTCCCTGTAGCTCCGACCCCCGCCCATCGGAGGGCTGTTAAAAGCAACTGGAGTTGCTCCTGACCCTTGGGACACCTGTTTTCCGTTGGCGCTTTGTGGGACTAGCGCTCACCTGCTGTACTTGCCGTCCTAGAGGGAGAAGCTTGCCGCACCCGCTCCGCGGGTGCCGCTTAGCGCAGGGACCTGTGCTGTCTCTGCCTGCTGCCGTGGGGGCACCTCGGATTGGCCTCTGGACCTGGTAACGCTTTAGGGCTGCGAGCGTGCAGGGACTACCTGACCCAGGTGTCCCTGCGAGACCGAGTCCATCTTCCGGTCCGCTCTCCCTGTAGCTCCGCCCCCGCCCTTTCCACCTACTACAAACATTGTGTGTTCTCCCGCAGCGCGGGACGCAGCTCGGGGTGAAGACCGGGCTAAGAGCGGGCCGTTTGAGGCCGTTCGAGGTCTTAGAGGTCTGGTCTGGGCCATTTCCCTTGGTTGTACCCATCGTGTAAATGTGAGTTAGCTTTATCTTCTTGTGTCATAGCCCCTAGTTGTTTATCATGTGTACACGTGCTACCCGCAGTAAAACTGCTAAGGGCCTAAACAGACCTAGTGGGACCCTGGATGATTTCCTTACAAAGACCAATTTGGCCATTGATGCCGAAATTAACAAAATGCAGCATAGGGTTTCTCTTGAACATGATGCTGCACGCAAAATGTCATTAAATATAGCATCCTCCAAGAAATCATCTTTAGGCACCCTTGCCTTAGCACTAACCCCAGAGCGTATATCTGGCCCTCGATCCTTGCTCACAGTGGCTGACATACACCACCTTCCATCTTCGCTCCCATCTGAGCAAGCCAAGGAACCCCTATTAAATCCTCTTGAGGAGTCTACGCCACCCACCTTCGTGGCTGGCGTAAGCTCCCAAGCAAAAAGTATCCCGCCTAAGGTTGCTGCACATGCCAAAAAAGTCGCCCTACAGCAGAAGAAAAGTTTGGCTAGGTCCACTTTTGCCCGCAAAAAGGCCAAAATTGCGAGAGCTCAGTTTTTTAATTGTCGACGGCCATTGGGCTCTTTTGGGCTTGGGGAAGCAAAAGATAAAACCAACATAGATTTGCCTGGTAGTGACACTATCCATGCCTCAAATGGTGTTGTGCATGCTCCGCCGGTGGCATTTCTTCCCGACATAAGTAAAGATGGGTCAAGGGAGGGTAGACTGAGTGTGGTAGAGGGGGACAAGAGGGGGGACGAGGAATTTTTACAAACTGTTTGGGACACACTTAAAAAGCTACTTACCCCCTTGGAACTCAGACTTTCCAAAATGGAAAATCATTTGTTAGAAATGGACAGGACAATAGTCACTCTGGCTAGTCTCAGTCTCAAGCAAATGGAAGCTAGATTTTCACAGGGAGAGGGTCCAACTCCCCAGCCACTAGAGCCAGAAGCCCCGGCTCCTCCATCACTAAGACCTAAACCTATACCTAAACCTCGCACGAAAGTTGGGGACAACGCTATTACTACCCCAAATCCTAGCGTTTGTCTCCCGCCCCAGGACCCAGCACCATCCAAACCCAATCGTAACGCTTGTCAAGCTAAGGATAAAGCACATCCTGCTGGGGCTCAATCACATCCCCAACAGAATGTAGTACGTTCAAAATCCAGGCCCCATGCTGCCGTACAGCAGCCTAATCAATTATCACATAATTACCTGCCACCCTTTGATTCTAGCCGACCCAACTTTCGTGGTGGTTATATTGACCTACCGCCGGAAGCCAGTCCATATGTCATTGTATTAGCTGGTGTACCTACTCTTGATTCACAAACAAAAGAGAACCACTAGTCTCTCAAAAATAAGGTAATACACTGGCTAAATACAAATAGACAGCTTCCTAGTCATCAAAGAAGTCGGGTATTAATGGTGCGAAGAGTACCATGGGTTGGACCGACCCATAAAACCATCATGGGTGACTGTATAGTGGTGTCCTTTGCCGACCCCCATACAGCACAGCATCTTTGCTCATGAACCCCTTGTGAAGATGACCATACAGTCGTTGTTAGACCCCTCACTTTTTTCTATCCTCCTAGAAATCAGAGTAGACTGGGGGGGTCTTGGACGACAATCCATAAGCCCAGGCATAGGGGATTTGGGAATGGCGGATCAAACCAGAGTACCTGGTGGCAGGGGGCCCCTACATCGAATATGTTTGGATGTTTAGAGGAGGTTGACTGACTCGGGGGGGTAGATGCTATAAAACACCCAGTTGACCCTATTCAGTCCACCCTGACATTTTCCAGCATGGCCTGTTCTATGTCACCATCTGGCCTACGAGTAACACCTGTTAACGCCCACAATTCCATCCCGGCCGAGTTAGGAACTTTGGAACAGTCTGAGACTCCTTACCCTAGTACCCCAGTTAATGAAATTAAAATAGCCTCCTGGAATATAGCAGGTTTACGGGGTCGCCTGGACAATGATGATTGGGTGGACTACATTACTACACATGATATCATTGCTTTCCAGGAAACTTGGTCAGTTGTCCCCCTGTTTAGACTAGGCTTTCTAAACTTTTATAAACCAGCAATGCAGGGTGTGAAGGGTAGGGCCTCGGGTGGTCTCACCATATGGATAAAAAACACACTTGGTTTCAGCGTCAAGGAAATCCTGGTGACGAACCCGGATCTCCTTTGTATATCCCTTAGCAAGGAGAACTGTAAGGATATCATCCTTATTAATATCTATGCCCGAGGTTGTCAGGGTGGTAAGAAGCAGCCTATCCTTAATGACTTGGAAATTTTCCTAAATGAGTACAAAAGTGACCAGCTCATTATAGTGGCTGGTGACTTAAACTGCTCATTTGAACCTATTCAGAACCTTGCTGAGGACGTAAGTTTAGATGAAGATTCTGTCTGGAACATCCCCCCGCTAGCAATAACTAAGGGTGTCAGGGGAATAAAGGCTGCCCTCCACTGGCTTGGGCTCTGCTTGGAATGGGGGCTCCGGGCGGTGAATGGTCGTAGCTTATCCGATAAGGAGGGAAAACCAACCTTTGATAATGGGTCTAGCGCAAGTCGTATTGATTACATATTGATCAACATTGAATCCTGGGCTACTGTAACTGACATGTCAATAGAGACCAGGCCAGAGAGTGATCACAACCCTCTCTCACTTGTACTTAAGGTTCCTGGATTAGGGCTTCCCCAGGCAGAATCAGCTTGCATCACATCTGACCTTGTTTTGTGTGACAACAGAAGACGGGTCAAATGGACAAGGGTCATAGCTGATCAAGAGCTTGTCAGCCATATAGAAGAATTGGCCCTAGATACTAGAGTTAGGATGACTGCACCACCCCCTAATGACATTCCTAAGCCCAATATTGTTGATCTCCACGAGGCATGTTTCGCGGCTATTAAGGAACTCCTAACTAGGCCATGTAGAAAACAGAAAGCAAAGCAATTCAAAGGTTGGTATAATAAAAATTGCAGAGAAGCCCACAGCGCTCTCATTGCTGCAGTTAAATCTAGAAATACCCCTGACATTAGGGCAGCGAGACAGGATTATAAACGCATTATCTGGGAAGCAAAAAGGGAATGGGACGATTCATACTGGCTTGATCTTCTTCACGCCTGTGAGTCGTCCAACCAAACTAAGTTTTGGGAGATAGTCAGATGGGGCAGGGGCTCAGACTCACTAACTCCAGAAAATCATGTTTCCGCTGCAGATTGGGTGAAATTTTTTTCCGCTCAATTCAAAAATCCCAATATTGCCCAATTGGCTGGTGAGCCCTTAGCAGGGACTACATTAGTTTCCAATGGGGATAGGCTTAACGGGGATAGGCTTACCTTTAGTATCTCAGATACTGAATATGCATTAGGTTCTATTGAGTCTGGGAAAGCACCAGGCATTGATGCAGTACCAGCGGACCTTTTTAAATTGAATTTAGATCTGTGGGTCCCTTATATAACAACATTAGCAAATTCCATCGCAGCTGGGGAGAGGATACCGCAATCCTGGAAAGGGGCTGAGATACTTCCAGTCTATAAGAAAGGGGATCGATCTTCACCGAAAAACTATCGCCCCATTAGCCTGATCGATACTATTCAAAAAGTGGTATCACGAATGGCCCTAGCTAGAATACAGGGGTGGATTGAGCAAAATAACATACTCTCCCCCATGCAGGCAGGGTTCAGATCAGGCACCAGCACTTTAGACCAGGTGTTTCGTCTTACCATGCTGTATTGGAAGGTGGTTCTTTTGGGCGATGGTGTCATCTACGCTGCCTTTGTCGATCTCAGGTCGGCATTCGACCTGGTTCCCAGGGCAAAACTTTGGGAAGCCCTCAGACTCATGGGCCTTCCACCTGAATTACTAGAGCTGGTTAGGCGCTTACATGAGGATAATTTTGCCCGTGTAAGATGGGGGAAACAGGGTCAGGTGACCGCTAGCTTCCCTGTCGAACGTGGGGTTCGGCAGGGTTGCGTGCTGGCCCCTACCCTGTTTCTCCTGTTTATTAACCGGGTGGTTGAATTTTTTAATGACGTAAATACAGATGCTCCCACCCTGGGGGGTTCTAAATATCCCATGTTAATATTCGCCGACAACACCCTGCTCCTTTCCAGGACCCGGAGCGGCCTACAGGCTGCCCTAAACCGATTTGCTGAATTTTGCACTATGAATGACCTCCAGATTAATGCTGATAAAACTAAATTCATGATTTTTAACAAAAATAAACCAATTAAAAGTTCATTTTTATTAGAAGGTGTCCCAATTGAACAGGTTAAAGTCATGTCATATTTGGGTGTGACTCTTGACCATCAACTTACGTGGAAACCCCAGTTGGAGGTGTTAACTCTTAAATTTGTTCGCCTCACAGGATGCTTGTTGAAGGAACAGAAAAAACCTTGACCAAACGCATTACTCCTGCGTTAAAAATTTATTAGGTCAAGGTGAATGCAGCTACCCTGTATGGTGCGGATATATGGGGGTACATAGGCTTGTCGGCATTGACCACAGCACAGAATAGGTTTCTCCGGAACCGAGTTGGGCTTCCTCAATCGTCCCCCGTTAAACCATTGCTTCTAGACCTAGGCTGTAGACCACTGAATGAGATGGCACAGTATCGCCTTGTAGCTCTGTGGCGTCGCCTCTGGACGACCCAAGAGCTTAGTCTATTTGCTCATGAACTGGGCGAGGTTAGATCATTGTGGGGTGCCCAGAAAATCCCATGGCTACGGGAGGTCAAACAAATATTGTATTCTATGGGCCTACCCGAACTATGGCTACATCCTGAATGTTCTAGCTTTCCATCTAAAGTGGAATTCAAAGAGCTATTTTGGGCTGCAAAGAAACCTGCACTGGTCACCCTTTCTTCAGAAAATAGCCTAACGGGACAGTTCCTAACGCATAAGATAACTCCGTTCCTTGAACCCTACTGGGACTTGATATGTAAAACACTTGACCGTTAGCTGTATCATCAGTTTCGGGTGGGAACTTTGCCGATCAAGTCCTTTACTGCGAAGTGGACAATGAATACAAGTAACAAATGTCCCTTCTGTCCTGACCAGGTGGAAAGTATAGGCCATATATTTTTTGCATGCCCTGCTTATCGATTGCCTAGACTGAAATGGTTGAAACCAATTTGTAAAACATTTAACTGTGGGGAGAGCCGTGCAGCCTTGCTTAAATTACGCGATTTACGCACTGCAAAATCTGTGATTTGTGTTGCCAAATTCTTGGGGTGGCTGTGGTTAATTCGCGTAAAGAAATTGTAACCCCTTTTTTTTAAAGCAATCAGATTTTAATGTTTGTATATGTCTGTAACCACATTTTTATGTACATGGGGCTCCATTGTAAAATGTTGTAATGTTGATAATGTCTTTTTAAAAATTTTGTTGTCTTTTATGAATTTTTTATTCGAAATAAAGACTAAATGAACTGAATGAACTGCTAATGATTCAGAAGCAGTGATTGGTGTTTTTTTTTGCTGAAAACAGAAAGTTAGGGTGCATGGATGTGTTCTTTGAAAGATGTAATTCGAATGGTTAAGAAAAAATCATTTTAAGAAACATTGCACTGGATAAGCAGGTGTACTGAGAGTTCAGAGTTCATTTGAAACATTGTTGTGTGAACTTGTAAACATGAGAGGTCTTTCAGGAGGTAGTTGCTATGGAAAAAAGGCAGAAAGGGCAGAGGGGGGAAGGGTGTTGATTTGAAAAAAGTGAGGGAAGAGTTTTGATTGTTTGACATGAGAGATGTGTGTGATGAATAACAGCATTTCTGTGCCATTGTTGGTTGCAGCCTCTGGAGTGCATACCCTTTGCTCTGCTAAAGAAAAATTGGTGTGTGTCTGAGACTGTTTTGAAATTCAAAAAGCATTTGCTAAGGTGAGAAAAGATTCATTTAATTTAGATAGAGACTAGTATGCTTTAGGGAGAAAATTAGGAAGAAAGTTGTGTATTTAAAATGTTGCTTTGTGTCAAATGTTTTACAACAAGATTTTGTTTCTTTGAGAAATTGTAATTGGAGATAATGTGAAGTATTAGTACTGACAGGGTGTGCTTGTACATAGGAGCTGTGCTGTGTTTTCAAATTATGACTTGAAAATCGTTTTTATGGAAAAGCAATGCTTTTTAAATTTAAGAGAAGAAAAAAATGGTGTCTGCTTCTTTAAACAAATATTTCACTTGTCCCAGGATTCAGGGAGAATAATTTGCTTACTTGATGTGTTTAAAAACGTTTCTTGAAGTCATTTAGGTTTCTTGATATGTACTGCTAGAGTTTCATAGCCAGCATGGGGCATGTTTACAAGGCCTTTGAGTCACTTTCAGGTTATTTTCCCCATGTTAAAAGTGACGCAAAAGGGGTGCAAGGGCCTTGTAAATACACCCCCATGTGTGTTAGGGCATTTTAAGTCACTTCCCCATGAACCAGGGAGAATAATTTGTTTACTTGATGTGTTTAAAAACATTTTTTGAAGTCATTTAGGTTTCTTGATATGTACTGCTAGAGTTTCATAGTCAGCATAGGGCATATTTTTAAGGACTTTGAGCCACTTTCACGTTATTTTCCCCATGTTAAAAGTGACGCAAAAGTGGTGCAAGGGCCTTGTATATCCGCCCTCATGTGTGTTAGGACATTTTAAGTCACTTCTCCATGAATCTGGGAGAATAATCTGGTTGCAGCCTCTGGAGTGCATACTCTTTGCTCTGCTAAAGAAAAATTGGTGTGTGTCTGAGACTGTTTTGAAATTCAAAAAGCATTTGCTAAGGAGAGAAAAGATTCATTTAATTTAGATAGAGACTAGTATGCCTTGTAAATACGCCCTCATGTGTGTTAGGGCATTTTAAGTCACTTCCCCATGAATGGGGTTGAATAATTTGCTTTTTTGATGTGTTTAAAAACGTTTCTTGAAGTCATTTAGATTTCTTGATATGTACTGCTAGAGTTTCATATTCAGCATGGGGCATATTTATAAGGACTTTGAGCCACTTTTAAGCCACTTTCACGTTATTTTCCCCATGTTAAAAGTGATGCAAAAGTGGTGCAAGGGCCTTGTTAATACGCACTGATGTGTGTTAGGGCATTTTAAGTCACTTCCCCATGAATGGGGTTGAATAATTTGCTTATTTGATGTGTTTAAAAACGTTTCTTGAAGTCATTTAGGCTTCTTGATATGTACTGATAGAGTTTCATAGTCAGCATGTGGCATATTTGTAAGGACTTTGAGCCACTTTTGAGCCACTTTCACGTTATTTTCCCCATGTTAAAAGTGATGCAAAAGTGGTGCAAGGGCCTTGTAAATACGCCCTCATGTGTGTTAGGGCATTTTAAGTCACTTCCCCATGAATGGGGGAAGAATAATTTGCTTACTTGATGTGTTTAAAAACGTTTCTTTGAGTCATTTAGGTTTCTTGATATGTACTGCTAGAGTTTCATAGTCAGCATGGGGTATATTTTTAAGGACTTTGAGCCACTTTCACGTTATTTTCCCCATGTTAAAAGTGACGCAAAAGTGGTGCAAGGGCCTTGTAAATCCGCCCTCATGTGTGTTAGGGCATTTTAAGTCACTTCTCCATGAATCTGGGAGAATAATCTGGTTGCAGCCTCTGGAGTGCATACCCTTTGCTCTGCTAAAGAAAAATTGGTGTATGTCTGAGACTGTTTTGAAATTCAAAAAGCATTTGCTAAGGAGAGAAAATATTCATTTCATTTAGATAGAGACTAGTATGCCCTGTAAATACGCTCTTATGTGTGTTAGGGCATTTTAAGTCACTTCTAAGCATGGGCGGAAAATCCGTTTCGCTCGCGGATTTTGCGGATTTTCGGTAAATTCGCAATCCGCGAGATTTGCGAATCTCTCGCAAAATCCGCGAGCAGCGGATTTTGCTCGCACTGTTCGCACTGTTCGCGTGAGTTCGCGCCCCGCGAATAAGTGCAAAATTGCAGAAATACGATCTTAGCAAAACTGAAACTACTTACCAGGTTCAAAAGTTCAGGCTCATCATTAGTAGCCATTTCCTGTAGTGCTTCCTGAGGGGCCCCTCCAGAGTTCAGTTGCCAGTTGAAACTATTATGTGACCCTGCTCTGAACCTCAGAATAGTTACACATATGCCACAAAGGTCCTGAATTACAGCTAAGGGAGACAAGCAGGAGCCAGGCTGGAAGTTCAAATCCATTAATCAGCCCCTAATTCATTATTGTCAGTTGGGGCAGGGCAGGTGTTGTAACTAATTTTGCAACAATGAAAGCACTTAGCAAGTGCAAAAGATCACTAATCAGGAAGCACTAAGGAAGCAGGTGCCAGCTAAAAAAATATTCTGTGACACATTAAGCGCTTCGACGCCTCGTCAGGGGTAGTAAGCGCTATATAAATGCAATTACAATACAATACAATACAATACAATTAATCAGCCCCAAATTAATTCAGGTCACTTGAGGCAGGGAAGGTGTGCTTGCGTTGCCACAATAATGTACACTGACTGGACAACCAGAGGGTGCTGTGATGAAACAGAGGGCGGCATGGGTGGGCCAGAGGGTGGCATGAGTAGTCAGAGAGTGGCAGTGGTGACAGAGAGTGGCAGTGATGAAGAAGAGTGTCCCAAACAGGCTGGACACGTAGAAACAACAAGTTCGCGAAACTTGCGACCCGACAGGTAAGTTCGCAATTTGCGACATTGTACAAAACCCTCGCGAACTGGCAGAAACCCGCGCAAACACAAAAAAAAAAAATCGGCAAATTCGCGAGAATTCGCGGATTTTGCGGATTGCGAGTTCGCAAAATTCGCCCATGCTTAGTCACTTCCCCATGAATGGGGTTGAATAATTTGCTTATTTGATGTGTTTAAAAACGTTTCAAGAAGTCATTTAGGTTTCTGATATGTACTGCTAGAGTTTCATAGTCAGCATGGGGCATATTTATAAGGACTTTGAGCCACTTTCACATTATTTTCTCCATGTTAAACGTGGCGCAAAAGTGGTGCAAGGGTCTTGTAAATCCGCCCTCATGTGTGTTAGGGCATTTTAAGTAATTTCTCCATGAATCTGGGAGAAAAATCTGGTTGCAGCCTCTGGAGTGCATACCCTTTGCTCTGCTAAAGAAAAATTGGTGTGTGTCTGAGACTGTTTTGAAATTCAAAAAGCATTTGCTAAGGAGTGAAAATATTTATTTAATTTAGATAGAGACTAGTATGCCTTGTAAATACGCCCTCATGTGTGTTAGGGCATTTTAAGTCACTTCCCCATGAATGGGGTTGAATAATTTGCTTATTTGATGTGTTTAAAAACGTTTCTTGAAGTCATTTAGGTTTCTTGATATGTACTGCTAGAGTTTCATAGTCAGCATGGGACATATTTATAAGGACTTTGAGCCACTTTCACGTTATTTTCCCCATGTTAAATGTGACGCAAAAGTGGTGCAAGGGCCTTGTAAATACGCCCTCATGTGTGTTAGGGCATTTTAAGTCACTTCTCCATGAATTTGTGAGAATAATTTGCTTATTTGATGTGTTTAAAAACGTTTCTTGAAGTCATTTCGGTTTTTTGATATGTAGTGCTAGAGTTTTATAGCCAGCATGGGGCATATTTATAAGGATTTTGAGCCACTTTCACGTCATTTTCCCCATGTTAAAAGTGACTCAAAAGTGGTGCAAGGGCCTTGTAAATACGCCCTCATGTGTGTTAGGGCATTTTAAGTCAGTTCCCCATGAATGTGGGAGAATAATTTACTTATTTGATGTGTTTTAAAAATGTGTTTTTTGACTTAAAATGGTTCAAAGGCTTTGTAAATATGCCCCATACTGGCTATGAAATACTAGCAGTACATATTCTGTCTAAATTACCATAGGTAGAATTGACATCTAGTGTGTTAATTGTTTGCTTACTGTTATTGATTTACTGTTTGGTAATAGTATTTAATAACAATTTTTTTTAAATTTACCACAGATTCATCTCAAGATTTTTTGAAAAAATGAAACATGCCCTCAAGGCAAAGGAGAAGAAAAGAAGCAAAGCGACTTATACCCCACCTTGGTAAAGCATTGCAGCAGTCCTCTACAATAAAAAGTTGTCAAGTCATCAAAAAAACTCCGGGTAAGACAACAAAATCTTTTTTAAGAAACATTTGCAGACGGAAATGTATCACTACTGAATATGTTTTACTTCAGAAAAAGAGAGCCAATTTAAACGGGAAGGAAAAATCTCTCAAAAATGTTACTGCTAGAGCAGGAGATAACTCTGTGCATGGTAGTAGAAGGCGGAATCTGTTTAGAGATATTCGTAGACGAATGTTCCGCAACAGGATAATTGGCAATTTGTTAAAAAATATTAAGAAAGGTCAACAGAAAGTGGCTTTTTATAAGAGAAAGAAAAATGTAGAGAAAATTATTGATCAGGCTTTTGAAATTAAGCGAAAGTTATTTATTTTGATAATCAATAGAATTAGGAAACTAAACAAGGCAATTTATGATTTCAAATCAAATAGTAGATGGAAGAGAACAGTTAATCGTAGTAATTTTTGTGAAGTTTTTTCAGGAGAATGGATGCATAGTTCAAGTTGTGAGGCATTTTTTAATGAGGAGAGTTATTTCCAGGACAATGATTTGGTGCATGCAGTTGACACCAGTGGTCGAGCTTATGAGGTGAAAGACAGTTGTCCGGTTGAAAAAGAAAAACTTGTGTCAACAGAGGCAGAAGAGGTGTTAGGCAATGAAGTTTTAGGAAGACGTCCTAAGGGACCAGTGTACACCTGGAAGTGTAGTAGTATATGCAGTGTGCGACAGGATTCCATCAATTTGCTTTGTGATTTTGTACGGACATTTAATAAGAAAAGTTTAAAACAGAAAATGAAGTTGTTGCAAGAATTAGATCCTTGCAGAGTGAGAGAAGTGACAGGTTTGCATGGTCATTCACTGGCTTGTCTTTCCAGGAGAGTATGCCAGAGTGTTTTTCATCATTTCAGGATGCTAGCTGTGCATCATAATAAAGTGAGGACATTAGTTAGAATGTTGTATTATGCTAAGAGTCCA
Organism: Lissotriton vulgaris; assembly: GCF_964263255.1. Lineage (NCBI taxonomy): Eukaryota > Metazoa > Chordata > Amphibia > Caudata > Salamandridae > Lissotriton > Lissotriton vulgaris. The sequence goes on from NW_028253772.1 coordinate 94,990, forward strand.
GCAATTATGCTTAAACAATTAAGCACTGCTCTTTTGCATGGTTCTGAAGTAGATGTGAAGAATATTTGTGAAGAAATTGAGTTTTGTTACTTTGCAAGTAAAGAGAACAATGTTGAAATTGACCCAGTAGAAGAAGGTAATGTGGATGAGAGTGTACAGATTTTCAGTACAGATAAGTTTCACAAGGAAATTTCCACGTTTATGGTGAAATCAAGTGAGAGGCCTAATTTCACTTGTGTGTGTTGTCGACGGACTTATTATAAGAATCAGACTAAGTTAGTGGATTTATATACAAAAAGTGAAATGGTAAACAATAGTGAATGGAAGGATTTTGCAACATACTTGATGGTAGAAAATCGTTTTGATTTGGGATCAGATCAACGTATGTGTACTTATTGTTTTAACAAATTAAATCAAAACCGGATGCCTGCTAGAGCGGTTCATAATAATCTGGAATTGGTTGACATTCCTTCTGAACTGAAGGATTTAAATACTTATGAATCTATTTTGATTCAAAGTACTCATCCTTTTCAGGCTATTGTTCGAATGGAGCCACAGACAGGGAAATTGCCTCCTTCAGATTTACAGAGAGGATTAAAGGGAAGAGTTGTTTATTTGCCGTTGGATTTGAAGAAAAATATTGATACAATTGGTGTAGACAAAGTGGAAGAGGAACCTCTGGTCATCCTAGTTAATGGTGTTCCGACAAAGAGTAAGAAAATCTGGCAAGATTTAGTGGATGTTTGGAAAGTCAAAAAAGCAACGTTGTATTTGATGAAAAACAATGAGTACTACAAGAATGTATGTGTTGCAGAAGATGAAGTAAGTGAAGAAGAAGACAGCGATTTGTGTACTGGACAAATAGAGAAAGTAGATGCCTCTAAAAAGGAAGAAATATATGAACATTATAGTGTTCATCCTTTGCATTCTAAAGAAGTCATGGGGAATGCTATTGAGTTGTTTCAAATAAAACAAGTCAAAGGGAGTCCCATTAGTGTTTGGGGGGAAAGTTTGGAAGCTCGGTCTTTCCCACAGTTATTTCCAACAGGTCGAGGAGGAAGATATGATGAGCGACCTGATCAAATTCATGCTTCTGAATACCGGACTTTACGATTGTATGCAGAAGATCCTAGGTTTCGTCAATGCATTCCCTATTTGTTTCATCTACTGTATGAAAGTGATCTGTCTGGACTGTCTTATGCAGTGAACCACATCCTGAAAAGTGGTGTACAGTTGCAAAATATTTCGGCAAGGGAGTTTATGGATAAAGTTAATGTGCAAGACAGTATTTTGGATTCTCACCTGATTAATCTCATGGCATGTCAGCGTGGTACTAATGAGTATTGGTACTGTCGTCATGGTGACTTAAAATGTATGCTGAGGAACTTAGGAACTCCCACATGGTTGCTCACTCTCAGCTGTGCCGAGTATGGCTGGGAAGGCTTACTTGAATTTCTACGAGAGGCAAATGGAAACATTGAAAATATTGAATTCAAGACACCCGGAGAACTGTGCTCTTTGGATCCAGTCAATGTTTGCAGGTACTTCAATCATAGATTTGAAGCTATGATGTCTTTCATTACGAACAAGAAAAATCCACCTCTTGGAGAGGTGTTGGATTTCTTTTGGAGCAAGGAGTATCAAGCAAGAGGTGCTCCTCATATACATATGCTGCTATGGATCAAAGATGCACCCAAATTTGGAACAGATCCGGATGACTTAGTGATGAGTTTCATAGAACAGTATTCTACATGTGCTGTTCCAAAGACAAAGGAAGACAAAAGTTTAAGAGAACAAGTTTTACGCTTTCAAAACCATCGTTGTGGAAAGTACTGTCGTCGTAAATTTAGAAACAAGAACAAGTTCTATACAAAATGTCGTTTTGGGTTTCCACGATCAGTGATATCTGAAGGAAGAGTGAACAATTTGATGTCTTCACTGCGACATAATGTGACGAGGAAATCACCCAAAAATACATACAATTTAAAAAGAAACGAAGAGTCCAAATACATTAACGACTACAAACCAGTGATTTTGTCCATGTGGAATGCCAACATGGATATACAGTTTGTGGCTGACAACTGTATGGCTGTGGCTCGGTATGTGACGTCTTATATCACAAAAAAAGAAAAGACAGAACTGAAGGATATGTGGGATGACATTTCACATGAAAAGAGCCTCAGTAAGAAGTTGTACAGTTTCAGTCTAAAGATGTTGTCGCATCAAGAAATCGGAGCATACAAATGTTCTGATCGGTTATCTTCAGCAAGTCTCTATGCCAAATCTATGAGTATAATTTGGGTGAGTTTTGGTCTTGCTGCAACACGTAATCAAGTTCTGAAACCTGTACGGGAAATTGAGTATTTGGCGGAGAAGGAGCCAAACAGTACAGATATTTTGAAGACCAACATGTTGGATACATATTATCCAAATAGAAGCAGTCATCTCGAGAATGTTTGTCTGTATGAGGTTCTACAAAATTACATATTCAAGAGGAACATCAAAGAAGATATTGATAAAGGAGTGTATGCTGTAATTGGAAGTGAGGGATGTCTGGTCATGCAAAGAAAATGCCAATTGGTTAATCATCGAAAAGTGAATTGCGAATCTCCTGAAAGAAAAGAGTTTTTCTATTTAGCTCTTTTGCAACTTTTCAAGCCGTGGCGTGCAGAAGAGGAACTGCTTGGAGATTTCCTCTGTTATGAAGATTCTTTCAATGCAGCCAAGGAGTCCATAGAATGTCCTGTTTTTCCAAAATATCTAGAAATGTTGAATGCAGAAATCGAGCAGGAAGCAACAATTGCAGCCGAGATTGCTAGAGACAGTTCTCAGGACAGTCAGAGTTCCACTTCATTGAGTCAGGATCCACTAGGAGGACCAGTTATCGAAAATGAAGCTGCCACTGCCATGATTGAAGTGGAAAGAGCCATGGCACATGCTCAGGAAGATGCAGTTAACTTAGAAGATTTGGAAAGACAACTTAACGATGAGCAGAGGAAAATATATGACGAAGTTACCAACCAAATTGATCATGGATTAAGTCATGAGAAGAAACAGTGCTCATGTACGTCATTGAAGCCTATTCGACTGTACGTGAGTGGAGAAGCAGGAACTGGAAAAAGTTTCCTCATTAAAGCAATTTCATGTTATTTGCAGAAAAGGACTGAGTCATCGCTGTCTTGTGTTGTCACCGCTCCAACTGGTCTGGCAGCACATAACATTAATGGTATTCCTTTGCATCGTCTACTGATGCTGCCAGTGGAGCATGATAACAAATTACAATACCACAAGTTATCTGGAGATGCTTGTTGTGAAGTTTCAAGAGTCCTAAAGAAGATGAAACTTCTTATCATTGACGAAGTAAGCATGGTTTCTAATGTCATGCTTGCCTTTGTGCATTTGAGAATGCAAGAAGTTCTTAAAACAGAGTATGATGTGTTATTTGGTGGCAAACACATCATTGTTTTCGGTGATCTTCTGCAGATGACACCAGTGAAAGGACAACCAGTGTTTAAACTACTGACGCATGAAGATACCAGGAAGTGCCTAGGGAGGATTGGCAACGTTAATATATGGTTAAACTTCAATTGTGCTGAACTGCGTGAAAATATGCGTCAGGCGAAGGATGAAGATTATAAGAATATTCTACAAGATGTTAGAATTGGAAAAGTGACTGAGCATGGAAAGGAAGCTTTACATGCACGATTATTGTCAAATTTGTATCCAGATGAAGACGTTCTGCCAGAGAATATTTTTCAGAAAATTACTGAGAAGAAATCTGGGATATGTTTGATGCCAACTCTGCAAGAATGTTCCATCTTCAACAATAAAAATGTTGAATTTAGAAAACCAAGACATAGTGAAACTGGAAGCTATTGACAGAATTGAGCATATGGGAGCAACAATTATTTTGTCTGAAAATTTGAAATCTAAATTGGATTTATTAGAGAAGACTATATCTAAAACTGCGGGTTTTGAAAAGACTCTGAATGTGTGCTTAAATTGCTGTATCATTTTGAGAAGGAATTTAAATGTTGAAAGAGGTCTGGTAAATGGATCCATGGGTAATGTTGTTGATTTTGAGAAATACAGAAATAGAGATGGAATTGAATTTATAAAAATTAAATTTGATGGCATTGAGGATATACAGCAAATTGGTCGTTATTCTGCTAGGTTTTTGCTTGTGAAAGACTTATATGTTCGCCGTAAGCAGTTTCCTGTTTCCTTGGCATATGCGGTGACAATCCATAAATCACAAGGTTTAAGTGTAGACAGAGCTTTGGTGAATATTGGTAGTTCTGTGTTCAAGGAGGGTATGGCTTATGTGGCATTATCATGAGTCAGAACTTTATCTGGATTGTACTTGATTGAGTGTGATGAGACAAATATTTGTGCAGATCTAGATTGTGTTAAGGAATACAATAGGTTAAGAAGAGAGTATGCGCCACATTTGCCTCAATATCCTTTGTTTGAAAAACGTGTGGTAGGCCGGAAACGAAGAAATGTGACCAATAGTAGGGAGGTTCTAGCAAAAACACGAAAAGTCGATGAACCCGAAATTGTAAGCAAAAAGAAAATGGATGCTGTTCAAGAAGTTGTTGGTTTTCAATTTGAAAATAGTTCTGGTGTCAACTGCTATGCTAATGTAGTGGTTAATGTTGTCTTTTCTCTAGAAACATTAAAAGAACAGATTGTGGTCAATTCAGATCAAAGATTTTGATGTTTGTTAAATTCTGTGTTAGAGAAATGTAGCATTGATAGAAGAAAAATAGAAAGTGTATCTGAAATTCGAAATCTCTTAGACAAATGTTCAGGTCAAACGCAATTTTCTCAAAATATTCAACAGGATTGTCAGGAGTTTTTAATGTATATGCTTGGTGTTTTGCAAGATGAAGGTGTAGATGTAGATTATCTGTTTGTCCTTTCTTATCAATGGCAGCATGACTGCGAGAACTGTAGGCTATCAAGTACTACTAGTGTAGACTCAGAAAGATTTATATATTTAACTTTGCCTGACAGTAAATCAGTATCCTTTAATAAGCTAGTAAAAGCAGCCGATCAAAACATGGAGTGTAGCCAATGTAAGTCTGCAATGCTGTCCACATTATTTATACGAAGTTATGGCCAGTATGTCATTTTAATGTTCCAACGATGTAGGTCTGATGGAACTAAATTGACAACTTTAATTACAAATGTTGTGGCTTCGCAGTTGTCAATATCAGGAAGGACTTTTGTAACTGCAGCAATTATATATCATGACGGTCCTTCAACAACTTCAGGACATTACACAGCTTATTTAAAATCTGGAAACGGCTGGTCATTCTGCAATGATTCTGTTTTAACTTTCAAAAAACGTTTACCGTTTGACTTAAAAAATTCTTACCTAGTGTTTTTAAAACCAAAATTTTAGGGAAGGAAAGTGGCCTACGAAGATTGGAGCAGTTGATAAATTTTTGTCTGCTGTTTTAAATTGCTTTGTGAATTAGAGTGATCATAATAAATAAAAATGTAAAGTAGTCATAGAGATACATAACTGGTCTATAAAGATTCAAAGAGTTGATATGATTTACTCTGTTGTTTAAAATTGCTTTGTTAGTAACTGAGATCAAGAGAATGAAAAGATTGGAAAAGTCATAGAGGTAGTGTAAGTGTGCCTCATAGTAAGTGGTATCAATGTTATAGGAAATGTGAAACATGAGTAAACTAGAAGGGGAGATATTATTAGTAAAATATTGTGAAAGTGATTTTGGACGTTTTCTTTCTGAAAGTCGGGGAAAAAGAAAATGACGGTATTTGCTTTGAGGAATTCGAAGAGATTAAATTGGCTCTTACACGATTTGGCCGTGAGGAGAAGTGTGGTAAAGAGCAAAAAGTAATTTATTGTTTCTAACATATTACTCAGAAAGAAAGAGCTTTTCTTTCAGAAAGTGGCGGGCACAGATTTTTCAGAGCACAACAGAGTATAAGCTGTTCATCGCATATCATTCGACGTCATGCAAAGTAAGTGTACTTTTGATGAGTTCTTATTTCTGATTTGTTATATTATATGGGTTTTTTAAACACAATCATTTTGATTGTGTTTTTTTCCCGCTGTTATATGATGAATACCTTCAACTCACTGTTTTTAGTGAAATTTTATCTATTCTGAGAACAGCAAAAATAAACCATTTAACATGTATAATTAATTCTATATTTTGTATTGTGATTTTAAATTTGTACTCATCTTGTCTCATGCTCACTTGTCTTTTACTACCTTATTTAATATTTAATATTTTTCAAATTTTTGTTCTTTCTTTCACAGATTGAAAGTAAAAAAATTATAAGTGATGGAGTTAACAACAACTATAAAGTACGTATTTAGTACTTTTTCCCTTACATTTCCATCACATTCAACTTCTATTACTTCCACTGCTGTATTTCCTTAACCCTCAGTTTCCTTCCTTTGCTTTTTGCCTCATTCCTTTTCAATTACTTACTTACTCTCCTCCTTCCACTCCTTTTGTCAGTCCCTCTGTTCTCACAGTTCCTCACTCCTTTTCACTCAGTCCGTTTCTCTAACACAAACTGTCACTGTCTCTTCACTCTTTTACAAGTTGTTCTTTATGCTTTCTCTCTGTAGTTCATGCACACTATCTTATTTTCATTTTTTGCTGCTTCAAATATTCTTTTTATATCACTTCTTCTTTCTGTTTTTTCTCTCTGTCATTCTACATGTTTTAATCGTATTCACTATGAAACACCTTGTTTTAATCCTATTTACTTTCACTCTCTTTTTTTTTAACACCTTCCCTCAGGGTTGTTGTTTTAGTTCGGTTCTATCTCTACCACTTATTCCACATCCTTTACTCTCTTTCATTTTAATTTGAAGATTCATTCACATTCTCCAAGTAACTCTTGTTTATTATTCTTCTACACTCTTTTTTTCTTTCACTTCCTTTTCTATTTTTTTTTCTCAATTTTTCCCTTTTACAACTTTTCTTTGTATAATTGTCTATTATACAGTATCTTTGTGTTACTCCCTCTAGCTGTCTTTCTTTTAACATTATTCTCTCTGTCTCCTTCCCTTATATACACTATTTTTTTTTCATTTTTTTGGGGGTTCGCTTCCGGTTCGCGTACCGGGGCATGAACCAGGAAGCGAATCAAAAAAAAAGAGAATGCAAGAGTGCTAAACATTTTAGCAATTTTTTATAAATGGGTGGCAGTTCTGAAAAGAACTTCTTTTATTGTTTTTGTTGTTTTATATTTTTTTATTATTTTTCTGAACATTTTTAATTTTTTTTGATTTTTTTAACAATTTTAAATTTTTTTTGGTTTTTTTGAGGGGGAAGAACGAAAAACAGGCATTAGAAATGGCTCAACAGGAGCAAAAAATTTTTTTCACTTTTTAGGGCGTTTTGAGCATTTTCAAATGCTCTGTTCATTAAGTTTACACTCATCTCGCCGTAACAAAGTAATCCCCCACTATAAATACACACTAGCTTGATGTGTGCAAAATTGGTCTGGATAGTGGGGACCGTCTCCCTCGCCTCAGGTCCCGAAAGACTTTCCTGTGTTGAGATGGTGGCCACAGGAGTTGGTGGGTTTTCACGTAGGTTACGCACCTCAGCCATGCTGTAATTTATTGGATGCCACCTTTGCATGTGGGGATGCATAGTATAGTTCCTGAAGATATACTTTTTATCTGTGCCTTGGGACAGAACTTCTTTACAGATCAGGCATGTAACATGACGGGCATTGACCTTTTTTTGGCCTTGAGGAAATGTAAAAAACTGCCAAATGAAATTGTCCTTGTGGTGGGATTTCCGGGGCTGTTCAGGCAAGAATACTCTCTCATGTACATCCTGTTCCTCTTCTTCCTCCTCTTCCTCAGGGTTGGGAATGAACTGGGGAGGTGGTCCTTCCTTCCTAGGAGGTGGTGGTGGTGGTGGGGGTCCACCAGCTGCAGCTACTATTGAAGCCACCTTTCAATTATCAAAATAGGTCTTCCTCTCACAAAGTTGAAAGTCAGAGTGAGAAAAAAAGGTGGGGGCTTTCATCATTTGGGGAAAAAAAAATTCTAAACCAATGAAAAGTGTTATTTTTAGGTCACATGACCTAGCCTTACATCATTAGGAAACCAAAAGTGAAATGAACCAATGAAAAGTGTTATTTTCAAGTCACATGACCTGTTACGCTTACGTTACACATCCCGCTACGCACCCGGAGCGCTTCCGGGGTGCTGCACTTCGCGCCTCGGTTCGCGTTCCTGAACTGACCATGTCATGAATGATGTAATATGTGACATCATCAGCAGTGGATTGCGGGTGCGCGATATATAGTTAGTGCAACTAAGTATATATGCGAATTTCAATGGTTTTGTGTGAGTAAAATAAGGTTTTGTAAATGCTAATCCCTAACTATATATGGTCTATAACCTATGGTTTTTTCATTTAATTTTCAAGGTTTTGTAAACGCTAATTCCTAACTATATATGGTCTATAACCTATGGTTTTTTCATATATATATATATATATATATATATATATATATATATATTCACTGAAAAAACCATAGGTTATAGACCATATATAGTTAGGAATTCGCATTTACAAAACCTTATTTTACTCACACAAAACCATTGAAATTCCATATATAGTTAGTTGCACTAACTATATATCGCGCACCCGCAATCCACTGCTGATGATGTCACATATTACATCATTCATGACATGGTCAGTGACATCACTGATGACATCTCAAATGACATCACTGATGACATCTCAAATGACATCACTGATGACATCACTTATGACATCTCATTTGACATTACTGATCACATCACTGATGATATCATTCATGTGATAATACGATGAACCTCTTCAGACTCTAATATAACCTTAGATACAATCAGTGTAAACAGACACTCACAGACTGTCACTCATCCATGGAGTTACTCACACACCTAGTCAGTCATGCAAAGAATCAATCACACCTCCATTTCCTCAACTATACAGTTATACAAACTTTACTTATTCAAACATATACTAACACATATTTACTCTCTTATACAATCCCTGATACAAGTTCACAATGATCCATACAGCCACTCACACATTCACTGGCTCTTATGCACAGTTATTTATATATGTCAACTCTCACATGTACTGTGTTTTACATATGTACTTACTTTGACATGTAGCACTGAGATATCCATTCACTCACCAATACACTCATGCACACAGTCAACCACCCATACAGCTGTTTCCACATGCACTTTTGAAACCATACATCTAGTGAATCAACTGCTCACACATCTATGCACAGAGTCATACACCTCCCAGCCACCCACACACACACTCAGTCTCCCATACAAATACTTGGGCAACCAATCAATAACCCATATAGTTACTCTCATAGCTACTTATCAACACATGCAACAGTTTACAGAACAACAGACATAATGATGCACAAATTAAGACAGTTTAGTCACTAACCCATGCACTCAGTGAGACACATTTAATCACTCACTCATACAGTCAGTCATGCACCTACTAAATCCTTCATCCAGACACTTATACATCCACTCATTCTTCAATATGTAAGACATATTTTAACTTTACAGAAACATACAGTCACTGGATGTTGTCATCAGTGATGTCATCAGTGATGTCACTGACCATGTCATGAATGATGTAATATGTGACATCATCAGCAGTGGATTGCGGGTGCGCGATATATAGTTAGTGCAACTAACTATATATGGAATTTCAATGGTTTTGTGTGAGTAAAATAAGGTTTTGTAAATGCGAATTCCTAACTATATATGGTCTATAACCTATGTTTTTTTCAGTGAATTTTCAAGGTTTTGTAAATGCTAATTCCTAACTATATATGGTCTATAACCTATGGTTTTTTCAGTGAATTTTCAAGGTTTTGTAAATGCTAATTCCTAACTATATATGGTCTATAGCCTATGGTTTTTTCAGTGAATATATATATATATATATACATACATATATAAACATATATCATCTGTATATCTATATAAATACAAACATAAATGCATGCATACATATACTTATAGCAGTATAGACAACAATTGGTCCTCGACATAAATTTATCATTAAGAAAAAATTACAATACTTAATCCAATCGACTAACTCCACGTTGCGACTGAATCAATCGTCTTAGTAGTATAGAACAATACTAGCCCAAAGCCTCAAGAAACCTTTACAACAGATGCCCATGGATTAATAGAAACAAAAAAGAGGAATCGAATCAGGATAGTTAGTTTAATGTAACATATGTCAACGTATAGACCATCAATGCAATTATATACAAATATTTACATAAATCATGAAGTAAAAAGCATTTTCTTAAAAGAGGGGAGAACGTGCACAGAGAAAGATAAAGTGTGTGCTCAAGTGAATGATCAAGAAAGATCAGAAAGAACAGTGTGAGTCATTTATACAAAGAAGAACATTGAGCCTGTCCTACGTAGTGCTTGTAAAAAATAATTCTTTTCTACTTAGCAGAGCTATTTACAATTCCTTGGTCCTTAACCTGAACCACTGGCAATGGGATCGCCAGACAAAGGAATGGGGGTAGACAAGGGGCGGGGGTCAGTAGGTACAGGCTCCCAAAGGGGAGTGTCGTCGACGTTTCGACCCAACCAAGTAGTGGGTGGTTCAAGTCCTCAACAACGGGTCTTCATCAGGACGGTGAAAATGGGGGAGTATCTCTCAGAGTGCACGTCAAGTTAAAAGTTCGTAGGGCACCTGTAATGATAGATAAATGGCGGGGCTAAGTATAGCTGTATAGTATCAAAAGGGTCCACTAGTGACCTTTACGAAAAAGCACTCACCCTTCCGTGGTGCCTTTGCAATACAAAAGTGCGACAAATGGTCCGCACTCCGAGTGTGTCAGTATCCAAAGTTATACTGCAGAATGAAGAGAAGAAAAAGAGGTAGCCATTAGTGCTACACCCCTTAATTCATGCTTGAGTGAAATTTATTTTCTCAAAACAAAATCCTGAATGATGGCAATAAATGGCAAGACCCATTATAGTTAGATAACACTTTTTACATGCTTATCAGTAAAAATCCTTGATCTAAGGTTGGAGATTCAGGTTTAAAAAAGGGGGGAGATAATAAATACACCGATTATTGTAAATTGTCACGCAGTGGTCACTCACCCAATGCGTTCAACTAGCTGGTAATTCTGTTGCCCATTTAATTTGCACGCAGAACTCGCATCAAATGCTGAAAAAGAAGAGACAGAATGTCTCTGGGTTAAAAAGCTGCCCGAGTGAGAGGGTCGGGAGATCCACGCAATGGTTAGGATGCCCGTTTAAGACTCGCGTACATACCCTGTTGGCTTAATTGTGCTGGAAGGAAAGGAATCCGTAGCTCCGTGTCTCCGTGGCCAGCCTCTCGTCTGGAACCGCGTTATGGAATGCGGAAGCAGAGGCAGAGGCTCAAAGTGGATGTATTCATATCCTAGCAACCCGAGCGCCTACGTCATGGCGTCGTCAGGGTTGCTAGGTAACTGGGCGTGCTCGCGTCTCCGCTCCTGACAGAAAGTTAACTAATGAAACCTGATTTAGTCAGCCTGTGCAACGTGAATCCTAACCATTGCGTGGATCTCCCGACCCTCTCACTCGGGCAGCTTTTTAACCCAGAGACATTCTGTCTCTTCTTTTTCAGCATTTGATGCGAGTTCTGCGTGCAAATTAAATGGGCAACAGAATTACCAGCTAGTTGAACGCATTGGGTGAGTGACCACTGCGTGACAATTTACAATAATCGGTGTATTTATTATCTCCCCCCTTTTTTAAACCTGAATCTCCAACCTTAGATCAAGGATTTTTACTGATAAGCATGTAAAAAGTGTTATCTAACTATAATGGGTCTTGCCATTTATTGCCATCATTCAGGATTTTGTTTTGAGAAAATAAATTTCACTCAAGCATGAATTAAGGGGTGTAGCACTAATGGCTACCTCTTTTTCTTCTCTTCATTCTGCAGTATAACTTTGGATACTGACACACTCGGAGTGCGGACCATTTGTCGCACTTTTGTATTGCAAAGGCACCACGGAAGGGTGAGTGCTTTTTCGTAAAGGTCACTAGTGGACCCTTTTGATACTATACAGCTATACTAGCCCCGCCATTTATCTATCATTACAGGTGCCCTACGAACTTTTAACTTGACGTGCACTCTGAGAGATACTCCCCCATTTTCACCGTCCTGATGAAGACCCGTTGTTGAGGACTTGAACCACCCACTACTTGGTTGGGTCGAAACGTCGACGACACTCCCCTTTGGGAGCCTGTACCTACTGACCCCCGCCCCTTGTCTACCCCCATTCCTTTGTCTGGCGATCCCATTGCCAGTGGTTCAGGTTAAGGACCAAGGAATTGTAAATAGCTCTGCTAAGTAGAAAAGAATTATTTTTTACAAGCACTACGTAGGACAGGCTCAATGTTCTTCTTTGTATAAATGACTCACACTGTTCTTTCTGATCTTTCTTGATCATTCACTTGAGCACACACTTTATCTTTCTCTGTGCACGTTCTCCCCTCTTTTAAGAAAATGCTTTTTACTTCATGATTTATGTAAATATTTGTATATAATTGCATTGATGGTCTATACGTTGACATATGTTACATTAAACTAACTATCCTGATTCGATTCCTCTTTTTTGTTTCTATTAATCCATGGGCATCTGTTGTAAAGGTTTCTTGAGGCTTTGGGCTAGTATTGTTCTATACTACTAAGACGATTGATTCAGTCGCAACGTGGAGTTAGTCGATTGGATTAAGTATTGTGATTTTTTCTTAATGATAAATTTATGTCGAGGACCAATTGTTGTCTATACTGCTGAATACCCAGGTCCTTGGACTTTAGTGGGTCAACCCCTGTTATATAACAGTTACATATACTTATATGCATACAGATGCATGTTATTTACATGAAAGTTGAAAAAACACTAATAAAAGCAACGCTAAAAAGCCACCTCATTACAAACAGAATGGCTTTAACTTAAACGAGGGCGAGATCTATTGCATTTTCAATGCTTGTTTACTTTGGTTCCATCAAGAAGGCATTCAGATGTGTCACACATTTGCCATAAATTCTGAATGTTAGCACTCTAGTTGCACATTAGATCACTGTAGTAAAGCTACTGCTCACCAGGGACGTCTGCTGCTGGTATTCAAAGTGCATGTTTCAGTCTGCATGTCAGAATTTTTTTTAATGAAATAGAAGAGGATTTGAGAAGTCACTCAAAATGATCCCTAATTTTTCTTTCTGAAGCACTAATCATACTTTCTATGGCAAAATTAACCCCCTCATGTTGTTCCTTTTTAAATTGAGTGTTTTCAGACTTACCACTTCATTCCAATCAAGATGGCTTCTGGTGTGCCATACTTTTGTCATAAGTAAGACTGTTAGCGCTCTAGTTGTTCTTTAGAACACTCTGGGACATTCTGTCATTGGGCTTTACTTGGGGTACATCTGGGTGATATTTGGGTTACATTTAGGCTCTTTTGTCTCTGGTGGCCATCTTGGGAGACTGTATGTCAGAATTTTTTAATGAAATTGAAGAGGGTTTGAGAAGTCACTCAAAATGTGCCCTAATTTTTCTTTCTGCAGCACTAATCATAATTCATATGGCAAAATATACCCCCTCATTTTGTTCCTTTTTAAATTAAATGTTTTAAGAGTTACCACTTTATTCCAATCAAGATGGCTTCAGGTGTGCCATACCTTTGTAATAAGTAGGACTGTTAGCGCTCTAGTTGTTCTTTAGAACACTCTGGGACATTCTGTCATTGGGCTATACTTGGGCTACATCTGGGAGATATTTGGGCTACATTTGGGCTCTTTTGTCTCTGGTGGCCGTTTTGGGAGACTGCATGTCAGAATTTTTTAATGAAATAGAAGAGGATTTGAAAAGTCACTCAAAATGTGCCCTAATTTTTCTTTCTGCAGCACTAATAATACCTTCTATTGCATAATATACCCCCTCATTTTGTTCCTTTTTAAATTAAATGTTTTAAGAGTTACCACTTTATTCCCATCACAATGGCTCCAGGTGTGCTATACCTTTGTAATAAGTAGGACTGTTAGCGCTCTAGTTGTTCTTTAGAACACTCTGGGACATTCTGTCATTGGGCTATACTTGGGCTACATCTGGGTGATATTTGGGCTACATTTGGGCTCTTTTGTCTCTGGTGGCCATTTTGGGAGACTGCATGTCAGAATGTTTTAATGAAATAGAAAAGGATTTGAGAAGTCACTCAAAATGGGCCCTCATTTTTCATTCTGCAGCACTAATCATACTTTCTATGGCAAAATATACCCCCTCATGTTGTTTCTTTTTAAATTAAATGTTTTAAGAGTTACCACTTTATTCCAATCAAGATGGCTTCAGGTGTGCCATACCTTTGTAATAAGTAGGACTGTTAGCGCTCTAGTCGTTCTTTAGAACACTCTAGGAGGCTGCAGTAGAACACAAAGGAATCAACTGACAGTCTCTGTCCTTGTTGGATGTACATCTTTTACTGAGAATGTCAGACTTCATTTTCACATGACTGAGAAAGATAATGTGAATTTACAGAAAATATGCTTTCAGTTTAGCTTATAGATCCCCTTCCAAACCACTGTGGGAAAATCATGAGATATTAGTTTTCTTTCAAACAATATTCATGATATCACAGCAGAAGGTTTTTTCACATGGTAAAATCACCTTAGAACCCACCACAATTCCTAAAACGAGTATGGTACCATCAACAAATGATTTATAATGTAACTAAAGTCCTAAAACCCTCTATTAACTACAATGCTTTTTAATGAGGTGCTATCATGTATATTGGTCCCAAGATGGCTGCCAACACTTCTTGGATGAAGTGCTGACAGCCAATCAAATCAGATGTGTGGTTAGGCTCCGCCCAGATATATATCTTTTTTTGAACCTAAATTACTCAAAATTCACTGGAGCACATATATTGAGACCTAGCAAAGGCACATCGGGCTAACAGTCCCTACAATTTTGCCAAGTTTCGTGCAAATCCATTCAGCCGTTCGAGCTAAAAGTGAGGCCAACTGCCCTATGGAAATTAACATGGGAAAAACGCGTTTTGGGACCCCCCTTTTTTCTCGGCCCCCCCTTGATGAAACCCCCCCCAAATTGTCAGGGGCTGCTCAGAAACAAAATGTTCCATTTTCCTGAAAATTTCAGCCAATTCCGTCCACAAACGCCAAAGTTATTAGACATAGAATTTTCAAAAATCCCATAGAGAAAAAATCCTAACTATATATACCTACTGGCGACCGCCAGTAGGTAATATATATATATATATATATATATATATATTCACAGAAAAAACCATAGGTTTTACACACGTTATAGTTAGGAAGTAGCATTTAAAAAACCTATGAAATTCACTGAAAAAACCATAGGTTTGACACATGTTATAGTTACCTGGAAATTTTACTGACATAAAACCAATGAAATTCCACGTTATAGTTAGTTGGACTCACTATAACTTGCGCGTGCAATGCACTGCTGATGACGTCACATATTACATCACTCATGACATGGTCAGTGACATCACTGATGACACCATCCTTGTGACATAGTGACAGACCTCCTTTCACTGTAATGTAACCCTTGAGACACATATTCAAAAATAGAAACTGAAATAAAAAAAAAAATGGAGATACCTATATCAGTTACAACAAGCAATTCAGTAATTCCACTATCTATATACACATCCATTCATTCACCAACAGTTCTATATAGTCACTCATACATATACTACACCTATACATCCTGTTACACACCGACAGTCATCCAAAAGTTACTCACACACATATTCACACGTGCAAATAAACTATTGAACATCCATTTATTTGAATATAGAGTTATACACACACTTCCACCTTACTTCTATTGAAAATTACACATATTTATTCTCTTAAACAATCACTTATAGAAACACATACTTATTTAAACAGGAACTCTTACAATCTCTTACTCTCACATATACTCACTTATATACATCAATATTCATATATACTAGATTAAAACATATGTAGTTACTGATAAAGACACTAGTGAGACAGTCATTCACTCACTAACAAACACATATAGACACTCATCCACCCATACAGTCCTGTACATATGCTGTCTTCAAAACACATACAAACAGAGAGTCAGTCACTCATGCATCTATGGGCTAAGTAATACCCCCACCAAACCATATAGACACTCATACTGATACTAATAAAAATATCTAATAACCCATATACATACGCATGTAGCTACTTACCAACACATGTAGCCACTTATACACAAAGTGAAACACTAATATATATATTTAAATATTTAAACATAACTCACTAATATTTATTTTTCAGAAAGACACATATTCACTGGATGGTGTCATCAGTGATGTCATGAGTGATGTCACTGACCATGTCATGAGTGATGTAATATGTGACGTCATCAGCAGTGCATTGCAGCCGCAAGTTATAGTGAGTCCAACTAACTATAACGTGGAATTTCATTGGTTTTATGTCAGTAAAATTTCCAGCTAACTATAACATGTGTCAAACCTATGGTTTTTTCAGTGAATTTCATAGGTTTTTTAAATGCTACTTCCTAACTATAACGTGTGTAAAACCTATGGTTTTTTCTGTGAATTTCATTGGTTTTTAAAATGCTAATTCAGAAAAATGTCGTGTATGCAACCTATACTTTTGGCAATTATGTTCTGGCAATATTTTTTTCGAAAACAAGCCGTTTTCTTCACTGTTCAAGTTGCATAGAGACTCCTTGTAAAGCGATACAGAATTCGAAAGTCCGTACCTTGCCTTTTTTTAAACACATTAAAATTTGTCTGTAAATAAAAATAGCCTTACTAAACTTTCGTGCGCGACCCGGTGTGCGCACTCTCGGCAACAGTTGTCAATAAAATGGATACCGCATTTCCAGGCTTTCGTGCGCGACCGAGTGCGCGCACCTGCCTATATATTTCGTGAAAACTTTGCAATTTGAACTTTCCAAAAACAGCTCCAGGAGCATATTATAAAGGGCGTTTATCGGCTTTCGATCGTGCGCGAACCCGCCTATATATATTTCGGGAAAAGTTTGCGATTGCAACTTATTAAATTTCTTCATACACCCACCATAGAACTTATACTACTCAGAAGATATATTAAATCCGGATATGTTTCGATTTACTCCTTTTCACGTTTTGAAATTGGACCGCTACTTCCAACCAGATACTATCACCGCGTACACGTCCTGAGACGCGCATGTGAAGTCATGTGACTTGAAAACAACACTTCCAATTGGTTCCTAGTAGTTTCTATGCTGCGTCAATACCTACGCCTGCTTCAAACACATGCACAGTTTTGAAACAGCATGGGCCTGAAAGTCACTGAGTGAAATATCATACATTACAGTCAGCCACTTTCAAGACGCATTCCTTCAGAGGAACACTTACCGTTTATTAGAGGTAGATCGTCCGACTCCACCGGAAAACACCCCTAATAAAAAAGACATATATATAAAATGCGGACTAGCCGCTGTATCGTACTAGCAAACCTTAACTTAAAAATCGTTAGAGAAAACAAAAGGAATCGAACAAAATCAATAGGCCACTGATAGGATCTCTTTTTGACCTTGCTAAAATAGAAACATTAGGAACAACCCCTCATGAGAAATATGAAACTAGTGAAACTAGTGAGAGAAACCGAGCTCGACGCCATCTTGCCCCCTTTTAGGCCCCATTACGAACATAGATAGCCCTACATAGCAAAACGTGATCTTATCGCCTGCCCAACTTCAGATCTGACCCCCCCCCTTTTGCTCTCATGTCCTGTCGGAATGTCCGGCTGTAGATTACAATCACATGTTCCATTTGGGAGGGGAAACGACATCAGAGCGACAAATATTAGAAATATACCACACGACAGCAAAATAACAGATTAAAACGTTTTTATTCTTGAACAAAAATATATTAAAACAACTATGGAGAACCATTACGCGAATAGTCCGGAGGCGACACCATGCGCCAAGGCCTGTCCCCAGGATGAACCAAGGAATCCGTTCCTGGGACCGTGGCAAAGAGCAGCCGGTCGCCATCGGCCAGAGAAGGCATGGGCCCGACCCGAGATGTAGTTGTCTTCCCATTCTCTTCCTCTTTCGGCGCCTTGCAGGCCACGAGGGGGGGATGTCTTGCATATGCCTCCGACCCCCCCCCCCTCTCTTCATCGCCTGGTCCGGCCATAACAAATGTCAGCAAAACGCCGTGGGGTACACTGGGAGGGAGAGACGGCGCGGACGATAATCTTTCGCCGCCTTGCAGGCCACGAGGGGGGATGTCTTGCATATGCCTCCGACCCCTCCCTCTCTTCATCGCCTGGTCCGGCCATAACAAATGTCAGCAAGACGCCGTGGGGTGCACTGGGAGGGACAGGCGGCGCGGACGAGCCTCTCCCGCCTCCCCACGTGCAGGCCCCTCACCTGCACCCCCAACGCTCCACGCACCCGTCAAAGGACTCGTCCACTCTTGCGGTGCAGCGACGCTCCATGCACCTGGCAAAGGACTCGTCCACTGTGGCGGTGCAACGATGCTTCGCCCGACAGGCTTGAGTCCATCAGCTCCTGCAACCCAGTGACTGCCGGTGGTTGCAGATCTTTCCTTTCAAAATGCTGCCAACAATATTTTCTGAATGGCGTAGCCACGAGACGTTGGCGCTCTCATGCTGACGCCAGCCTCAGTTTGAATGACCAACAATCCGGGGCGCGGCGCGGAGCGCGTAACGTAAGCATAACAGGTCATGTGACTTGTTAAGGCTTTTCATTGGTTTAGAAATATTTTTATGAGCATATTTGACTATTTTATTAAAGACACTACACATAACCTGTTTTTCAAGTTATGTTTAATTTTAAATGAAACGGTTTACATTTTCACTTTTTATTTCCAGTAAATTTGAAAAATAAATGTTTATAGTTCCATATGCTGAAGCACGTCAGCTTCCCACCCTATGTCATACAATTCTGACAAATCGGCATCCTCATCATGTTCTTCATCATCCTCAGGATTTAAATCATCTAAGGGTTCCACTTCCACTGACGTTTCAATGACATGTTCAACAATAAGATCGAGACCAACGGATTGCTCATTATCACTCATGGTTAATGTCCTTATCTTTAAAGAAAGAGAACAACAATGAGATGTTGCAGAGTAAGAGACAAATCTCAGACACTATAATAGTAAAATTGTTTAACAACAGTAACATTTGGCAACTATTATTTAGCCATGTCCAGCGATGCTGAGGAGGTGAGTCCTATGTCCAAGTTTTCAGTGAACAGGACTCATCTCTTTTTAACCTTCGATAAGCTTCACCTACTCTGTGTCCCCTGCTCATACTTAAATGTAAAGGAGCAGATTTCTGTTAACTGGCGCATCCCCAGAGATGCACCAGTTAATGTGCACCGCTGCTCTGCCACCCATGGTGTGCCGCATTTACAATGTGGAGCACCATTTACTCGCAGTGACAAAATGGCGGTCAACACTTCCTGATTTCCTTCGAATCGAACGTTAACAGACGTCACGCAGCAAAAAAAAATTCCGCTCGCGCGCAGCCCCTCCTTCCCCAAAGTAGCAATGTTGGGCTACTTTTGGGCTGCTTTCTAGTAGGGTTTTTGAGCGTCAGAAAGTCTACAAAAGCCGTCGGCAACGGCCTGGGGTGGAGAACCATTACGCGAATAGTCCGGAGGAGACACCACACGCCAAGGCCTGTCCCCAGGATGAACCAAGGGATCCGTTCCTGGGGCCATGGCAAAGAGCGGCCGGCCGCCATCGGCCAGAGAAGGCATGGGCCCGACCCGAGATGTAGTTGTCTTCCCATTCTCTTCTTTTTTCGGTGCCTTGCAGGCCACAAGGGGGATGTAACATACCTAATAGTATAACTCATATATATCCGACCTCCCCCTCTCTTCATCGCCTGGTCCGGCCATAACAAATGTCAGCAAGACGCCGTGGGGTCCACTGGGAGGGAGAGGCGGCGCGGACGAGCCTCCCCAGATGGAGGCCCCTCAGCTGCACCCCAAACGATCCATGCACCCGGCAAAGGGTTCGTACTCTGTGGCGATATAGGGACACTCCACGAGCCCAGCAAAGCGTTCGCATACTCTGGCGGTATAGGGACGCTCCACGAGCCCAGCAAAGGACTCGCCCACTGTTGCGGTACAGCGACGCTCCACTCACCCAGCAGGGTCTCGTCCACTGTGGCGGTGCAACAATGCTTCGCCCGACAGGCTTGAGTCCATCTGCTCCTGCAACCCAGTGACTGCCGGTGGTTGCAGATCTCCTAAAAATGGCGGTCGACTTTGAAGGAATGGGCCTGGCGTGAAAAGTTGGCCTGGTCACCTGTTAACCAGAAAATGGGCCCCTGTCTTTCCTTTCAAAATGCTGCCAACAATATTATATCAAACTCTGCATCGGTACTTACTTATAAATGCAGAAACAACTCAATTAACACAAGGGCTCTTTTCAGAGCCACCTTATATCAAAGCACTCAAACTTCTGATTTATCTCCATTTTCACACTTTTGTAAATAGGTGTGCGCGCCCGAGTGCGCGCACCCCGCAACTTTTTCGAGAAAAAAATATATATATTTTCGCTTTTAAGGACCTTACTGCACACCCTGAGAAAACCTACGCAGCAAAACAATCTCTACCTTCTCCCCTTTCCATGTTCCAACGCTTTGAAATGACAATATATTTACTCGCAGTGACAAAATGGCGGTCAACACTTCCTGATTTCCTTCGAATCGAACGTTAACAGACGTCACGCAGCAAAAAAAAATTCCGCTCACGCGCAGCCACTTGGGTGCGCGCACGCATGCGCGCCTATAGATATATAATTGACTTTAACTTTAATTTTCTCAACAACTACTGAACGGATTTACACCATTCCAAAAAAAGCGTAATCTGCGAGCCGGACAGTACAGTTTTGCCAAATTTCTTATAAATCCATTCACCCGTTCGACATGTAGCCGAGTCTAAAGGTCCTATGGAAAATAACATGGAGAAAACACGTTTTGGGACCCCCCTTTTATCTCAGCCCCCACTTGACCAATCCCCCCCAGTGCTACTTTACTCTTTTTACTCACATGAAAAGCTCCTATTTGCCACATGAGAGTCACATACAGCTCATAGGGGTCAATGCTGTGCAGACTCTGCTTCAACATACCACAATCATGTTAGTCTAAAACTAAACAGGGAAGTAATCTTATGAGTTTTGTATCAATGCTTTCTGCAATGGCAGCCTTCTGTTGTCAGTCAGCCACTGTCTCAGCCACAGGATGCAGACATGACACTGAATATGTAGATTCTTGCACATTCCTTGTGTTCCAGGCAACACAAGAGAGACCTTGAGAAACCATTTCCCAGAAAAGTACTTAGGGAAATATTTATGAATGCTTTGTGCCATCATTATGCCACTCAAGGGTGCTCAAGTGTGACACAAAATCTAGGTCAGATTTGTCAGGTTACACAAGGCCTCCTTGAGCAGCACTGCATGGCTTGATAAATCTAGAGTAATGCAGCACAAATTGCTGCGTTGCATTTCTCTGACCCAGGGAGGCATTCCAAGAGAGAAGCGTGGGTGTTACCATACATCCCCCCACTGATTGTGGGGTATTATCTGATGTACCCACAATGGTAAAACTGGAAATGCATCAAAATGCTCCACCTTCGTGTGGGTGCAAAGCAATACAAATTGATGCATATTCTTACAAGTGTATTTACTATTATTGCAAAAGTTGCATTATACTGGAAAGGCAGCTTTTTCTCCACTATAAAACTCTTATGCTCTGCTTTGTGTCGCTTTGCATCAAGAGGTGTTACTAGGGTGGATCTAGATTGGGCTTGGTGTCAAAATCTAATGACTTCTTCAAACAGGTTCTACAAGGAGAAATGAGTGATATGTATTTATTCCTCAAAAAAACCACTCATTGCATGTGTGCTGCAGTGCACAGCTCACATCCAATGTGTGTGATCCTTCTGAATCTGTCAAGGGATAAGAAGGAGGATATTCTTTCAGTTCAAATCTCATCCCATCCTGGACAGTGCACACTCACCTCCACACCATGATGCCATGCTGAGCTTTGAGCAAGACAGCCTGTTTGTGAGCCAGCAGAGGGAATGACAGCAGTAGCAGGTTATACTTGGTAGATATAATCCAATACTGTGTTTTCCCCTCCTTGGCACAGAGCAGCATAGCATACTTGGTTGCTGCACTGTGTTTGCGTGAAAAATTCTACTTTGTAACTTTGTAATACAAGCTTTATTTCGATATATTTTGTATATCTTTAAAAGCATTACAAATCCATAAAAACAATACAAGGTTCAGTGCATGGATAAAAACATACAGTTCATAGTAAGAATGACATAGGAATTGCACATAAAAACAGACTAAAATAGATATTTATACAAGATACAGGAGCCTGCAGGATCTAACTCGCCATGCCCAACCTAAAAATTTGGCGAGGCCACAGGCAAATAGGGGACAAGGGTCTGATCTTAAAATTCGTAGAGCCTCCTTATGCGATCTAGTACCAAGGCTCCTACAGAGTGGCTTCAGCCATTTGCGGCGTGGGGTAACATAGGCTGGGCATTCGAACAATGCGTGAAAAATTAATAAATCTGGGCCTGCGTTTTTCTTAACCATAGCTATATTTTTCATAATGCTGCTATTTATTTCCTTATTGCACATACACTCCGTACTGCTAAGAAGGTGTGCAAACACCTAATATATAAATAGGAAGCACTTTGGATGTTTGTTAAATGTTGGAGAGAGAGTTATATATTGGATGTTTTGGTGACAAGGAGACATAAATCTGGTTGCATTTGCAGACATCAGTAAATTGTGACTTAAATCACTCTCACATTCCTTTAAACAGTTATTACTTTGCAATACATTGCAGCTAACAAGTCACAGACGTTGCTAATTTTACCACTTTATGTTAATTAAATGAGAAAAAAGCTAAGGGTCCAATTACGAAGCCTGAAAGTCTGGGGACCACCAACCTCGTAGTGGCGTGGCAGTGGTGGTCCAGTCACCGCCGCACCGGAGATCCTAGTCCCTCATTATGACTTAGGTGGTCATACTTCCATGGGACAGCTGATGCTGCCAGGGAGCCAACATTCCCTGGTGGTGGTGTGGCAGTCCTGAGGCCGCAATGTGCTTGGATGGACTGCTGCGGTCTAGCCAAGCATTTTACGAGTATCCTCTCTGCCACAGATTTCATGGCGGTTCCAACAACATCCCTCATGCCATATGGATGTACACAGGGGGGCACAACATATGCCCTCCTGTGTGCATGCACAACAGTTCCTGCACAGTCTATGCCGTGCTAGAAAGTTTTTTGGTGTTCCCATGGTGGTGCCAATTTTTACTGGCACCACCATGGGAATGCCAAAAACCAGCCCACCACACAGGAGAAAAATCCTAATATGGCGTGCGGCCTGACCATGTCTCTGGTGCAGCTGGAGTGTGGTGGTGGTGTATCACCAACTCGAGCTGGGTCAAAAGTTGTAATCGGGCCTTAATGGCTCTATTTTGAGTCTGGTGGTCCACGAACTGCCAGAGTCAGGGGCACGGTCGTGGTTGTCGTATGACTGCCCTTTTACAATTAGGGTGGTCGGACTTCCATGGCTCTTCCGTAGCCACAAGGGAACCAACATTCCCTGGTAGTGCTGTGGTAGTCAGGAGCTTGGCATTACTGCGGCGGTCCCACCAAGTATATTACAAGTTTCCTCTCTGTTCAGGTTTTCCCGATAGTTCCTCCTCCAATGAAAACCATGCCGGAGAGGAAACAACGGGGGCCCTACATGGCCCTCTTGTGCCTCTGTGCCCTGGGGTACATGCAATGGGGCACAACATGTGCCCCCTGTGTGCATGCACCACAGTTTCCTCATGGCATGGACTTTACAGTCCATGCCATGCAGGAACTGCTTTTGGCGTTGCCTTTGCAGTGCCATTTTTAGGGCACCACTATGGGAACATCCAAAAAAAGAAATACTTGTAATCTGGCAGGTGACCCGACCACGGGTTAGGCAAAGCGGCGGCAGGGCGGACTCGGCACCGCACTACCAAACTCGTAATCAGGCCTTAAATCATCACCTTAAAATAATGTGACTCATCCGTGTTTGATTATACAACTTATTTTCTATAAATATTTCCAGTGCAAGAGAGAAATTTATAACACAGATAGTTGAAGAACTGATAATGTTGAATCGGCTAAGTATTCAGATGAAGAACTCAATGTTTTTTTTAATTGTTGACCATGTAACACCAGTTGTATGACAAATAGGGGTAGCTCCAAGCGGCTAGATTCAGAGACACCAATAGCAAAACATTAATTTTTGCAAGTTCATTGGTTATGGAACAGAATGAAATCAGGCTCGGATGTAGAGGGTGGGCCGGGAGGGCTAGGCGCACCCAAGCATGAGCCCAGCCCACCCAAACGTAAGCTTTGGCCTGGCAGTGCTGGCACGAAGGCCAGTTGAAAATGGCCACTTTTATTGAAAACGTTCCTCTGAATGTTGTTTTCATTCCTGTACTGAGAGTTGAGTAATTGGTCCTGGGATCTCCCTCCAAGACACCCCCAATCACACATCTCCTTTTAAAAAGGTGGGATGTGTCCCCACCCACCCGTGCTGGTACAGTAGGGGCATGGGAAGGAAACAAATCCTTTCTTTGGCACTGGGCAACCTTAACCTTCCTGCTGCGTGGATATTTCCTTTTCTATTCCACGCTGGAAAAAAAAAGTTTGATTATCCTGATTCACCTTTCCTGGCCTCTGCAGCTGCTTATCAGACGGGTCTGTGATGAGGAACCGAGCAGATAAGAGAATGTGTGGCTATTTGTTCTTTTTAAAATCAGGGAAGGCCCAGCAAGGCACAGTGTATACTTCATTTACAATAAAAAATGACCAGATAACTCTGGTGATTTATGAACATGCTAAAGAGATATCATTTGCCGGTTGGTAGTTTTGAAGTGCAGATAAACTGTATTTTCAGTGGATAGCTCAGTGGGTTACTGCCTTTGTAACAGAGATTTGTGTGTTACTTGCAGTTCAGAAGTTACACTCCTATCATAGGACAGTGACCTATGAACTGTCATCAAAAAGTTGCATGCAAACCTGAATGGCATAGTTAGAACTTAGCTTTTTTTGTGTTGTAATATAATTAGAAGTTCCCCTGTCTTTCATTATTCTAATGTTTCTAAACAGAGTTTGTTTGGGCAGATATACAATTTTGTCAGTAAAGCCAACCCCTAACCACTGGAGTATGATTTAATCCTGCGTTTGTGAGTAGTATGTAAGTAATATTCATATTTGATGACACTATGGGCTAGATGTAGGTATTTTTTTTTACCACTTCTTAAATACCGAATTTTACCGATTCGGTATTTAAGGAATGGTAAAATAGAGGGGGGGGGGGTGTAGGTATTACAGAATCGGTAAATACTGAATCGTTAAGATTCGGTATTTACCGATTCTGTAAATACCGATTCGTTAATGCCCATTGATTCCTATGGGCATTGAAGCCCATAGGAATCAATGGGCATTACCAAATCGGTATTTACCGATTCGGTAAATACCGATTCCAGCAAGGGTGCAGGGGGTGTCACTTTGAAACTCCTCTAGCACCCCAAATACAGGCATGTGTGCCATGTGGCACACAGACATGCCCTAAGGGCATGTCTGTCTGTCACATGGCATAGGTGTGCATGCACACATGTGCATGCACACCTGGATTCAGTATTTTACCACCCAATTGGATTGGGTGGTAAAATACCGAATCTGAAAGGCCTTTGGGACTCAGAAAAGTCCCACCTACATCTAGAAGTTACCGAATCGGTAAAAATACCGATTCGGTATTTTACCGATTCGGTAAATTTACTGAATCAGTAAAATTGGCCGCCTACATCCCACAAACCCATTTACCGGTCGGTAACGGCCAAAATCGGCCGTTACCAGCCGGTAAATAGCCATCTCCATCTGGCCCTATATCTTTAAAGAATGTTTTATGTGTAAAGTTCTTATTCTCATTTGATGTGTTCTGGGATGGTTACGTTCAGTCGTGGGTTTTCTCTCTCCTTCTCAAATAAAACCCTTAACTTTAATTTACAATATGCTAATTGGATCTCTTGTTCTTTTTATTACATTTAACTAAGAGATCCATTACTACATTATTTGGCGACGATTGGTGTTATTTTTGTTATATTTTAGCAGCTTTCAACTTCCGGAGCTGCGGAGGAGATTGGAACCACCGACCCTATATTACTCGTCTTTACCGGAGCTTGTACTTTGCTGTTTTGAAGAAATCCGACACGAGTGAGTTGTTCCTAAAACTTATTTTCTTTCACTTAAGCCTGGCAGACTGTCAACTGTCAACCGCTTCTCTTACCTGGCATCTTTTGGATTCGTCCTCCATTCCATGTGTGCATGCAGCCTTCCACGATTGTCTGCCTCAATAGTGACGTGTTTTGATCGCATAGCTACTGCGTCAAACACGTAATTCCACGTTGGTGGCCATTTTAGGTGATTGGGCTAATTTTCATTGGATTTCATCGCGTGTAAGGTGTTTTAGCAGCACGAATTCACTGATTGCCTCGATTTTACCATTCGCTTTGTTTATTTTTGGATTTCATGGCGTATAAGGTGTTTCAACAGCGCAAACTCGCTGATTACCTCAGCTTTACCATTTTCTTCGCTTATTTTGGATTAATCAACTACTACACTTTCATCTTTAAGTTCAACAAAACTATAAGTAAGATGTATTTATCTTTTATATTGTTTTATTCATTGTTAAATAGACTACGTCATGGCAGATTCTATTAATGGTATTGTTGCTCCACCCTCATTTTTAAAAATACCTGGTAAGCCTCCAACTCCATGGCATAAATGGTTGCGAGTTTTTACCAACTATTTAGAAGCAATTGATGCATTGGAGCACTCATCTTCTAGAAAAAGAGAAATACTATTCAATCATTTAGGTGATGCCGGACAACAACTTTTTGATAGTTTGGCAGTTGTGCAAAACCCTTCTTCTGATGACTCTTGGAATGATTATACCGAGGCTTTAGTACGTTTGGGCAAACAATATAAAGATGAACCTTCAGTAATGGTTGAACGCCACATTTAAAAAAAAAGGAAACAATCACAAAAGGAGTCCATTGAGGATTATTTGGCAACCTTATGAGTACTTGCTTCAAAATGTGAATTTGAATCTTACATTGACACTGCTCTTCGTGATCAATTAGTTTTCAATTGCTACAGTAAATAGATCCAGGAACGGATTTTGACGTGCAAAAATCCCACTTTAGATGAAGTAATGGTCATAGCGAAGAGCATTGAATGTTCAGTTGTTTCCTCAAAAATTTTAGCTGAGCCTACTCCAACTTCTACCGTTTTGAATATTTCTCATGATAAAGATACTGAATGTAATGTTAATGCTGTTTTTTCACATTTCAAAGAAAAGAAAGCATTTGAACGTAAACCTAACATTTTTTGTTACTGGTGTGGTTCCAG
Source organism: Lissotriton vulgaris (assembly GCF_964263255.1). Taxonomy (NCBI): domain Eukaryota; kingdom Metazoa; phylum Chordata; class Amphibia; order Caudata; family Salamandridae; genus Lissotriton; species Lissotriton vulgaris. The sequence goes on from NW_028253772.1 coordinate 122,595, forward strand.
AATTCATGTTGGCAATAATCCGAAATGTCCCGCACAAGGTAAAAGGTGTACCAACTGCAAGAGGTTTGGTCATTTCTTTTCTATGTGTCGCGCACCTAAAGATAAAACAAAGGTCAATATGGTTTACACTGAGGAAGAATTATGTGATTCACTAAATGTCTCATCTTTATCTTTTCAAATTAGTGCTCTTGATGATAACAAAGTTAAAGGTCCCATTTGTTGGTATTAATTGGTAAAATTGATATGGAAGTTATGGCAGACTCCGGTTCGCCAACCACTATTTTAGATGAAAAAACATTTTTCAAATTGTGGCGTGATACTAGATTGCTTCCCACAGATGTTAACCCCAAAGCATTTGGTGGTTACGACATTATTATGCGTGGATATTTCTCTGACACCATTGATTTTAAAGGGAGACTTATTCATACTAAAATATATGTTGCACTTAACGGCAGATATATTTTAGGATAGCTTGATCAAGCCAGTTAAGGCATACTGTTGAAACCTGGTCATCCTGAGCCAGTGGTTTTAGGTGACTTACCTGTTTTGGCTATTCAGGAAAATGTAACACAGGATCCTATCTTATGTTAAGTTTTTTACAGATACAAAAAAGTTTTTAGCGAGGAAATTGGCTTGGTCAAAGATTTTGAAAGCACTATCAAGTTGAAAGAGAAGGTTTTCCCCGTAGTTCAAAAAGTACGTTCTGTACCTCTTTCTGTCAAGCAAGACCTTAAGAAACACATTGAACAATTGGTGACTCAAGATCTCATTTGTCCTATAGAATCATCTGAGTGGGTTTCAGCAGCAGTCGTCGAATGCAAACAATCTGGTGAGATTCATTTGTGTGTAGATTTAAGAGTACTAAATTGTAACATTGTTGTAGATGCACATCCTTTGCCCAAAACACATGATATGTTGGCTAATATTGGGCGCAATACATTTTTCTCTACCATAGATTTACGATCAGCATATCATCAAATCCCTTTGGCAAAAGAATCTCAACATCTGACCACTTTTTTTACATCATTTGGTGTATACATGTACAAAAGACTCCCTTTTGGTCTAGCTTCTTCGGCTAGTATATTTCAAAGGTTGATGGATAAAATGTTTGACAATTGCCCTGGTTTCCAAGCTTTCCAGGATGACATTTTAGTCCACTCTGAATCTTTAGATCAACATTACATTTTAATTGAAAAAGTTTTGAGTACTTTAAAAAATCATGGTCTCACAGTCAACAAAAAAAATGTAACTTTTTAGCTAAAGATGTTGACTATTTGGGTCACAATTTGTCATGTGTTGGCATTAAACCCAAAAGCTCTCTATTGGATGCCATTAAGAATGCCCCTTGCCCATTAGATAAAGATTTGTTAAGGGCGTTTTTGAGATTGAGTGAGTATTATGCTCGTTTTTTCAGGGGTTATGCTTTGGTGGTTCAACCTCTCAGGAATCTTTTTAAAAAACATGCTAAGTTTGTGTGGTCTTCTGAGACTCAAACTGCTTTTGAGACCATTACAAATATGATTATTACAGCTCCAGCAATTAAGCCTTTCAGCCATGGTATTCAAAGCATAATAACAGTGGATGCCAGCTCCAAAGGTTTGGGAGCTGTTCTCAGCCAAATGATCAATGGTGAAGAATGTACTATAGCCTTTGCCTTGCGCACATTAACTCCTGCTGAGCTTAATTACAGCACAATTGAGCACGAAGCTTTGGTCTGTACCTGGTCTGTTGAAAAGTTTTGCATGTACATTTGGGGGACAAGGTTTCAGTTGTTTACCGATCACAAACCATTGATCTACATGCTTGGCGAGAGTTCTTCCAACAAAGCATCTTCTCGTCTAGTTAGATTGCTAGCTAGACTTCAAGAATTCAATTTTGATATTAAATACCTTCCGGGTGGGGAAAATATAAGAGCTGAATGCTTGTAACGCATTCCTTTTCCTGTTCATGTCTTGGTTAGCTCTGACATTGAATGTGTGTTTACCATTGAAGATGTTGTACAAGATTTCAAAATTACTATGGAAGATTGGGTAGGCAATTTTGAACATGATGATTGTTTACAAAAAGTAAAAAAATACTTAATTTCAGGTTGGCTCATGGATAGAAGTCTGTCCTCAGCGGAAAGAAGTTTTGCACAAATTGCTTCTGAATTGTCATGTTCTGATAATATTTTATTACGAAAAGATACATTTGTTCCTCCTAGGGGCATCAGCGACTGCATAATATCTTTGGCACACGAAGGGCATCCTGGCACCACTGCTACTGTTAATAAAATTAAACAAACTTATTGGTGGCCGGGCATAGATAATCAGGTCAAGTCCTTTATCAATCAATGTACCCAATGTCTTAGTTCTGACAAACATTGGAAGTAGTCTAACTCACCTCTAACTCCTGTAGAGTGGCCAAGCAGTGCGTGGAAAAAAATTGGATTAGATTTTTCTGGTCCTTTTTCCGTTTTCAATTCTGAAAAGAAATATTTACTTGTTACCATTGACTACTTTTCAAAGTGGATTTATTTTGCTTTTGTAAAGAGTCCTGACGCTACGTCCGTCATTTTGTTTCTACACAGATTGTTTTACTCTGAAGGTACTCCATAAGAGATTGTAACCGATAATGGTTCACATTTTGTTGCTAAAGATGTTGATATATTTCGGAGCAAATCTGATGTCAAACACATGCTTGTTCCTCAGTATAGTCCATCTTTGAATGGTCTTGTTGAACGTGCTAATCGTTTACTCTAAGAAGCTGTACAAACAGCTTGCGCTAGTGGCTTAAATATTCCAACATTTTTATGCCACAAAATTTGGAATTATAATTGCACACCTCACAGCACTACAGGTGTTTCACCTTTTATTTTACTTAGGGAACTCCAATTTCAAAACTTAATCCTGCTTGGTTATTGGAAAACTCCTCTCAAAGTACCGTTGATTTGATAAAAGTTCGTGTTCAGGTTAAGAAAAAACAAGAATGTTACAAACAGATTTATGATAAATGTATGCATGTTTGTGACACTTTTATTTTCTGGTGCTTGGGTTAGCATAAAAAAACCCGGAATTTTTTTTAAAGGTCAATCGAAACTTTCAGCTCCAGTAGAAGTTTAAAAAATTTCACGTATAGCTGTTCTTCTCAAGGACAAAGGTTGGTGGAACAAAAATACTCTTGTCAAAATTATACCCAAACAAGCTGATATCATTACCAATTACAAGCGTGATTTGAATATTTCCAATTATTCAAATTCTGATTGGTTTGGTGTCTGTGACAATTTTATTGTACCGAATTCTCAGTTGCTAAACAGTCAACCAGATGTTACAGCTGAAGGAGATTCATAAAAAATTGTTCCTTATTTTACTTTTCTCCCTGGTACTTTTCACGATGGAAGGGGGAATGGGTGTATTAGGATTAATAGAACTGGTAGAGTTAGATCTGTACCTTCTCGTTTTTGTGACTATGTAATGGACTAATGTATCTGATAGAGCGCGCAGGTCACCCGACTATAATTTACCATACTCACCTGGGCCCATAATCAATAACCTATAACTTAACCAGGTAACCTTCGCTCTACTACTATTTTATTTACTAGGTCCTATACTATTGACCTACCAATACTTGTCGCTGGTACCCGAAACCTATTGGATCAGGGAGTTAGCATAATAGGAAAAAAATAGCATTTGCACCCATATAATAACCACAGACTCAGGAAGTTTTAAACTCTGTATGTAAATTTGTAAAATGGTCATGATCAAAAAATTAAACACCAAAAGACTCTCAATAATGAAAATCAGAATTAATGTATAACGATGCAAAAGATATATTATACTAAACATTTAGCAATAAGAGAAGGGACGACGTAGGACATCCAAAACCCCGATGAACCAAAACGCCCAGCTTTACTTCGGTAGTTACTTGGCTCAAGGCGTTTCAACAACAGGGAGCTACATATAACTAAATAACTGCAACATTGGTCGAGTGTCTAATATTAATCAGTCAGAAATCGCCTAAGACACCACTAACAAACAAGCTATGTGCTCAGAGTAACCTTAACCCTGGAATGTCATCGCGTCTCCTAACCAATTTTACACGAAGGGAAAGAGAATAACCAATAAGTGTTGTACATCTATGGGCATGACTCCAATACCCCTGCAAGTGGAACAAGTATCTTATGAATAAAAATAACAAGAAGATTAGCAAGCGAGGTACAGAGTAAGATTTTCCTAAATAAGTGTATACCCTCTTCGTATTGTTATGTTTCTGTCCTAAAGCAAATGACGGACTCCTGAAGAAGGCAAAAGCCGAAATGCGCGTAGAGTCTCCACCCACCGCTTTGCTTACTCCACTAGCCCTATTTATCATCAGAGTCATTTGTGCTGTTTTTCGTTTTTTTCCTCTGTCTCTTTTTTCTTGTGTTTTTGAATATGTATTGATAATTTTCCGAAATCACAAAATGTATGTCATTGACGTTTTAAAGATTTATATGTATCTTTTATAAATGAAATTCCAAACAAAAAAATGAAGAAAATACTTAAATAACTCACAAACTAATTTTGAATATAATTATGTGGTTTGTTTCTATCAATTTTGTCTACATGTCACTTCAATTATCCATTTAGCTTCTTTGTCTTCTTGGGTTTTTTGGCTTAGTTATTGAGCTCACAACTATTTGTTCTTCTAAAAAATAGTTCCATTTACTCCCTTAGTGAATGCATTAGAAATAGGGGTCCCCTTTTTTCCTAAATAGCAATAAGAGAAGGGAACATGCTATGTAATCACAACGATTTGAGCATTTATCAAAGGGAGGGTAAGAAAAGGAACATATATATATATGTAATCAAAGCTTCACGTTAGGGAGGGTAAAGAGAAGGAACAAAAATACAATGACAAACCCACACAGATTTATATTTACCTAGAATGGTGTGAAGCCCAACCCTGGCCACGGGTCAGTTAAGTACAGAAATCCCCAAAAGTTGCAGTTGCCAGTAGGCCAGCAGGTGCAGATCAGAATCAGGACAGGAAAAACCAGATTTGGATCAGGACATGACCACCAAAGGTAACAGCCAGAACCCCGATTGGGTTATCGAATTCACCGACTAAGTGCTTCGTCAGCACCTTAGCTTCCCGGACCCCGATTGGGTCAGTGAATGTTCTGACAGAGTGCTTTGCAGCACCTCTGCTCTCGATCACCTATTGAGTGTGTTGGGTCAGTGACAGGTCAGCTATTCGGACAAGTCGGACAAATTAACTAGCTAAGCCTAATCTAGTTATACTATTTTAAGGTCATTGTACCACCCCCCAATGTTGCTAGTGCAAGAATCCCCAATTTTGATTGGACAAGGAATGAGGAGATGTCATCACACCATAGCAGAAGAAAATTCAGAGGGGTCTGATATTAAGGCTTACGTAATATCTCTTCTAGAAGAATTTCTACCCTGGACGAAAGACTGTGACTTGGCAGAAGACATCCAACGAGTACACAGAGACCCATTCAGGAAAAGTAAAGAGAGAAAGACTCCGAGAAAAATCCTGGTAAATTTCTGAAGGAAAAAATACTGAGTGAGGGTCTAAAAACTGGAAATTTCAACAAAGTCAATTGGTCATTTCGTATGCGATCAGATATTTGTAAAGCCACACAAGACAGGCAATGGGAACTGGGGCAATATAGGCAGGAGCTGAAAGCTCTGGGAGCAAGTCTACAAATGAAGTTCCCCGCCTCCCTAAGAATAATGTGGCGAAATAAAATGCACAACCTAAGGGAGTCAAAGGAGGTAGAAAATCTTATCCAATTAATAAAAGACCAAATCGAGATTGATAAATTAAACACGGATTAATGCAGCAATGAAGGATTAGAAGAAACTAATTCCCTGTATCAAAATTGGTAAGCAAAAACTGGGAAATTGAGAAAAAAAAAAACACATACATATATACGCATATATATGGATAAACACAAAACGGGACAAAACATCAATAGTAGGACAAAAAATGAGAAGCACTTACATAAAATAAAACAAAAGAAAAACACCTGGAGATTCGGAGCATGAAATCGGGTGTAAGAACACCTGAAAGAAGAAAAAAGGGAGGCTCCCCCAGGGAGGGAATCTCAAAAATCACTCAAACGCATAATGCAATTTTGTAAATACACACGGGTGGGGAGCAAGGTAGGGGAAAAAAAAGAAAAAAAATCCTCAAAACTGGAATACAAATGGAATAGTAGGGGAGTCAATAGCTGCCTCAATCGAAACGACAACTTAAGATGACAAAAGAGAAGTCAATAAAAATTCTAACATGGAATGTTAATGGGCTTAGAACCCCTTCAAGAAGAAGGATCATGGAATACTTGAAAGCAATAGAAAGTGAAATTATTATTCTTCAAGAAACACATTTAATAAATGCAGAGTGGACTCAACTGGTAAAAAATATGACTTGGATTGGATCAAGCATACATACAACACAAGAGTGCAATATAAAGGGGGTAGCAATCATCATAAAAAAATCACTTAATGCCAAAATAGAATCTAATGAAGTAGATAGCAATGGTAGATGGGCAATCGCTAAAGTCAGAATTGAGGAATGCATCCTCACAATTGTGGGATAATATGGCCCAAACAGGGATGATCCAGTGCCCCTAAAAAAACTATATTCTGATCTTCTAACATTCTTAACCCTGATTGTTATGGGAGGAGATTTCAATATTATAGGGGACCCTAAAATAGACAGAATGCCCCCAACAAAACAAGAGAATTTACCGAAAATGAGGGAATGGTTAGGGATCTACAAAAAAGACCTAATTCTGGAAGACATGTGGAAGCTAAAAGGTGTAAAAAACTACCTGTTCACCTATCACAACAAAAAACTAAGACACAAATCCAGAATAGACTTTTTTCTAATAAACAAATCCCTGCGAGATAATGTCAAAAGCATTGAACATCTACCTGCACACTTATCAGACCACTCTGCGGTTCAGCTAAATATAACACTTCCACAACCACACCTGGCCAACAGATGGACAGTTGACCGATCAATCCTCAGAGATGAACAATGTGTGGAGCAACTCATAACAACTTCCCAACAATATTTTGAAGATAACACTGTTGGTACATCCAAAGGAGTAATGTGGGATGCTTATAAAGCAGTAATTAGAGGTAAACTGCTCAGCTTGGGAGCACGTAAACATAAAATAAAAAAATTGGACATTAAGAAGCTGGAATTGGAAATTAAAGAAGTAGAACCACAGCTAGAGCGTGATATATATATAACTCAAAAAATGAGGAAAAATCTAGAAGAGAAGCATCGCAATTCAAAACAGAATATGATTGATTACCTGGAGAAAATAGTTAAAGAAAAGTGGGAGAGCAGCAAATTAGCAAACCATGAATATGGAGAAGGTTGCGGGAAAATGCTAGCCTGGAAAATGAAAATGGATCAGACAAGAAATAATATACTAAGCATTTATGCCCAAGACCAATCAACCATCTGCTCAGATGATGTATCAATACGGCAAGAATTTTCCAATTTTTTTACCTCAATATACAAAGAAGACACAAATCCTTCAGATGTAGATATCAGGAACTATCTAGAGAATATCCCTCTTCCAAGCTTGACAGAGGAAGAAATAAACTTCTTGAACACCGAAATAACACCAGAAGAAGTAAGAAATGCCATATGTAACCTAAAGAGAGGAAAAGCAGCGGGACCAGATGCTATACCAAATGAACTTTATATCGTACTAAAAGAAACACTAATTGAACACCTAACAGAAATAATGAATAAGACTTATCTAGGACATGAAATGATACCGGATTCATGGAATGATGCGACGATTAGCATCCTATTAAAACTAGGAAAAAATCCAATGAACTGCGCATCGTACAGGCCAATATCACTCCTTAACTGTGACTTCAAACTGTTTATGAATGTAATAGCTAAAAGATTATCTAAGGTTATGGCTAAATTAATTAACCCTGACCAAAAGGGCTTCATAAAGGGCAGCCAAATCCAGGAAATCAATCACGAATTAGTGGCAACAATCGACGTGGTTGTATGTGAAAAGTTGCCTTTAACGATTGTCACATATGATGCTGCCAAAGCTTTCGACCGCGTTAGCTGGGCCTTCCTAAATAAAATTATAGAAAAAAGCAAATTAGGGACCAACTTTAGTCACATGGTAAAAGAAATATACACCAAACCAAGAGCGAGGATAGCAGTTAACGGGAATCTCACAGATAATATCGAAATTCATAGAGGCACAAGACAAGGTTGCCCCCTGTCTCCGCTACTTTTTAATTTATATATCGAACCCTTGGCGTGCTCTATTAGATATCAACCACTTATAACACCTTTCAGATACCAAAATTGGATAAAGAAAGTTGCGCTTTACGCTGACGATCTTATGGTATTTACGGATAACTATAACTCTTCTAAATTAGCGATTGAAGACGTAATGAATACATTTGGTAAGGTTTCAGGCTATCTTATAAATATTGATAAAACAGAGATAATGAGCTGGAATACTAATTTGAATTCATCTCTTTTAAAGGATAAAATGAAATATTTAGGCATCACTATAACAAAAAATCTGGGAAAACTATCGGAAACAAACCTAAACATAGTGGCGAAAGAAATGAAAAAACTCCTTAAAATTTGGTCAGGTCTACCGCTAAGCTTTTTAGGCAAATCTAACATAATAAAAATGTCAATCATTCCAAAATTCACTTATCTCTTTAATAACATTCCAGAAGCTTTAAAAAAAATACAAGGAGAAATATCTAGCTTTATTTGGTCAGCAAAAAGCACAAGAATCGCATGGAACAAACTTAGGAGAAAGAAGGAACAAGGAGGTATAGCAAGCCCTGATATATATGAATACTATAGATCCTTCCAATTTAAAAATTTCAGAGCTCTGCTAAAGGAACATCAAGCTTACCCAACATATTTGCAACATCTAACAAATGGTGAAGATCATTTCCTTTTCAAATTTGGTCACCCAAAATTTTTCAAAAAAGTAAAACTGAAGGTTCTGAACAACGCTGCTAAGCTATGGAATCAGATAAGAATCGTCACAAAGATTCCATATTATAGCAGTATGGCTCCAATATGGGACTCGCCAGGCACCCCAGAATGCTTAAAGGACTCACTATCAAGACCACTCAGACAAGCGGGAATTGAAAAATGGAGACAACTCCTGGTTGAAAGCGCTTTAATATCATGGGAACATTTGCAAATAATAACAGAACGAAAACTATCAAAGTTCAAATATTATCAATTGAGCAGTTGGGCAAACACCATTTCGAAAGGAGCAACAGATCCGAATAACGTAGAAACCGAAATGACGAATGAAACGGTATTAAAAAAAGAAGTCTCAAAATGGTATTGGACTTTAATTGAATCCGGCGAAGAGGATTTTACCATCCCTAAAAAGATATGGAGGAAAGATCTACCAAATGAAGCTCTGGATCTAAGTCTAATCTGGAAAGAATCAGTAGAGAAATGTTGGCTGTGTATAAACACAGCAGCCTTAAAAATAAACCATCTCTTCTCTATACATAGAGCGTATTGGACACCCAAAAAACTATCAAAATTTAAAGGTTCGGCAATAAAATTGTGCGGTAAATGTGGCGAAGAAAAAGTGGACGATATTCACATGTTTGTTGGCTGCCCAGCACTTACGCAATATTGGCAAGAGATTGGTAAGACTCTAACTGCAATACTGGCAACACCTATAACTGTGAGTACTCTTTTAATTATTTTTGGGATATATAATACAAATCAACCAAATCAGATTAAACTAAGTAAACACCAAGAAAACTTATTGTTTGTTATGATCCTATTAGCGCGTAGAGAGATTTGTATTAACTGGATAAAACCAGCACCACCAAGCCATGAAAATTGGCTAAACGCTGTAATAAGAACTAGCAGTCTGGATAGAAAAGGGAACCAACTTAAAAGAATGAAATATTGGGAGATCTGGGATAATTATATTACATCCAGATAACAAACCAGAACTTCTTCTTGTCTGAAGCTTCTTGGACCACCTTTTTCTTTCTTTTTTTTTTCTTTTTTCTTTTGATTCCAATGATTAAGCGGAACAATAATTCCTGGCATGACTTGAAGCCTGTCAACACCCCAAGGGTTGGATACCTCCATAAACAAAGGAATTATTGAGCAAGATAAAGGTGTACGGAAGGAATTGACTGGTAAGAACTAAGATAATGAGAAATTCCCCTTGTATCCATCGATAGACGATTAGGGGCAGAATGGAGGCAAAATTGAGCAAACTCGGTCTAATCCCCAAACACCTTTCTTTCTGCACAAACCGCAATATGAGGATAAAAAATAAAAAACCATAGCAAAAGAAACTTTCTGCAGCTCATATTTAAATTAACGTTCCCGTCCATCATTTTATTTTTCTCATGACATCTTTATTCCACCCGACAATGAATGTTCTATTAGTAAATACATTGTAATAATTTTGTATATTAGAGCTTCCTCTGACAGAGGTGAAGGGTCAGCTTCCCACGATTTTCACAGTTCATTCTGATGTTGGCAGTGGTTCAATGCCATAGCTTATAGACGCGGGTGAATTTCAGCACTTGCGCAGTGTAGGTTTTAAAGATGGAGTTACAGCACATCCCAGGCCCAAAATATGGATACATGTAAGAATGGAAAAGAAACAATTTTAGAACAGAGAAATAAATGAATGCACTTTATACCACTTATCTCTACTTTATTCCCAATATTTTATTTTAACTATTGCATTAGAAATGAGGCAGAACAAACACCTTAGCCAAAGCAGCAGTGCAAGCTTCATGCGTGCGGTTATACAAAGAAGCCATTTTAATTCTAGTGCGCAGAAGCAAAAGTTTCCCTCCAAGCGAAAGATACGTCATGTCACGTGAGTATCACAGACGCATGCGCAGTAAAAATCCCACGTAGCAGCAGCAATTTTAGTGCAAGCAGATTATCGTTAGTAGAAACACATATGCAAGCTTCTTCCAGATACCCAAATGTTTATGTGAAGTGCGATATTAATAAAACAAACTTGTTGATTAATACATTAATGTTATGTTGAGAGGGCTGATAACAAGCAAGTCGCATTACATGCGAATCCTTGCTCCATCAATCCCCTCTTTGATGATATTATATATCATCACCAATTATTGAAACAGATGCCAACTTTTCACAATTCACCCAACTCAATCTCTTCAAACTTTCTATGTTGTTTCTTTTCATTGTTGTTGTGAATGTTTTTCACTTTCTTGTATATGTTTCCATTTATCCCTTCTAATTCAGGTTCATCAATATTTCTCTTTTTTCCTCACCTATTTACTGAATATGTATTTTTATGCTTCCGACATTTGCAACAGATTATTATCCCTAAAATCAGTATTCTCCCTACAAAACTTTTTCCTACATTAGAAAACCAACTACCTATAGAGGAGAGACCATCAGTAAGTCTTTTCCATGCACTATCAACCTCCAGTGGTTTAAGCTCTTTTTCCAAATTAGTAATATTTCTTACATACCTCTTAATTTCAACACTTTTGTCAGGTATGTAAGTACAACAATGTTGCGCTTTCAACATTCTACAGACTCTGCCCTCTTTTGCCAATAATGTATCAAGAGCAAGTCGATATTGTAAAACCTTTGGTATTGACCATCAAGAACCCTCCAGCAGTATCAGTTGATAACCGACTACTGTTGACAATTTGCAAATTCTGTGTGTATTCAGAGCCACTCCCACTGTAGGTATCAATGCACTAAATATATCACCTACTATTTCACCAAAACTAGCTCTTTTACTACATATTAATCCATTAGTTTCTTCATTGTTTCCAGTGATTTTGTTTACATGATATATTTTTGGGAAAGCTATTCCAAAATAACAGCTTCCATACCAATGGTGTGGCAATTTGTAATACGCCTTGTATCCACATATAAAATAAATTCCAGGAAACACAGGTTCAGTTCCATCTTTGAAACCCCAGCCCCCAATTACCTTATAATTGTGTTCACATTCACTGGAACCAATGAATATATTGTTATAATAAATAGTTCTTTAACTGTGGAGACAGAGTTTCCCCTTATTTTTGAAATCCAGCAACATAGCAGCATGGGTCTTGCCATTTGGGGTGTACCCTATATTTTCAGCCCATTTATGAATTTTATGATTCTTATCATTTGCCTTTCTTTGGAAATTCTCTTTCCTTTTCTCAACCATATTCAAAGATATGTTCTCCTTTTCTTGTAATAAGCATGTTAAATTATTCTTGTGTGCTTCAGCTATATCTATTGTACGTATAGTTAGAAAAAAAATTCACCCATATATCGTGTTACATCACTAGTAGTATGAACAGGATTTAGGTTACTACGTATAGGAAGTTCTGAAAATATCACATTTGAATTATAATAATAATACTGTAAAGGTCCTTTCTTATAGAACAAGCTAGCTAATATATTACATGAAATACCATATGTTAGTGGTAAATGATGGTAGGTAACACCTTCGACTACCGAAGTAGGTAACCTTGTACAAACATAGCAATCTTCTATTTCCATAGCTTCTACATAATGTACTAATGGATTTGCAAATACATTTAAGTGTGTTCTGTTTTTAATTCCAGTATAATGTAGTCCTTCCTAAATTGATGCTTCTAAATCTACTTTCTATTGTTTAATGCTAATTGCTTTTTCTTGTATATCTACTTTTCTAGGTGTATCTATTGTTTGTAGCTCATCAGTATTTATTGTTGGTTGCTCATTAGTATCATTATTCTTGTCTTTACTCATTATGTAAGGAATAGCTATTGTCAGTCCTACCCATACTATGAGTACTATTGCTATACTACATGCGCTTATTCTACAGCATGTTTTTAAACAATTTATTTTCAGTCTTTCATTAACAGTACGATCAGCCATTTCTGACTAAGGAGATTTAACCCCTCTTTGTAACTTTAACACAGACTTTACCCGGTGAAATTTTCAAGTGGGTCTCACTTCTCCATCAGTCTGATCAGCAATCAATTCATCATCACTTTCGTCACTTATTTCCAAGTTTTCAAAATCTTCCAGTACGATGTAAGTCCATTCAGGGCCTTTGAATTTATTATTCAGCCTTTTTAATCTTGGACTTCTCCTTCTTGGATGTATTACAGACTGTTCAGCTTGAATTGTTATTTCATTCACTTGTTCTGGTTCCTCATTTATTATCTTTAGACGAAGTCTCAATCTTTTGACAAATCTAGGCGACTTGTCTCCTTTTCTGAGTCTTTTAGCTGGCACTGTGCTCTGGCCTTCTTCCCATGCTCTTTTATTTTCATTCAGTTGTGGCACATGTATTTCAAGGCTGTCTCCGGTATTCCTCTCTATCTGACTAGGTCCAGGTCTTATTTCTGTTTCTTCTGCCAGGTTACTAATCTGGCCTTGTTCAGGTATTTGCTGAATTTGACTTTGATTTGATTCTCCTTCTTCTTCATGAACACATTTTCCTAACCCTATCTGGTCCTGCTCAAGATCTTTGAACCCTTGATTTTCTTCTGCTCGAGCTTCCGCCCTTTTTCCTATCTGATCCTCCTCAGACTCTGGAGTTGTTAGTGGGGTGTCGATTATCTGATCTTTCCCTATCTGGTCCTCCTCAGGATCACTTTTGACTTGTATTTCTATGATCTGAGTACCTTCTTCTAAACCTGTCTCATCCTCACTATCACTCTGTCTATCTAGATAAGTTTGGCTTCTGGTTACATATTCAGCAGGTATGTTGACTACTGGAATCCAATCATCTTGGCTGGTGCTTTGTTGTTCCTCTTTAGCTCCTTCAGGATCGATATCTTGAGACCCTTCAATTGCACAACCTTCAGCTTCAGTTTCATCAGGTTCAGTCACTCTTTTTGTGTGACTGGTATGAATCCAGTGTGGAACTCCTTCGCACTTTACAGCTGTGGTCGTAACCAACATCACTTGACGTGGTTTTCCTCACCTCGGTGCAAGGCAAGATTTTCGAGTATGTTTCTTCAGCACTACCCAATCACCTGGGTTCAGGTCATGTGCTGGAGTTGCTTGTGTGGCGACAGAGTCTTCCCCAACCTGGTGAGAGATAGAACGCACTTGGTCAGCCAGTTCTTTGCAGTACTCCAGTACCAAATCATCAGATATATTTATCAGCTTGTGTTCTGGCACCCATGCTTGCCTCATTGCTCTTCCCATTAGTATTTCATGTGGACTCAAGCCTGTGTTCCAGTCTGGAATACTTCTAAGTCCCATCAGAACAAGTGGCAAAGCATCTGGCCACTCCAATCGGGTAGACTCATACATCTTTCCCAATCTCGACTTGAATGTGCCATTCAGAAGTTCTACCACTCCAGAAGCATCTGGGCGATATGCACAGTTTAGCTTTTGTTTTACGTTGAATGCTTCACAGATTAGACTAATTATTTCGCTATTAAGATGTTTTCCTCGGTCTGATTCAATTGTTACTGGAAAACCGAACCTCAGGATGAGTTCTCTGAGTAAGAGTTTGGCTACAGTGAGGCTATCATTTCTACGTGTAGGGTAAGCTTCTACCTATTTTGAAAATAGGCAGACAATGACAAGAATGTATTTTAGTCCTCGACAAGGGGGTAACTGTATGATATCAATCTGTAATCGTATGAAAGGAACCTCTGCCTTCCCAATTCGTTGACCTGACCTGACCTTGTCAGAGCCGGTCGCTCCACCTGCCGCGTGGCTCCTCCTGAGTGTACCTGGTCTCCCTGCTACCATCGTCCGCTCACCGCTGCCTCTGACGCTGTAACTTCTGTGTCTCCGTTTATCGTTCATTCTCTGTGCCAGCAGTTGTTGTTTTTCTCCCCATGTGGTGCCCCTGACTGAGTGATTTTTTGTCGTTTTCCGCTTTTCCCGCCGTTGCACCCCGCTCCCTGCCATTGCTCCCCTGCGGCCCGCCCCCTTTTCTCTTGGACCCTCTCCCCTTCCGATTCGCCACCCCGCTCCCGCCTCCCAGCTGCTCCTCCCTCCCACTGGACATTTAAGGCGCTTCCACGCGACGGGGAGCGGTGACCTGACCTGACCTCGTCAGAGCCGGTCGCTCCACCCACCGCGTGGCTCCTGAGTGCACCCGGTCTCCCTGGTACCACCGCCTGCTCGCCACCGCCCCTGAGGCTGTGACTCCTTTGTCTCAGTTTTTTGTTCATTCTCTGTGCCAGCAGTTGTTGTTTTTCTCCTCGTGTGGTGCCCCTGACTGAGTGATTTTTGTTGTTTTCCGCTTTTCCCGCCATTGCCCCCTGCTCCCTGCCGCTGCTCCCCTCAGGCCCGCCCCTTTTCTCTTGGACCCTCTCCCCTTCCCATTCACCACCACGCTCCCGTCTCCCAGCTGCTCCTCCCTCCCACTGGACATTTAAGGCGCTTCCACGCGATGGGTAGCGGTGACCTGACCTGACCTGGTCAGAGCCGGTCGCTCAACCCGCCACGTGGCTCCTCCTGAGTGCACCTGGTCTCCCTGCTACCACCGTCTGCTCGCCGACGCCCCTGAGGCTGTGACTTCTGTGTTTACGTTTTTCGTTCATTCACTGTGCCAGCAGTTGTTGTTTTTCTCCACGTGTGGTGCCCCTGACTGAGTTATTTTTGTCGTTTTCCACTTTTCCCGCCGTTGAACCCCGCTCCCCGCTCCCTGCCGCTGCTCCCCTGCGGCCCACCCTCTTTTCTCTTGGACCCTCTCCCCTTCCAATTCACCACCCCGCTCCCGCCTCCCAGCTGCTCCTCCCTCCCACCGGACATTAAAGGCGCCTCCATGCGACGGGGAGCGGTGACCTGACCTGACCTCGTCAGAGCCGGTCCCTCCACCCGCCGCGTGGCTCCTCCTGAGTGCACCCGGTCTCCCTGCTACCCCCGCCTGCTCGCCGCCGCCCCTGAGGCTGTGACTCCTGTATCTCCATTTTTCGTTCATTCTCTGTACCAGCAGTTGTTGTTTTTCTCCCCGTGTGGTGCCCCTGACTGAGTGATTTTTGTCGTTTTCCGCTTTTCCCCCATTGCACCCACCTGCCCGCTCCCTGCCGCTGCTCCCCTGCGGCCCACCCCCTTTTCTCTTGGACCCTCTCCCCTTCCAATTCACCACCCCGCTCCCGCCTCCCAGCTGCTCCTCCCACCCACTGGACATTAAAGGCGCTTCCATGCGACGGGGAGCGGTGACCTGACCTGACCTCGCCAGAGCCGGTCACTCCACCCGCCGCATGGCTCCTCCTGAGTGCACCCGGTCTCCCTGCTACCACCGCCTGCTTGCCGCCGCCCCTGAGGCTGTGACTCCTGTATCTCCGTTTTTCGTTCATTCTCTGTGCCAGCAGTTGTTGTTTTTCTCCCTGTGTGTTGCCCCTGACTAAGTGATTTTTGTCGTTTTCCGCTTTTCCCGCCGTTGCACCCCGCTGCTCGCTCCCTGCCGCTGCTCCCCTGCGGCCCACCCCCTTTTCTCTTGGACCCTTTCCCCTTTCAATTCACCACCCCGCTCCCGCCTCCCAGCTGCTCCTCCCTCCCACTGGACATTAAAGGCGCTTCCATTCTACGGGGAGCGGTGACCTGACCTGACCTCGTCAGAGCCGGTCGCTCCACCCGCCGCGTGGCTCCTCCTAAGTGCACCCGGTCTCCCTGGTACCACCGCCCGCTTGCCACCGCCCCTGAGCCTGTGACTCCTTTGTCTCCGTTTTTTGTTCATTCTCTGTGCCAGCAGTTGTTGTTTTTCTCCTCGTATGGTGCCCCTGACTGAGTGATTTTTGTTGTTTTCCGCTTTTCCCGCAATTGCTCCCCACCCCCCGCTCCCTGCCGCTGCTCCCCTCAGGCCCCTCCCCTTTTCTCTTGGACCGTGTTCCCTCCCCATTCGCCTCCCCGCTCCCGCCTCCCAGCTGCTCCTCCCTCCTACTGGACATTTAAGGCACTTCCAAGCGACGGGTAGCGGTGATCTGACCTGACCTGGTCAGAGCCGGTCGCTCCACCCGCCGCGTGGCTCCTTCTGAGTGCACCCGGTCTCCCTGCTACAACCGTCCGCTCGCTGATGCCCCTGAGGCTGTGACTCCTGTGTTTCCATTTTTCGTTCATTCTCTGTGCTAGCAGTTGTTGTATTTCTCCCCGTGTGGTGCCCCTGACTGAGTGATTTTTGTCGTTTTCCGCTTTTCCTGCCGTTGCACCCCGCTGCCCGCTCCCTGCCGCTGCTCCCCTGTGGCCCACCCCCTTTTCTCTTGGACCCTCTCCCCTTCCAATTCACCACCCCGCTCCCGCCTCCCAGCTGCTCCTCCCTCCCACTGGACATTAACGGCACTTCCATGCGATGGGGAGCGGTGACCTGACCTGACCTCGTCAGAGCCGGTCGCTCCACCCGCTGCGTGGCTCCTCCTGAGTGCAACCGGTCTCCCTGCTACCACCGCCTGCTCGCCGCCGACCCTGAGGCTGTGACTCCTGTATCTCCGTTTTTCGTTCATTCTCTGTGCCAGCAGTTGTTGTTTTTCTCCCTGTGTGGTGCCCCTGACTGAGTGATTCTCTTGGACCCTCTCCCCTTCCCATACGCCACCCCGCTCCCGCCTCCCAGCTGCTCCTCCTTCCCTCCTCCCTCCCACTCTCCATTTATGGCAGAGTCCGCGCAAACGCGCAGCGTTCACCCGCTGCGAGTGTACCGATTGTGCGCCGAAGGTGTGCCAAAATCAAGCCCGTCTGCGCCTGTCCGTGCCTGGACCGCGCCCAGCGCCAGGAACCCTGGATCCCAAC
Source organism: Lissotriton vulgaris (assembly GCF_964263255.1). Taxonomy (NCBI): domain Eukaryota; kingdom Metazoa; phylum Chordata; class Amphibia; order Caudata; family Salamandridae; genus Lissotriton; species Lissotriton vulgaris. Next base: position 140,322 of record NW_028253772.1, read on the forward strand.
GATGCCAACGCACCCGACGAACCTACAACACCGCTACCTTCCGCGCACTCAAAACCAGCCGGAACCCCTCCTGCCACCTGGCCACCCCGAAACGCACCCACGGACCCTTCACCTGCCAAGAGTGCAAATTAACCTGCAGCCATCCCGGGCCGGCACCCGCCAATCCTACCACCAGCAAGAATCACCTCAAGGGCATCCTGCTCAACACCCGCTCCGTCCACCGACTCGCAGTCGAACTCTGGATCCTCCCAGACACTACTGCACCCGACGTCGCCTTCCTCACGGAAACCTGGATGAACGCCCCCTCAGCCCCCGACATCGCCATAGCCATCCCCGATGGTTACAAGATCACCCGGAGGGACCTCACCAATCAAACCGGAGGAGGCATCGCCATCATCCACAGAAAAACAATCCGCATCACAACCAACTCGGAAGACACCCTCACAGCCGCCGAACACCTGCACTTCCAGATACACCCCGACCCCAGAACCACCCTCAGAGGCACCCTAATCTACAGACCCCCGGGACCACGCACTCAATTCAGGAAGCCATCGCAGACTTTATTAGCCCGCACGCCCTCACCTCCCCAGACTACATCCTCCTAGGAGACCTCAACTTCCACCTGGAAAACAACAATGACAGTAACACCACCACCCTGCTGGACAACCTCGCCAACCTCGGACTCAAGCAACTGGTGAACACCCCCACCCACTATGCCGGCCACACGCTTGACCCCGTCTTCTTCTCCAGCAAGTACATCTCCTTCAGCCACTCCACTGGACTCCACTGCACAGACCACAGCTGCGTCCACTTCTCCTTCAGGAAAACCACAACCCAACACCACCCACAACAGGCCCCTTGCAGAAGCTGAAGCAAGATCACCACCGAACAGCTCACCACCTCCCTCAGCCAGAACGCTCCTACCATCACAACGGAACCCAACGATGCGGCCCGCAACCTCACACAATGGCTCGCCAACTGCGCTGATGAACTCGCACCACTGAGAAAACCACCCAGCAGACCCCACAGCAAGAAAGCCTCGTGGTTTACCGACGACCTCATAAACTCGAAGAAAACCTGCCTCTCCCTGAAGCAAACCTGGCGCCATGATCAGACAACAGAGAACATGACATCCCTCAAGAACGCCACCCGCATGCACCACCAACTGAACCGCACCCCGAAGAGAACTACATAAATAACAACGTCTGGACAACAACACCCACAACAGCAAGGAACTCTTCAGCATTGTCAAAGAGCTCTCCAACCCCAGCGCCTGCAACAACAACATCACACCCTGGCAAGACCTCTGCGACTCACTCGCCTCGTTCTTTCACTGCAAGATTGCCGACATTCACAACAGCTTTGGAGCCACCGAACCAGCGCACCCAACCGCCACCCTCCGCACCAGGACCCAGGTCACCACCGAAGACACCGCCCGCACAATGAGCACCATCCACTCTGGCTTCCCTACCGAACCACGCCCACACCACATCTTCAATAAAGCGGACTCCATCATCGCACCCCAGCTCCAGGACGTCATCAACAGCTCCTTCACATCCGCCACCTTCCCGGAGAGCTGGAAACACGCCGAGATCAGCGCTCTCCTGAAAAAACCCACCGCGGACCCCACGGACCTCAAGAACTTCCGACCCATCTCGCTCCTCCCTTTTCCTGCCAAGGTCAATGAGAAGACGGTCAACAAACAACTCTCCTCATTGCTTGAGACAAACGGATCGCTCGACCCGTCACAGTCCGGTTTCCGAGCAAACCACAGCACCAAGACCGCCCTCATCGCAGCTACCAACGACATCAGGTCAATGCTCGACAATGGGGAAACCACCGCCCTCATCCTCCTGGACCTCTCAGCAGCCTTCGACACGGTATGCCAACACACCCTGATACAATGCCTCAGCGACACCAGAATCCAAGGAGCAGCCCTGGAGTGGATCATCTCGGCCTCGCCGGAAGAACCCAGAGAGTCCGCCTTCCCCCGTTCCGGTCCATGGCTACCAAAGTCATCTGCGGCGACCCTCAAGGTTCCTCGCTCAGCCCCACCCTCTTCAACATTTACATGTGCCCCCTCACAGCCATTGCACTCAAACACAACCTCAACATCATCTCCTACGCCGACGATACACAGCTGATCCCCTCCCTCACCAACGACCCGGACACTGCCAGAGCCAGTGTCCGGGTCGTTGGTGAGGGGTGAGGGATGACGGGAAGGGATGAGAGACGTTGCAGAATGGATGATGCTCAGGCATCTGAAACTTAACTCAGACAAGACGGAAGTCCTCATCCTGGGACCATCCCCCTCTGCCTGGGACGACTCTTGGTGGCCACCCGCCCTGGATACTGCCCCCAAACCCACAGACCACGCACGCAACCTGGGCTTCATCCTGGACCCCTCCCTCACGATGACCAAGCAAGTCAAAGCTGTCTCAGCATCCTGCTTCAACACCCTGCGCATGGTCCGAAAAATCTTCCGATGGATCCCCACCGCAACCAGGAAGACGGTCACCCAAGCCCTCGTCACCAGCCGCCTGGACTACGGAAACACCCTCTACGCCCGAACCACAGCCAAGCTCCCGAAAAGACTACAGCGCATACAGAATGCCTCGGCAAGACTCATCCTGGACATCCCCCGCCAAAGCCACATCTTTGCCCATCTGAAAGATCTGCACTGGCTCCCCGTCAGCAAGAGAATCACATTCTGACTCGTCACCCACGCACACAAGGCTCTACACGATGCGGGCCCCAGCTACCTCAACAACCGCCTCGCACTCAACACACCAACCCGCCAGCTCTGCTCCGCCAGCCTCGCCCTCTCCACCATCCCTCGAATTTGCAAAGCCACCGCCGGAGGAAGATCCTTCTCCTATCTAGCAGCCAAGACATGGAATTCCCTCCCCACCCACCTCCGGCTGACCCAGGACCATCTCGCCTTCAGGAAACAACTCAAGACCTGGCTGTTCGAGTAGTAGCGACCAGCCCATCCCCCCCCCCCTAGCACCTTGAGACCCTTAAGGGTGAGTAGTGCGCTCTACAAATTCCTTGATTGATTGATTGATTGAATTCTCCCTGGCAACACTATAGTCTTCTTTCCTAGGCTCATTTCAAACATCTCTGGCAAAGTGCTTTTGCTCTGTTCCTGAATTTCGCATTCAACCATGACTGTCCAAACAGACGGATCATGGCATCTCTTCCCAACTGTGAATCTCCGTGAAACATCCTAGCCATAGGAGCAAGCATATAATCAGGTAACACAGGTCTACCATCAAGATGAACAATGACACCATCTTCAACCCTTCTCTGACAACCTATCTACCTCCCACCTTTTGGTTCTGCTCCATTTTGCAAATCTCTCACTTCTTCCCACGTACTCACACCTTCAAGCAACATAAGTTGGCTGCTGTTTTCACCTACTTCAACTTTTTTATTTATAGCCATTCTGAATTTGGCACAATGTAGGGCTAACTGGTCAGCATATCGGTTACCAGCTGTCACTTTGTCATTTCCAGATTTGTGAGCAGCACACTTGACCACAGCAACTTCTTTTGGTAACTGAATTGCTTCAAGTAAATCGTTTACATAATGACCATTTTAACTGGAGTACCTGAAGAAGTCAGAAACTCCCTTTGCATCCATAGTTGGCCATAGTCATGCACAACCCTGTAACCATACTGTCAGTGTATATGGTTACTTTCCAATTATTCCCAAATTTGCAGGCTTTTGTTAATGCAATCAATACGGCTATTTGTGCAGACTTGACTCCAGGCAAATAAGATGCTTCAATTGGACCTCCCAATGTACACACAGCATAGGCAGCACTTAGACCTCCTTCCTCATGTCTCATACATGAGCCATCTACAAACAGCTCATATTCAGAATTAATTAATGGCTCTTCTCTTATTTCTGGACGTGGTTTTGTACTATATTCAGTCGAAATTATACAATCATGTTCAATTTCTTCCTTCACTTCTGCAAAGTGTGAATTAGGTAGCAGTGTTACTGGGTTCAGAATATTACACATAGCAATATTTACATTTCCTGCACCTACAGGATTCTCTCATACTTAGTCAGCTGACTAGGTGTGAGAAACTGGGCCTTGGTCCTGGTTAACAGGATCACAACTGTATGTGGAACATATACAGTTACAGGATGTCCCATAATAATGGACTCACTCTGCTCTAGGCTCATGCAGTTTGCAGCTACTGCTTTCAGACATCCGGGCAATGCAGATGCCACTGGGTCTAATGTGGAAGAAAAAGTATGCCACAGGACGTCTCATCAGACCGTGAGTTTGAGTTAGAACTGAAAGTGCACAATTATCTCATGTGTCACAGCAAAGTGCAAAATCTCTTGAATAGTCAGGCATCCCCAATGCTGGAGCTGTACACATGCATTCTCATAATTTCGGAAAAGCAGTCATGCTTTCGTCATCCCATTCTACTGGGTCTTTCGCTCTTTTCTTTGTCATTTGTATTAATGGCTTTGCTACAACTGCAAATCCCACAATCCATTGCCTGCAGTATCCTCCAAGAAACATTCTGATCTCTTTCTGAGTTTGAGGCAAATTCATGTTTGTGATTATTCTGATTCTTTCTGAAGTAACCCTTCTGACACCTCGTTCTATCTGGTGCCCGGGATATTTCACTGACGTGGTTCAGAATTTTAATTTCTCAGGTGACACTTTATGTCCTCCTTCACCTAAATGATTCAGTAAAGCAATGGTATCAACAACACAGTCTTTTCGGGTTTTAGACACCACCAATAGGTCGTCTATATACTGGACCAGTACTGACTGTCCAGGCAGCACCAAAGACTAAGACTCAAGGCACTTTTTCAGAATCTGATTAAAAATCGATGGACTCTCAGGATACCATTGAGGAACTCGATTCCAGACCTACACATGACTGTCGAATTCAAATGAGAAAATAAATTTGCTATCTGGATGCAATTGAATCGAGAAAAATGTGTGACATAAGTCTATTACAGTAAACCATCCAGCCTCCCACGGTATCTGATACAGAATTACTGCAGGATGTGGCACGACTGGACAGCATGGGACAACAATCTTATTAATCTTGCGAAGGTCTTGTACGACCCTGTACTTGTCACTCAGTTTCTTTATCCCAATTATGGGCGAATTACATGGACTACTCATTATTTCTTGTAAAATGCCTGCTTCAACCAAACGTTTTATTTCTGCTGCAACACCTGCTTTTATCTCTGGGCTCATTTTGCACTGTCGAGTATTTGGGTAAACTACACCTTCCTTTACTGTCACTTTTATTGGATCAACATTTGCCATTAATCCTACATCTTTCGAAGTAAAATCCCATACATTAGGATTTAGAATCTGTTGCAATTCTTCTGGTAAGTCTTCTATAGTTAACTTTTCAGTCTCTGTTTCTTGTTTTGCTAACATCAGTTTATAAACTCTGTTTTCGTCTGGTGTTTGAATTTCAACACCACTTGGGGTGCAGAAAATAGTGCAATTCATTTTACACAACAAGTCTCGTCCCAACAAGTTTACTGGGCTTGAATCAAATACAACAAATATGCACATATCTTTAAAAATGCCTATTCTAACTTCCATTGGTTCTGTAACTGGGGTACTAATATGTTTATTAGAAACGCCCACTACTTGGATCGCTTCTCACAAGAGGGGTAGGTTTGGAACATCTGCTGTTCTCACAGTAGAACGGCTAGCACCATTATCCAATAAAAACGTGACATCATTTCCTTCAACCTTTCCTTCAATGTATGGACCTTACTGATCTACTGGCAAGGAGGTGCCAAGCACGCACTCCTCGTCCTCCCCTCTCAGGCACTGTCAATAGGTGTCTTCACTGAAATACATATCACTCAAAAGAAATTGTGAGGTTGCTGTATCTCTCCTTTCACTTCCATCCCAATTTGTGGTATCCACACTCTGTTGTGCTTTGCTCCTGTAATTTGGCATAGGTGCAAGGGGTAACTGGTTTTGTATTACCTGCTGCAGTGACTTCCGTCGCACCTCATTCTGCGTCTGTGGATTCAAATCATAATTTTGCACATTACCATTTTGCACAACCTTACACTTGTTCTTCCAGTGCCCCAACTTGCCACACCCATGACAAGGGAACTTTTTTGTTGCTTCCTCTCTATTGAATTTTCCCCTTGGCTTTCCTCCATTACCATCACCCTGATTCTGGTTATTATTTATTTGGCTTAACTGAAGCTCTTGTTGCTCTGCTAATTTTACTTGTGCCACATTACTTTTTCTTTTAACTCTTTACGTTTATTATTGAGCACATCTTTGTAATATTTAGCATATTTAAGGATTTCATCAATCGGCTTGGTCTGCCAACAAATTTTATGGTCCTTAATCCATTGTGAAATTTCTGGCCTTAATCCTGATACAAATGGATAAATGAAATGCGTCATGTCCTTCATATCAATGTTGTCCAAACCAGTATACTGTTTAAACACTTGTAATAATCGTTCATAGTATGCATGCACTGATTCATCTTTATTCTGCGTGGTTCTATCTATTCTAGTCCAATCTTTCTCTTTTGCAGGCACCTTCCCTTTGAGGTAGAGTATTACCTGGTTGTACTTCTTCATAACTTCTTCAGAAGGGGCCCCCGTCTTTGGGTCTCTAGGGTACTCGTCACTAGGCCAATCAACAGCAATTTTACATGCAGTCCACAAATCTACAGGAACCACAATGTCAAATAATCCATCTAAATGTTTTAAAAGACATTTTAAAACTTTCACAAATCTCTCGACTTGTCTGTACCATTCTACAGGTTTCTCACGAAGTTTTGGGAAATCATTTGTAAATGATAAAATATCCTGTCGGGACCATGGGACATGTACATAACCTCCACCTGGTACCTCTCTCATAGGACATAATTTTTCCACTTTTTCTGTCTCTTTTAATACATATCCAGAAGCAAGTTGTTTTGATAGAGCCTCTTCCTTTTTCTTTGCCCATCTAGTTTTCTATTTTTCTAATTCACCCCATTTCTGCAATAATGTCATTAGCTCCTTGATTTGTACCTTTTTACCTGACACATTCATGTTTTCTAGATCTTTGTCAGAAAATTCAACGCAATATGGTTTCTGTAATACTTTAGATTTGCCAATGTCAATTCCAATGCTAGCTGTTGTGTCCATTAATTTAGCATAAAACACTTTTGTGTTTCTAATAATGCTTTTACATATAAATAATATTTCATCTTCACTGAATGTATTTAATCTGGCCAATCCCACATTCCCAGCCATCATTTTCTCTAATTCAACTCTTAATCTAAATATATCCAATGGCTTTGGCTGTGACTTTGGTTTCTCTATTTCTCGTGTCCATCTCTCTATTTCTTCTGGGGATACTACTGTGGCAGTTCTCGGACCTGAGGATGTCTCCATTTGTACTTCTCTCGAATTTAGAGGAGTGTTTTTTCTGTTCGAGCTACTCTCTGGTTCTCTTATTGGCAAATCCATCAAGGATATTACTGACTCACATTCACTTGCCTGATCGTCTACTATTAAGGGTTCTGTTCTTGGCTGTACTATCAGTGTAGTCAAAACAGGAGTTTTAGGACTAGTTTGTTTGTCTCCGTACAAAGGAACAACTGGGCCAATAGTTACTGGAATTGTCAGGGCTTCGGGACTTGTATTCAATTGGGAAATTCTCTGAATCAACTCACTTCTCTGTTTATTTAATGCTTCTCTTTCCCTGTCTTGTAATACCTTTTCTAATGAAGTCTCATGTATCACTTGCGGAACGAAAGGCGGTTTCAGAAAGGGAGCATTTGGTTTTACTGTACTTGGTTCCTCATTATAAGGTGGTGGATTTTTCATTAATAAATCCTCCAAATAGTCATCATCTGACTCACCACTAGTCATTAAATGTTTTGTTTTCTCAGTCCTTTAACTTCCAGTAGGCTCTTTTAAAGTTAATACAGGATATAGTCCTTCCACTAACATGGACTTTCTCCATTGTTTCATTAATTTTTCTCTTGTATCTTTTGGAAATCGAGGATGAAATCTACTTCAATAACCATTACTTCTAGGTCTATCTCGTTCAAAAGCCTCAGTTTCGCATTCCTCCAATGCCTCGTACTACGTTAACCTTGGTCTAGGATCTAACTCTTTATGCGAGTTCTCAGATTATGCAAAATCCTGCCATTAAATGTACCATTTTTTGAAAATGCTAAAATACCATCATCTTTTGTGTACTCCATCCAGTTTTCTAACCACACACAAATGTGATAGCCCCTTTCTAACATCATGTATGATGCGGAAGTATTTGCAGGTGGAATAATAATCCCTTCTCTTGTTATAATTACTTTATCTTTTTTGAAATAATTCTTTATTCTTTTAATAAATGACATTTTTCTCTTTTCTCCGTACATTTTAAAGGGTATTCTTCTTATTTGCGCTTCTCTTGCAAACCCTAAATATTTCCTATCAGGTATTTTTCCGTCAAGCGGACCTATATGCCACATATATTTTTACCAGATTTTGAAATTTTCAGTTACACTCAATTGTTTACATCAAGTGCTTCCAATTCCAGTGCGTTTCTTATTTTTCTTTAACCAATCAACAATGTTGTTTCAAATAACAATAGCCAATGATTTTGCGGCTTTTCTCATGAGACTAGTTCTCACGCTCTTGTGCTCACCCCTCCTTTACAATTATTACCTCAGCTACACACCCACTGTCTCAACCAATACCAGCGCGGCTCTGAGTGACGTCAGCGCAGCTCCGAGACTGACTCCCTCCTTTGCAAGGTAATAATAAAACTTAATTTCTTTTACTTCTATTGCAGAATTTTATTGTTTAACAACGCAAAAACATTTGCCACTGTACCTGAGTGTCTAATTCAAAGGAAAGTTACATTTCATTCACTACGAGTAAATCCCTTCCGCTTGCTCTTCATATACTACGAGTAGATCCCTTCCGTCTACCCTTCACGCAAGCTTTAGAGAACCTGCTACTCCTTCAGACTTATCCACTCTGGGATATACTAAGGCCAAAGTTTCACCAGCGAACGCCTTTGCTCTCAATCAAGCTCAGATGAACCTGCTACTCCTTCCGTGTGACCCTTTCTAGGTGATATCACACAAAAAAGTTTTGCTAGCGAACTCTTTGGTATCATTTATTCACACACTCATACATAAAACCTCTAAATAGTGCTTCCGGTTCTACCTAACCAGGCACTAATTTCCTTTAGGTAAGTGACCTCACTGCAGTGTGGCTTCCATTTACCACCTGCTATTCTGCCCCCGAGGATTCCAGACAAAACATATAACAGGTACAAACTATTTTTGGTTAATACAATAAATTCAATACAGCATCAATACGATCAATAATCAATAATCAATACATAACTATTACTACCTATCCTAACTAAACCCTAACCATCATGCTCCTACCAAAAGAGTATACTGATAGAGCGCGCAGGTCACCCGACTATAATTTACCATACTCACCTGGGCCCATAATCAATAACCTATAACTTAACCAGGTAAGCTTTGCTCTACTACCAATCTAATTTATATACTAGGTCCTATACCATTTACTTACCAATCCTTATTGTTGGTACCCGTAACCTATTGGGTCAGGGAGTTAGCATAATAGGAAAAAAATTGCATTTGCACTCATATAATACCCACAGACTCTGGAAGTTTAAACTCTTTATCTAAATTTGTTAAATGATCATGATCCAAAAAGTAAACACCAAAAGACTCTCAATAATGAAAATCAGAATTAATGTATAACTATGCAAAAGATATATTATACTAAACATTTAGCAAAAAGGGAAGGTAAGAGAAGGGAACATGCTATGTAATCTCAACGATTTGAGCATTTATCAAAGGGAAGGTAAGAAAAGGAACATTTATATATATATATGTAATCAAAGCTTCACATTAGGGAGGGTAAAGAGTAGGAACAAAAATACAATGACAAACCCACACAGATTTATATTTACCTAGAATGGTGTGAAGACCAACCCTGGCCAGGGCCGGACTGGCTACCGGGCAGTTGTTTGTGCTGCCGAGCAGGGGGGTCATTTCGTTGATGGGGACCTGTGTGTGCAAAACGAAATTCGTTTTGCTTTTTTTATTTCACAGCGCACGCAGGTCCCCATCAACGAAATGAGCTCACACCATGGAGAAATCCTCCCCCTGCTCGGCAGCACACACAACTGCCCGGTAGCCAGTTCGGCCCTGACCCTGGCCACGGGTCAGTTAAGGACAGAAATCCCCAAAAGTTGCAGTTGCCAGTAGGCCAGCAGGTGCAGATCAGAATAAGGACAGGGAAAACCAGATTTGGATCAGGACAGGACCACCAAAGGTTAAGACCGGCACCCGCGAATCAGTTGCAACGCCTGCGCTACTCTCTCTCTGCAGCTAACAGCCAGAACCCCGATTGGGTTATCGAATTCACCGACAAAGTGCTTCGCCAGCACCTCAGCTTCCCGGATCACGATTAGGTCAGCAAATCTTCTGACAGAGTGCTTCGCAGCACCTCTGCTCTCGATCCCCTATTGAGTGCGTTGGGTCAGTGACAGGTCAGCTATTCGGACAAGTTGGACAAATTAACTAGCTAAGCATACCCTAGTTATACTATTTTCAGGTCAGTGTACCACCCCCCAATGTTACAAGTATGAGGATCCCCAATTTTTATTGGACAAGGAATGAGGAGAGGTCATCACACCATAGCAAAAGAAACTTTCTGCATCTCATATTTAAATTAACGTTCCCGCCCATCATTGTATTTTTCTCATGACATCTTTATTCCAACTGACAATGAATGTTCTATTAGTAAATACATTGTAATAACTTTGTATATTATAGCTTCCTCTGACAGAGGTAAAGGGTCAGCTTCTCATTATTCTCACAGTTCATTCTGATGTTGGCAGTGGTTCAATGCCAGATGCGAGTGAATTTCAGCACTTGGGCAGTGTGGGTTTTCAAGATGGAGTTACAGCACATCCCAGGCCCAAAATACGACACATGCAAGAATGGAAAAGAAACAATTTTAGAACAGAGAAATAAATGAATGCACTGTATACCACTTATCTCTACTTTATTCCCATTATTTTATTTAAACTATTGCATTAGAAATTAGGCAGAATGAACAGTTTAGCAAAAGCAGCAGTGCAAGCTTCATGTACCCCTCCTACCCCAACTGCTAAAGTCAGGAACCTTGGCATCATCTTCGACGAGGGTCTAAATTTCATTGACCATGCTAACAAAACGGTGTCCATAGCACACCTGAAACTGAAGATGATCAGGAAAATACGCCCTTTTCTTCCTGATTCAGCCATCAAAACACTGGTCACCTCTCTGGTCCTTTCTTCCCTGGACTATTGTAATGGTCTCTTCCTTAATGCTCAATCTAGAGTAATCACCAAACTGCAGACTATTCAAAATGCGGCAGTACGTCTGCTTTCTGGCAAAACAAAATATGAATCTATTTCCAATAACATAAAGGACTTTCACTGGCTCACCGTGCGAAAAAGAATCCACTTCAAGTCCCTCTGTATTGTGTTTAAAGCACTTAACAATCAAGGACCTCACTTTTTGAAAGAACAACTACAACAACACAAACCTATTAGAGCCTTACGATCGGCTACTCTCAATCAACTGGTCATCCCCCATACTAAAACTGTCACCTGGGGCGACCGGCGTTTTTTGGTGGCCGCCCCTAAGCTCTGGAACACGCTACCTCTAAACATCAGGCAAAGTTCCACTCTACTCCAATTCCGTAAACTCTTGAAAACCTGGCTGTTCACTCAATGATCACTTCCTTCGCATACAGACTGTCACAAATAACTGGTTTATTAGCGCCAAGACGCCCACGGGTAAATGCTGCGCTTTATAAATATTAAAAATAAATAAATAAATGCATGCAGGTATACAAAGAAGCCATTTTAATTCTAGTGCGCAGAAGCGAAAGTTTCCCTCCAACCGAAAGATACGTCATTTCACATGAGTATCACAGATGCATGCGCAGTAGAAAATCCCGCGTAGCAGCAGCCATTTTAGTGCAAACAGATTATCGTTAGTAGAAACACCTATGCAAGCTTCTTCTGGATACCCAAATGTTTATGTGAAATGCGATGTTAATAAAACAAACATGTTGATTAATACATTAACGTTATGTCAAGAGGGCTGATAACAAGCAAGTCACATTACATGCGAATCCTTGCTCCATCAATATCTATTGAATGTTGTTATGATTTGCATTTTACGTTTTGATTATTTGTTTTTTCTTTATTTGCTGTATTATTGGTTTGTATAGTGTTTTTCATTTTCCAATATAAGTGAGGGATGTGTAGTATGTAAGTAATATTCATATTTGATGACACTATATCTTTAAAGAATGTTTTTTGTGTTAAGTTCTTATTCTCATTTGATGTGTTCTGAAATATTGCCTCAGACCTCGTGGAATATTGCCTCAGACCTGGACCTGTGTAGTCGTGGGTTTTCTCTCTCCTTCTCAAATAAAACCCCTAACTTTAATTTACAATATGCTAATTGGATCTCTAGTTCTTTTTATTACATTTAACTAAGAGATCCATTACTACATTGTGCTTCTCCAGACCCTCTTAAAATATACTGCCCACCAGTATGGATGACATTGATTCCTACACCTTGTAATCCTCATTGGCTTATGTGACATTCCCTGTAGACCTGATTTACATACTTGCTTGATCGTTTGTCTCTGTATAATGTGTGTGTGATGTAAAGTACTGTGACACCCTACACTGATATGAGTAGAGATATACATCAAATGAAATGCATAAGAGAGAGTGGCTACGGAGAGATGAGGGGCACTGGTAGAGGGTTTTAGAGAGAAAGTCTGAGGAGGAGGTCAATAGGGTGCTACGGAGAGATGAGGGGCGCTGGTGGATGGTGGCAGTGAGGGAATCCGAGGAAGAGATCAATAGGGGGGGCTACGGAGAGATGAGGGGCGCTGGAGGAGGGTGGCAGTGAAGGGATCCGAGGAGGAGGTCATGAGGGAGAGCCCGAGAAGTGTCACTTGCCTGATACTCTAACATCAGAAACATTCTCTTTCCATCAAGAGGACATTACATGAAAAAGAAAACTTTTTTAGAGTGAGAACATTTAGAAAGAGATTTGAAAGGAAAATAGTGAGCTTTACTGACCCTTCCTTGTAAGACTTAGGAGAGATAAAGGAGGGCCCTGAAGCAGGCCTGGCTAGACATATAAGTGACAAATCTGGCCCGCCGTGGCCCACACGAATGCACACTTGGCCCACCCTAATAAAAATTCCTGGAGCTGGGCCTGGATAAAATTAAGATGTGTGTAAATGTGTTCCTTTGAATTTAATGTGATGTTCTCTGGTGATGTATTAGTCTATACTGCTGTTCCTCATGTACAAAACGTGGCCATTGACCCAAAGCTGCTGACTGCAGACCTCACTTACTCTTAATGGTTTCTCTTTCCAAGGCCCCCTGATGGAGCAAGTGTGAAAGAAAAAAATACATGTCCCTAAAGTAAAACATGTCAATCAAGAGCTGTATTGATCTATTGATTTTCGGACATTATAAACATCTTGTTTTACAGAATCCACAGTCCTAATTAAGGATTCTGTGAGGTGTTAAATAATCTGTAACACGTTCAATAGTATAGTAGTTTAGCAGACAGGTATCCCTTATTGGCAAAGACTCTGGGGAGCAGGAGTGTCTGTGCTTGCAGAAACCTTCTTTTAAAATGGACCTTTGTGACCAGACAATGAAAAAAGCAGGTTTGCCTATGTACAGAAAAATTATTAAAGACCACTACCTCCAATGATAAATTGCCTTGTTGCTGAAAATGCAAATACATTGGTGGAACCCTGCTGAGGACAACAATCTGATTCTATATTTTGTGTCTATGACGCTCAGACTCTTGCATTGTTGTCCGTTGTCTATGTCTATGTGCGTATCAAGGAGACTGGAGTGTCTGCCAGCAGGGACCGTGTTCAGAAGTGGAGGAAGCGCCGAGGGCTGAGAGCTGCGCAGCGGTGAGGCAGGCTGAAGTGTGACAGACTTCAACTGCTGTGCTCAGACCCCCTTATCTTGCTGCTGCCTCCTTAATCCTGCCCTCATCTTGATCGCCCGGGAGGGGCCGAGGCGTCAGCATGAAGGGGGGCGTTGATTTCGAGGAGTGCTTGAAGGACTCTCCCCGTTTCAGAGCCGCTTTGAAGGAGGTTGAAGGTGATGTGACGGGACTGGAAGTGAAACTTGATAAGCTTGTTAAGCTATGTAGTGGCATGATTGATGCAGGCAAGGCCTTTTGTGCTGCCAACAAGCAATTTATGAATGGCATGCAGGACCTGGCACAGTATTCGAGCAAGGATGTGGTGATTGAGTCTAGCTTGACCAAGTTTTCAGACTGCCTCCAAGAAATGATCAGTTATCACACAATCCTGTTTGACGAAGCTCAGAGATCCATTCAAACACAGCTCCAGATATTTATTCAGGACGATCTTCAAAAATTCAAAGATGCAAAGAAGCAGTTTGATAAGGTCAGTAAAGAAAAAGAAAACGCTCTAGTTAAACATGCCCAAGTTCAAAGAACTAAACTGCAAGAGGTGGAGGAGGCAACAAACACCTTAATCACAAAAAGAAAGTGCTTCCAGCACATAGCTTTGGACAACGTCCTTCAAATCAATGTTCTTCAGTCAAGGCGGAGGACTGAAATTTTAAAATCGATGTTGTCCTTCATGAAGGCCCATCTCGGCTTCTTCCACCAGGGCTACGATCTCTTCAGTGAACTTGAACCGCACATGGAAGAGCTTGGTTCACAGCTGGATCGGCTTGATGTGGATGCAGCAAAGCAGAAGAGGGACATGGAACAAAAACACTCCACTATTCAGCAGGAGGATTTCACCAACGATGATCTCGGACTTCAATACAATGTTGATACTGCTAATGGCATTGTAGTGGAAGGATATCTCTTTAAAAGGGCCACTAATGCCTTTAAAACTTGGAACAGGCGCTGGTTCTCAATACAAAACAACCAACTGGTATATCATAAAATAATTAAGGATAACCCCACAGTGGTTTTCGAAGATTTACGGCTCTGCACAGTTAAACACTTTGAAGACATAGAAAGACGTTTCTGCTTTGAAGTAGTCACACCAACAAAGAGCCGCATGCTACAGGCTGACTCAGAAAAGCTGCGACAGGCATGGATTAAAGCTGTCCAAACCGGCATTGCTGCAGCATATAGAGAAAAGAGTGATGAGACGGTGAAGCTGGATAAGAAATCTCCACCTTCCACAGGAAGTCTGGACTCTGGCAGCAATGTGCAAGAAAAATCAGTTAAAGGTGAAAGTGCCTTACAGCGGGTCCAGTGTATCACTGGAAACTCGGTCTGCTGCGATTGTGGTCTGGCGGATCCGCAATGGGCCAGCATCAACCTTGGAATCATCCTGTGCATTGAGTGTTCTGAGATACACAGGAGCCTTGGTGTGCACATTTCAAAAGTAAGGTCATTAACGTTAGATACATGGGAGCCTGAAGTACTAAAGCTGATGTGTGAACTGGGAAATCAAGTTATTAATCAAATATATGAAGCTAAATTGAAAACCCTTGGAGTAAAGAAGCCAGACAATGAAAGTCCAAGAGTGGAAAAGGAGGCATATATCAGAGCAAAGTACATGGAAAAGAGGTTTGTGAACCAGGACTGCGTTGCTTCACACCCTCCTGATGGACAGGAAAGGCCTTATTCCCAGTGCAAGAACGAAGACCTCAGCAGTTCTGAGAAGTCCCTGGCATCACAGGATCACTTCTCAACATCTGCCAGAAGTTCAGTGAAAAACAATGCCAGTGTATTCCACTTCAGTTCAGAAGGCATTCGAGAACTTTTTGCCTCTTTTGTATCCTCAAAAAGTTTGCATCAACCAGTCCTAGAAGTCGAGAAGCGAGATTCTTCAGTATTTCAGGATTCAAAAAAGTTTCATCCAGGGCTGTACCTTTATCAAGCTGCGCATGAGAGAAGCCTTCCTGATATGGCAGAAGCATTGGCACATGGCGCAGATGTTAACTGGGTGAATACAGAGGACAACAACGCAACACCCCTCATTCAGGCTGTGCATGGGGGCTCTTTGGTCACTTGTGAGTTCCTGCTGCAGAATGGTGCCAATGTTAATCACATGGACCTGCATGGCAGAGGACCCCTGCATCATGCAACGGTTTTAGGGCACACCGGGCAAGTCTGCTTATTTCTGAAGCATGGGGCAAATCAGCACACCAAAGATGAAAAAGGAAAATGCCCCTTGACCATTGCACTTGAAGCTGCAAATGCTGATATTGTAACCCTGTTGCGAGTGGCAAGAATGAATGAGGAGATGCGGGAATCTGAAGGACTATATGGACAGCCAAGTGACGAGACCTACCAGGACATAATCCGTGATTTTTCACACATGGCATCCAATAATCCTGAGAAATTAAACCGTTTCCAGATGTCCGATACACCAAAGTTTTCAAAGATGTAGAGGAGAAAAGTGCACCCTTGTCCTCAGCCACACCTGGTGCTTCCTGAGTAAAGTGCCTGGTCCCTGGCTCATTGCCTGACTTGGGAACATTAGTTTAAGAACCGAACAGTCTGGAACCTCCAACAGCATTTGATTGACACCATGAATATAGGGTCCTTTATATACAGAAAGACACCACAGGGCACCAGCAATATGGATACCTCAGCAGCCAGTCTAGCAAAGTGCTCCTTGGATTAAATGTATCAAGTTACCACATGTTCTTACTGTCCATGTATTTCACCTTGTGGTACCTCAGCGGAAGGATACACAGATTTGAAGTCTTCTCATTGTAAATCCTAAGTGAAGCAGATGCCATGCTATGTAGTGTATGTCAATTCTGGCGTCTGTTTTCCATGTAAAACACACACCTGTGCATGTTCTAAAATTGTTTATACTGTTATATAGTTACTGTTATTCTAGACGGCAGCTTTTGAATATCTAATTGTAGTTTTCATGTCCTAGTCAACAATGACTAGCTTGCCATTTCATTTTCTTAGCTTCAATAATAGAGGTATCAGTTTTAAAAGATACATTTGGCACATGGTTAAATGGGCACAATGTAGCATTCTCGTTTATGAATTTATTTACCCATTTTTTAAATTCTTTAATATTGTGAACGGTATGCAAAGTACGAGGTTTTCAGAATCCTTGCTAGCACCTTACTTGGATATAATGAATGTAATTCTTGGAACCAAATCAAGAAATTGCCAGGTGCATGTATATCCAAATAGTGCAAATTCAATTGAGTCACTTATCAGGTGCACATAAGTTCTAGTTCATCTGTACAGTGCTCACACAGTGGGATTATTGTAACGTACTCGATTTTTCCAAAAGCATTGCACTCCATGCACCTTCTCTTGAAGCATCTCTAGTAGCAACAGCCTTTCTTCGACCAATGTCATTTTGTTCGCCCATTAATGCAAGTCAAGTATTACACAAAAAAATGTAAATAAATTAGAACAGATTTTTACCATTTTTAAAAAGGTATAGCAATGTTATTCCAACTCGAAGGGAAATGTTATGCAAACAAATGTATGTAAATAGTTTACTTCTTGAAGAGACCGAAATAAAGAAAAACTTTTTGTTTTGAAAAATTGATTTCCAAAAATAATATTAATTTATTAAGTTCAAACTGGTAATTATGAGCCTTTAAGTGGTATACGATTTGCAAAGAGTGGCGAGTTTCCTGTTGATTTCTACACTTTTAAAGCACTAAGGCATAGTTAATTCACTGCATGAATTTGGGGGTGGTCAATGTGCCCCTCATTTACAAGAAAATGATGCAGCGTCGCGCCGCAAGCCATTTTGCTGCGCAGAGCTGCATAATTTTCAAAGCATATGGATGCATTATGTTGACATCAATGCAATGCATGCGTGTGCTTTCCCCTACGCTGGCACAAAATTGGCTGCCATGTGCCAGCACAGGCACCCTTGTGTCATTTTTCAGGGATGCCTGCATTGTGGGGATGATTGTTTTTGTGCAGGAAGCCCAAAAACAATCAGTGATGACATGTCCTCTTTCTATGCATGCTGTAGAATACAGCATGCATAGAAAGAGAAAAGAACGAGGAGAAATAAAAGTATTTCTCCTCTTGCACCACTCCTACCCCTTCCCTAGTGAGGCATAGGATTCTGACGCATTTCCAGCTTTTCAAAACATTGTAAATCTAGGAATATGTCAAGTTGCATGGATGTTGCGTTGGAAGATCCACAACAACACCCATGGATTGCCCCTTTCATCCGGAGTAATGTGTGAAAGGAACTCATATTTACAAGGTCATGAAAAATCAAAGTGGGTAACTTTACGTGGCTTGTATATATGGGCAGGCACACTGTGCCGCCGGTGTGTTAAAAAAAGTGACGCACCAGTGGCGCAATGGCCTTGTAAAGGAGGCCCTATGTTTGCAGTGTCTTGTGGATTCTACATTGAAATCTTAATCATGTGTCTTCCCTTTTAGGAAAGAAAGCTTTGCAAGTAAAGAATATTCGTCACAGTTTTATTTAACCCCTCCCATGCTTGTGACGTAACCGCTCCGTCACAAGCCACGGGTGAGCTGTGCTTGTGACGGAATGGTTCCGTCACGGCCGGCTCGCCGCGCCTGCGCGGCGCTGATTTTGCGCCTGCGCTGACGCTTTAATGGGCGGGCAGGTTCATGACGGAACCGTTCCGTCACAAGCACAGCTCACCCGCGAGCCATGACGGAGCGGTTCCGTCATAGTATGGAGCCGCCGCGCGACCTCCCCACCCCCTTAGCGCTGCGGCGGAATAGCCGCCGCAGCGAAGGTGTTAAAAAATTTGTATCTGAAGAACCTATGATCAAGCTAAATGTGGTATTCAGAATGCATCCACTCACACAAAAAACCCTACTGCCGCAAACACCTTTGTGCACATGTACATGTAGGATTATGCGCCGTGTACACGGTGGCCAAGCTAAGTGGGCATCACAGGCTGAATGCAGGAAGGATACAAGGATTTTTTAGCACTCACTCCAGGAAAGATAGGGCCTCATTTATAAGCCCATTGTGGTGCCAGTGCACCACTATTTTAGAAGCACGAGTGGTGCAGAGTGCCTGCCCATATTTACAAGGCTGCATAAAGTCACCCTGCATGACTTTTCATGACCTTGTAAATGAGTGAAAAGGGAGTTCCATGGGTGCTGCTGTGGGTGTTCCCAAGTAACATCATGGAACCTGACACATTCACAGATTGACAAAATGTTGTAAACCTGGGAATGCGTCAGAATCCTATGACTCCCCAGGGGTGGAGCATAAGTGGCACAAAGAGGAGAAATACTTTTGTTTCTCCTTGTTTGTTGCTCTTTCTATGTGTGTTGCATTCTGCAGCAAACATAGAGGACCAACTCGCCTTTAATGATTTTTATATGCAGGGAGGTGTCCCTTCTTGCACATAAACAATCATCCCTACAACGCAGGCACCTTTCCACCATGGTGTCAGGGTGTCTAAGTTGGTGTATGGCTGCTGTTTGTGCACTAGCACCAGAGAGGGACAGGAATGTGCAGCATCTTGTAGATACAATGCATTTCTGCCCTTTTATTTTGACTCATAGCAGCACTGCAGGAATACTTGCTATGCTGCTGTGCATCAACATTTTGTAAATGAGGCCCTAAGGAAAGTTTTTGAGCTAATGCCCTCCACTTATACCGTAAAATTGCATCCTTCCTTCTATCAGTAATTTGGCTCCGCCACCCAGAAGCTCCATTCTTATAGTGCCATTTTATGAAAGTACTGGCCCTGTCAACATAAATAAAATGCAGGAACTGGTCAGAGGGAGAAAGTACAATCTTCCTGAGGCAGGGAACAATAAGAATGCTGAACTGTGAACATAAAAAATCATTATTCACATTACCAGTGGGTTGCTATAATACTCAGCAGTTCTTCCTAAATGTAGCAATATTGGAACTGATAAAAAGCACAAACGTCATTCAGTGGTGCAAGGGGTAACCATGGTCCCTATTCTACTTCTCGCACCCTTATGGTTATCTCTTCTCTCAGAGTAGTGCCAGCCTAATAACGTGGAAAAATGCATTGACTGACTTGATGTTTCCTTGCCACAGTGTTTGATGAATGAATGAAAGTAGTATGGACGCAAGTTCTGCCACTGCTGGTAGGATTTGAACCACTTTCGAGTTCTGAGAGTTCCAACTGTCTTTCTTAGCGTGCCTGTCTCCTAGAGTTTTTTCACCTCTCCTTAAATATTAGAAGGTTAAAACCCCTGCACTGCAGCCTCTGTGGTTTAAATTAAGAAAGACTACGGGGTTAAAGGGGTTAAACGGAGAAGAGAGGTATGACAAAGACTGAGGGGCATATTATCAAGGGGGTTTATTCCCGCTTTTTTGGCTTTAAAAGCCAAGAAAGCGGAGATAAAATTATCTCCCTTTTTCCTAGCTGTCGCTAACACCAGTTAGCGACAGCTAGTTGGAGATAGCGACCATCTTGGGCCCCACTTTGCATGTCAGTGATATTTATCACTAATGACATGCAAAGTGGGCGTGCCAAGATGTTAGCGACTGGAAACAGTCGCTAACATCGCTATCTCCTATTACCAACTTTTGGAGATATTCGCGCTAAGCGTGAATATCTCCAAAAGCTAACACCTGCCCTGAGCAGTTCTTAGCCATGTTACCTAATGGGAGGTGGATAACATGGCTAAGAGCATTAGCTCGGTAATGCATGAATATCGCTGACTTTTCAGTGATATTCATGCATTGCGGCCGATTTTTATCGCATTTGCGATAAACCTTGGTAATATCAAGGTTTATCTGCGATAAAAATCGCTGCAGCTCTGCGGTAATTTTTTGTCTCTCACCAAGAAATAGCGATAATTATCGCTATTGCTTGGTAATATGTCCCCTGAGTGTCCTTGAAGTGTGAATTGATGCACCAATGAGGTGGAGTAGGTATGTATGTCTTGTGATATTGGCGAGAATGCATGCATATGTGATAGTGAGGGGTATTTGTGTGTAAGGCACATATATTTGTGTGAGTGGCAGTGCTTGAAATAGGCTGAGCGTGTGTCACTGATTGGAGAGGAGTGTGAATGCACCTTTATGGAGGCGGTGTCTGCATATGTCAGTATTTATTTGTTCGCGTTTGTGTGTTGAGAACACACGATAGAGAGGGGTGTGCTCATTTGGCAGTACCCATGGAATTGTCATGTGTTGAAATGCAAGGGGACATTGAGAAGCTGAAGAACATGCACTTGACAGCAAGAGTAGTTTGTGAAGCAGTGTCTGTGAAAGAGTATATAAGGTGTGAGTGTATGTGTCAATGAGGGTGAGATGTGTGCATGTGACAGGGTGGAGTCAGATATGTGTGTAGGACATTAAGCTGCACGTGTGTAGTAACAAGCAGGGTGGTGGTGTGTTCAAAGAGCAATGAGGGAAAGAGAGGTGTGTGGTTTGAGGGAGAGCTGTGTGACTAAGGACCAAGAGAACACAAAGGTGAATGAACTGGGAAGTTGAAATACAAAGGTACAGGGATGTAGGCCATGAGAGCACAATGATGGAAGGGCCCAACCCGCTGTTGATTTAACCATGCTGCACAGTATTTCCTATACAATATCCCCAAGGTACCTCCTCAGTGCACATAACGAGAAATAATGCACAAAAACATTTTTTGAAAAAGATCTTTTACGTTGTAATACCACTTATAAACAGTTTCACATGTACAATATTTACAAGGTACCATAAAGTAATGGGCCCACAGCGCAATACTTGGATGAAAAAAACATTTGCACTATTTTTTTACATTTTTGGCATTAACTGTATAATGAGATTGAATGTGTCTAGTCAAAGCCCAAATCATTTTAGCAGTTCCTGATTTTAAAGATGTTCCTTTTTCTGAAGCCAAAACAGATTATTTCTCCAGGTGTACAGACAAAATATCGACTCCAAAATATCGACTGGACATAATATCGAGTTTTAAATATAGACTGGACAAAATATCGACTGGACATAATATCGACTACAAAAATATTGTTTTTCAGGTAAGTGAAGTAATATCGACTGTATAAAATATAGATAGCAAAAATATCGAATTTTTAATAATATATAATATTTTATAGTGTATTTTTATGTAATAATATGTGTGAAAAGTGTGTCTTAATGTTATAAAATATTTTATTAAATGAATTTTGTTTTTATAATAATTGCGTAATGTAATTCTGTAGCGGGTTGTGGGTTTATAGGGGAATAGGGTGGGAAGTAATTTAATAATAATTAATTAATTAATATATGTTTGTTAATATTTTTAATTAATAATTAATTAATATTAATTAGATAATTAATTAATATAATTTTGAACATATTTTGTATTAGTAATTAATTGGTAATTAATTAATTGTAATTAGTTAATTACATTAATTAGAGTAAATTTTTAATATATATAATTTTGTGTTATTTTTAAGTAATTAATTGGGAAAAAATAATATTAATTATTAAAATAATTACAGCTAATGTGCTAATATATTTACTTTATTGTTATTGTTAATTAATAATTAATTGGTAATTAAATAATATTGATACATTTTAGGTAAAGGAGCATTTTTAGGGTTCAGGGTCAGTTTTCAGTTTTTGGGTAAAGGGGCATTTTTAGGGTTCAGGGTCAGTTTTCAGTTTTTGGGTAAAGGGGTATTTTTAGGGTTCAGGGTCAGTTTTGGGTTTTTGGGTAAAGGGGTATTTTTAGGGTTCAGGGTCAACAAATAAGATTGTAAAAAATTATTTTTATTATTTTCATTTATTATTTAATTATTATAATTTAATTTAAGTATTTTTAAGTATATTTTAGTAATTAAAATGTAATATTAATTTAATTTAACACTGTTTTTAATAAAGTCAATATTTTTTACATCTATATTATTGTTAACGATATTTTGTACTCGATATTTTTGTACTTACCTGTTTGTAGATACAAACTCGATATTTTGACTGTCAATATTTTGTCCACGATATTTTGTCCCTCGATATTATTTCAGTGATCCATTTCTCCATTATAACCTATGGTCACTGAAGGGAGCTTAAATTGACTATCAGCGATTAAAATGTCAATTCAACAAAATGCTACTGGTACCTCTGGGATGCCAATCCAACAGATTTGTGTGTTTATCTGCTAGTTAAATTGGGCACCTTGTACCAGGCCACACGACCCTTATGATGTATAAGTCCAAAGATAACCTTTAGAAAGTTAACCTAGTTGTAGCTGTGGAGAGCAGCCTTCAGGCTTAATCTTGAAGGGATATAAAGCAGATTGTTTTATCAGAATATCACCTCCTGAATGACTAAATGAAAGGAGAACCACACAGTAGTTATATAAAACTATGTATTTATTAATATAACTATCTCTATTAATTTCTACACCAGATTAGAACATAAAGCACACAATACTGTATCGGTGGAGTGGGTAGACCTTGAGGGGTGGGGAAAAACATGGCGGCAGCTAGCTAGCTGGCCGCGGTGCTCTGGACTGAGCTCCCGGTAGGATTGTTCCCCGCCGTGCAAATGAGCAAGTAGATAAAGAACCGACCCTCTAAATATAGCGGCCTTCTGGGGGCACTTGTTTTGTGTAGAACTTGCCTGAGATTTTCAATTTCTTCCGGTAGCAATTGGATTATCGGCAGGGAGATGAGGTATTCTACCCTCAGCGATGTACATTCTCGCGAAGTCTAGGCATGGGCGTAAAATCCGTTCCGCTCGCGGATTTTGCGGATTTTCGGTAAATCCGCAATCCACGAGATTCGCAGATTTCCCGCAAAATCCGCAAATCCGCGCGCTGCGGATTTTTTGCTTGTGTTCGCACTGCTCGCGGCCCGCGGCGCAGGCAGCAACAAATTCGCACTCGCGAAATTACAAAAAAAAAATAAAAATGGCGGAGGAGTGAAGGAAGGAAGTGGCCCAGTCTCCAACTTCCTGTTCCTGTCCAGCAAGTTCCTCCCATTGGGGAGGGGTGAAGGAAGTGCCCCAGTCTCCAACTTCCTGTTCCTGTTTCCTTTCCTGGCCATTTTGGATTCGATCTTGACTGGGAAGGATTACTTTTTGTGGATGCTGCTGGATATTTGGATTTGAGGCCTTTTGGATTCAAAATTTGATTTCACAAGTAAGTTGATAAGTTGATGTTGTTTGTGGTGATTTTTGTGTGTGTTTTTCGACTTTTGGGGTGGTGTTGGGGGCTGGCTATGTTGGTGGTGGGCCATTTGTATTACTTTTGGATTCGAAATTTGATTTCACAAATAAGTTGATAAGTTGATTTTCTTTGTGGTGATTTTTGTGTGTGTTTTCCGACTTTTGGGGTGGTTTTGTGATTTAGCGGGTGTTTTGCCGCGTTCGCGTCGTGAAGCAACAATCTCGCACTCGCTAAATTGCAAAAAGTGCAATTCTGCACCAGAAAACCACCAGCAGGCAGCATAAACCTTCTGAAACTTGATGGATGGCATTGGATTGTGGTGATTTGTGTTGTCTTTTTTGACTTTTTGGAGTAGGGGTTGGGGGCTGGCTATGTTGGGTGGGGCCATTTTGAGGCATGGTCCTCCTGGCCATGTGGATGGGGGTCAAGCGGCCATTTTGAAGGCAGGCAGTGAGCTTTGTGCCATAGGCCTGCACCCATTTTTCCTTGCTTTCACCCCTTGTGCCCAGGTTGAGTCAGTGGTACATGAAACTACAAGCCTCTCTGTGGGCTCTCTTGGATCAATGTTGAATTCCTGTTTCCCAAAAATGTAGCAATTCTTATTTTTGATATTTCCATATTGTGGTGTGCACGTGTGTATTCCAAATTTGATTTCACAAGTAAGTTGATAAGTTGATTTTCTTTGTGGTGATTTTTGTGTGTGTTCTCCGACTTTTGCGGTTGTTTTGGTGATTTAGCGGGTGTTTTGCCGCGTTCGCATCGTGAAGCATGACGGGGAGGTAGAAGAAGCGTCAGACATTTATCCGGGCGCACCCAGTACCCCTGGCAGCACCACACCCTCCGAAACACATAGGAAGCGAAAGTTTCCCTCTAACCGAAAGATACGTCATGTCACATGAGTATCACAGACGCATGCGCAGTAGAAAATCCCGCGTAGCAGCAGCCATTTTAGTGCAAACAGATTATCGTTAGTAGAAACACCTATGCAAGCTTCTTCTGGATACCCAAATGTTTATGTGAAATGCGATGTTAATAAAACAAACATGTTGATTAATACATTAACGTTATGTCAAGAGGGCTGATAACAAGCAAGTCACATTACATGCGAATCCTTGCTCCATCAATATCTATTGAATGTTGTTATGATTTGCATTTTACGTTTTGATTATTTGTTTTTTCTTTATTTGCTGTATTATTGGTTTGTATAGTGTTTTTAATTTTCCAATATAAATGAGGGATGTGTAGTATGTAAGTAATATTCATATTTGATGACACTATATCTTTAAAGAATGTTTTTTGTGTTAAGTTCTTATTCTCATTTGATGTGTTCTGAAATATTGCCTCAGACCTCGTGGAATATTGCCTCAGACCTGGACCTGTGTAGTCGTGGGTTTTCTCTCTCCTTCTCAAATAAAACCCCTAACTTTAATTTACAATATGCTAATTGGATCTCTAGTTCTTTTTATTACATTTAACTAAGAGATCCATTACTACATTGTGCTTCTCCAGACCCTCTTAAAATATACTGCCCACCAGTATGGATGACATTGATTCCTACACCTTGTAATCCTCATTGGCTTATGTGACATTCCCTGTAGACCTGATTTACATACTTGCTTGATCGTTTGTCTCTGTATAATGTGTGTGTGATGTAAAGTACTGTGACACCCTACACTGATATGAGTAGAGATATACATCAAATGAAATGCATAAGAGAGAGTGGCTACGGAGAGATGAGGGGCACTGGTAGAGGGTTTTAGAGAGAAAGTCTGAGGAGGAAGTCAATAGGGTGCTACGGAGAGATGAGGGGCGCTGGTGGACGGTGGCAGTGAGGGAATCCGAGGAAGAGATCAATAGGGGGGGCTACGGAGAGATGAGGGGCGCTGGAGGAGGGTGGCAGTGAAGGGATCCGAGGAGGAGGTCATGAGGGAGAGCCCGAGAAGTGTCACTTGCCTGATACTCTAACATCAGAAACATTCTCTTTCCATCAAGAGGACATTTTATGAAAAAGAAAACTTTTTGAGAGTGAGAACATTTAGAAAGAGATTTGAAAGGAAAATAGTGAGCTTTACTGGCCCTTCCTTGTAAGACTTAGGAGAGATAAAGGAGGGCCCTGAAGCAGGCCTGGCTAGACATATAAGTGACAAATCTGGCCCGCCGTGGCCCACACGAATGCACACTTGGCCCACCCTAATAAAAATTCCTGGAGCTGGGCCTGGATAAAATTAAGATGTGTGTAAATGTGTTCCTTTGAATTTAATGTGATGTTCTCTGGTGATGTATTAGTCTATACTGCTGTTCCTCATGTACAAAACGTGGCCATTGACCCAAAGCTGCTGACTGCAGACCTCACTTACTCTTAATGGTTTCTCTTTCCAAGGCCCCCTGATGGAGCAAGTGTGAAAGAAAAAAATACATGTCCCTAAAGTAAAACCTGTCAATCAAGAGCTGTATTGATCTATTGATTTTCGGACATTATAAACATCTTGTTTTACAGAATCCACAGTCCTAATTAAGGATTCTGTGAGGTGTTAAATAATCTGTAACACGTTCAATAGTATAGTAGTTTAGCAGACAGGTATCCCTTATTGGCAAAGACTCTGGGGAGCAGGAGTGTCTGTGCTTGCAGAAACCTTCTTTTAAAATGGACCTTTGTGACTAGACAATGAAAAAAGCAGGTTTGCCTATGTACAGAAAAATTATTAAAGACCACTACCTCCAATGATAAATTGCCTTGTTGCTGAAAATGCAAATACATTGGTGGAACCCTGCTGAGGACAACAATCTGATTCTATATTTTGTGTCTATGACGCTCAGACTCTTGCATTGTTGTCCGTTGTCTATGTCTATGTGCGTATCTAGGAGACTGGAGTGTCTGCCAGCAGGGACCGTGTTCAGAAGTGGAGGAAGCGCCGAGGGCTGAGAGCTGCGCAGCGGTGAGGCAGGCTGAAGTGTGACAGACTTCAACTGCTGTGCTCAGACCCCCTTATCTTGCTGCTGCCTCCTTAATCCTGCCCTCATCTTGATCGCCCGGGAGGGGCCGAGGCGTCAGCATGAAGGGGGGCGTTGATTTCGAGGAGTGCTTGAAGGACTCTCCCAGTTTCAGAGCCGCTTTGAAGGAGGTTGAAGGTGATGTGACGGGACTGGAAGTGAAACTTGATAAGCTTGTTAAGCTATGTAGTGGCATTATTGATGCAGGCAAGGCCTTTTGTGCTGCCAACAAGCAATTTATGAATGGCATGCAGGACCTGGCACAGTATTCGAGCAAGGATGTGGTGATTGAGTCTAGCTTGACCAAGTTTTCAGACTGCCTCCAAGAAATGATCAGTTATCACACAATCCTGTTTGACGAAGCTCAGAGATCCATTCAAACACAGCTCCAGATATTTATTCAGGACGATCTTCAAAAATTCAAAGATGCAAAGAAGCAGTTTGATAAGGTCAGTAAAGAAAAAGAAAACGCTCTAGTTAAACATGCCCAAGTTCAAAGAACTAAACTGCAAGAGGTGGAGGAGGCAACAAACACCTTAATCACAAAAAGAAAGTGCTTCCAGCACATAGCTTTGGACAACGTCCTTCAAATCAATGTTCTTCAGTCAAGGCGGAGGACTGAAATTTTAAAATCGATGTTGTCCTTCATGAAGGCCCATCTCGGCTTCTTCCACCAGGGCTACGATCTCTTCAGTGAACTTGAACCGCACATGGAAGAGCTTGGTTCACAGCTGGATCGGCTTGATGTGGATGCAGCAAAGCAGAAGAGGGACATGGAACAAAAACACTCCACTATTCAGCAGGAGGATTTCACCAACGATGATCTCGGACTTCAATACAATGTTGATACTGCTAATGGCATTGTAGTGGAAGGATATCTCTTTAAAAGGGCCACTAATGCCTTTAAAACTTGGAACAGGCGCTGGTTCTCAATACAAAACAACCAACTGGTATATCATAAAATAATTAAGGATAACCCCACAGTGGTTTTCGAAGATTTACGGCTCTGCACAGTTAAACACTTTGAAGACATAGAAAGACGTTTCTGCTTTGAAGTAGTCACACCAACAAAGAGCCGCATGCTACAGGCTGACTCAGAAAAGCTGCGACAGGCATGGATTAAAGCTGTCCAAACCGGCATTGCTGCAGCATATAGAGAAAAGAGTGATGAGACGGTGAAGCTGGATAAGAAATCTCCACCTTCCACAGGAAGTCTGGACTCTGGCAGCAATGTGCAAGAAAAATCAGTTAAAGGTGAAAGTGCCTTACAGCGGGTCCAGTGTATCACTGGAAACTCGGTCTGCTGCGATTGTGGTCTGGCGGATCCGCAATGGGCCAGCATCAACCTTGGAATCATCCTGTGCATTGAGTGTTCTGAGATACACAGGAGCCTTGGTGTGCACATTTCAAAAGTAAGGTCATTAACGTTAGATACATGGGAGCCTGAAGTACTAAAGCTAATGTGTGAACTGGGAAATCAAGTTATTAATCAAATATATGAAGCTAAATTGAAAACCCTTGGAGTAAAGAAGCCAGACAATGAAAGTCCAAGAGTGGAAAAGGAGGCATATATCAGAGCAAAGTACATGGAAAAGAGGTTTGTGAACCAGGACTGCGTTGCTTCACACCCTCCTGATGGACAGGAAAGGCCTTATTCCCAGTGCAAGAACGAAGACCTCAGCAGTTCTGAGAAGTCCCTGGCATCACAGGATCACTTCTCAACATCTGCCAGAAGTTCAGTGAAAAACAATGCCAGTGTATTCCACTTCAGTTCAGAAGGCATTCGAGAACTTTTTGCCTCTTTTGTATCCTCAAAAAGTTTGCATCAACCAGTCCTAGAAGTCGAGAAGCGAGATTCTTCAGTATTTCAGGATTCAAAAAAGTTTCATCCAGGGCTGTACCATTATCAAGCTGCGCATGAGAGAAGCCTTCCTGATATGGCAGAAGCATTGGCACATGGCGCAGATGTTAACTGGGTGAATACAGAGGACAACAACGCAACACCCCTCATTCAGGCTGTGCATGGGGGCTCTTTGGTCACTTGTGAGTTCCTGCTGCAGAATGGTGCCAATGTTAATCACATGGACCTGCATGGCAGAGGACCCCTGCATCATGCAACGGTTTTAGGGCACACCGGGCAAGTCTGCTTATTTCTGAAGCATGGGGCAAATCAGCACACCAAAGATGAAGAAGGAAAATGCCCCTTGACCATTGCACTTGAAGCTGCAAATGCTGATATTGTAACCCTGTTGCGAGTGGCAAGAATGAATGAGGAGATGCGGGAATCTGAAGGACTATATGGACAGCCAAGTGACGAGACCTACCAGGACATAATCCGTGATTTTTCACACATGGCATCCAATAATCCTGAGAAATTAAACCGTTTCCAGATGTCCGATACACCAAAGTTTTCAAAGATGTAGAGGAGAAAAGTGCACCCTTGTCCTCAGCCACACCTGGTGCTTCCTGAGTAAAGTGCCTGGTCCCTGGCTCATTGCCTGACTTGGGAACATTAGTTTAAGAACCGAACAGTCTGGAACCTCCAACAGCATTTGATTGACACCATGAATATAGGGTCCTTTATATACAGAAAGACACCACAGGGCACCAGCAATATGGATACCTCAGCAGCCAGTCTAGCAAAGTGCTCCTTGGTTTAAATGTATCAAGTTACCACATGTTCTTACTGTCCATGTATTTCACCTTGTGGTACCTCAGCGGAAGGATACACAGATTTGAAGTCTTCTCATTGTAAATCCTAAGTGAAGCAGATGCCATGCTATGTAGTGTATGTCAATTCTGGCGTCTGTTTTCCATGTAAAACACACACCTGTGCATGTTCTAAAATTGTTTATACTGTTATATAGTTACTGTTATTCTAGACGGCAGCTTTTGAATATCTAATTGTAGTTTTCATGTCCTAGTCAACAATGACTAGCTTGCCATTTCATTTTCTTAGCTTCAATAATAGAGGTATCAGTTTTAAAAGATACATTTGGCACATGGTTAAATGGGCACCATGTAGCATTCTCGTTTATGAATTTATTTACCCATTTTTTAAATTCTTTAATATTGTGAACGGTATGCAAAGTACGAGGTTTTCAGAATCCTTGCTAGCACCTTACTTGGATATAATGAATGTAATTCTTGGAACCAAATCAAGAAATTGCCAGGTGCATGTATATCCAAATAGTGCAAATTCAATTGAGTCACTTATCAGGTGCACATAAGTTCTAGTTCATCTGTACAGTGCTCACACAGTGGGATTATTGTAACGTACTCGATTTTTCCAAAAGCATTGCACTCCATGCACCTTCTCTTGAAGCATCTCTAGTAGCAACAGCCTTTCTTCGACCAATGTCATTTTGTTCGCCCATTAATGCAAGTCAAGTATTACACAAAAAAATGTAAATAAATTAGAACAGATTTTTACCATTTTTAAAAAGGTATAGCAATGTTATTCCAACTCGAAGGGAAATGTTATGCAAACAAATGTATGTAAATAGTTTACTTCTTGAAGAGACCGAAATAAAGAAAAACTTTTTGTTTTGAAAAATTGATTTCCAAAAATAATATTAATTTATTAAGTTCAAACTGGTAATTATGAGCCTTTAAGTGGTATACGATTTGCAAAGAGTGGCGAGTTTCCTGTTGATTTCTACACTTTTAAAGCACTAAGGCATAGTTAATTCACTGCATGAATTTGGGGGTGGTCAATGTGCCCCTCATTTACAAGAAAATGATGCAGCGTCGCGCCGCAAGCCATTTTGCTGCGCAGAGCTGCATAATTTTCAAAGCATATGGATGCATTATGTTGACATCAATGCAATGCATGCGTGTGCTTTCCCCTACGCTGGCACAAAATTGGCTGCCATGTGCCAGCACAGGCACCCTTGTGTCATTTTTCAGGGATGCCTGCATTGTGGGGATGATTGTTTTTGTGCAGGAAGCCCAAAAACAATCAGTGATGACATGTCCTCTTTCTATGCATGCTGTAGAATACAGCATGCATAGAAAGAGAAAAGAACGAGGAGAAATAAAAGTATTTCTCCTCTTGCACCACTCCTACCCCTTCCCTAGTGAGGCATAGGATTCTGACGCATTTCCAGCTTTTCAAAACATTGTAAATCTAGGAATATGTCAAGTTGCATGGATGTTGCGTTGGAACATCCACAACAACACCCATGGATTGCCCCTTTCATCCGGAGTAATGTGTGAAAGGAACTCATATTTACAAGGTCATGAAAAATCAAAGTGGGTAACTTTACGTGGCTTGTATATATGGGCAGGCACACTGTGCCGCCGGTGTGTTAAAAAAAGTGACGCACCAGTGGCGCAATGGCCTTGTAAAGGAGGCCCTATGTTTGCAGTGTCTTGTGGATTCTACATTGAAATCTTAATCATGTGTCTTCCCTTTTAGGAAAGAAAGCTTTGCAAGTAAAGAATATTCGTCACAGTTTTATTTAACCCCTCCCATGCTTGTGACGTAACCGCTCCGTCACAAGCCACGGGTGAGCTGTGCTTGTGACGGAATGGTTCCGTCACGGCCGGCTCGCCGCGCCTGCGCGGCGCTGATTTTGCGCCTGCGCTGACGCTTTAATGGGCGGGCAGGTTCATGACGGAACCGTTCCGTCACAAGCACAGCTCACCCGCGAGCCATGACGGAGCGGTTCCGTCATAGTATGGAGCCGCCGCGCGACCTCCCCACCCCCTTAGCGCTGCGGCGGAATAGCCGCCGCAGCGAAGGTGTTAAAAAATTTGTATCTGAAGAACCTATGATCAAGCTAAATGTGGTATTCAGAATGCATCCACTCACACAAAAAACCCTACTGCCGCAAACACCTTTGTGCACATGTACATGTAGGATTATGCGCCGTGTACACGGTGGCCAAGCTAAGTGGGCATCACAGGCTGAATGCAGGAAGGATACAAGGATTTTTTAGCACTCACTCCAGGAAAGATAGGGCCTCATTTATAAGCCCATTGTGGTGCCAGTGCACCACTATTTTAGAAGCACGAGTGGTGCAGAGTGCCTGCCCATATTTACAAGGCTGCATAAAGTCACCCTGCATGACTTTTCATGACCTTGTAAATGAGTGAAAAGGGAGTTCCATGGGTGCTGCTGTGGGTGTTCCCAAGTAACATCATGGAACCTGACACATTCACAGATTGACAAAATGTTGTAAACCTGGGAATGCGTCAGAATCCTATGACTCCCCAGGGGTGGAGCATAAGTGGCACAAAGAGGAGAAATACTTTTGTTTCTCCTTGTTTGTTGCTCTTTCTATGTGTGTTGCATTCTGCAGCAAACATAGAGGACCAACTCGCCTTTAATGATTTTTATATGCAGGGAGGTGTCCCTTCTTGCACATAAACAATCATCCCTACAACGCAGGCACCTTTCCACCATGGTGTCAGGGTGTCTAAGTTGGTGTATGGCTGCTGTTTGTGCACTAGCACCAGAGAGGGACAGGAATGTGCAGCATCTTGTAGATACAATGCATTTCTGCCCTTTTATTTTGACTCATAGCAGCACTGCAGGAATACTTGCTATGCTGCTGTGCATCAACATTTTGTAAATGAGGCCCTAAGGAAAGTTTTTGAGCTAATGCCCTCCACTTATACCGTAAAATTGCATCCTTCCTTCTATCAGTAATTTGGCTCCGCCACCCAGAAGCTCCATTCTTATAGTGCCATTTTATGAAAGTACTGGCCCTGTCAACATAAATAAAATGCAGGAACTGGTCAGAGGGAGAAAGTACAATCTTCCTGAGGCAGGGAACAATAAGAATGCTGAACTGTGAACATAAAAAATCATTATTCACATTACCAGTGGGTTGCTATAATACTCAGCAGTTCTTCCTAAATGTAGCAATATTGGAACTGATAAAAAGCACAAACATCATTCAGTGGTGCAAGGGGTAACCATGGTCCCTATTCTACTTCTCGCACCCTTATGGTTATCTCTTCTCTCAGAGTAGTGCCAGCCTAATAACGTGGAAAAATGCATTGACTGACTTGATGTTTCCTTGCCACAGTGTTTGATGAATGAATGAAAGTAGTATGGACGCAAGTTCTGCCACTGCTGGTAGGATTTGAACCACTTTCGAGTTCTGAGAGTTCCAACTGTCTTTCTTAGCGTGCCTGTCTCCTAGAGTTTTTTCACCTCTCCTTAAATATTAGAAGGTTAAAACCCCTGCACTGCAGCCTCTGTGGTTTAAATTAAGAAAGACTACGGGGTTAAAGGGGTTAAACGGAGAAGAGAGGTATGACAAAGACTGAGGGGCATATTATCAAGGGGGTTTATTCCCGCTTTTTTGGCTTTAAAAGCCAAGAAAGCGGAGATAAAATTATCTCCCTTTTTCCTAGCTGTCGCTAACACCAGTTAGCGACAGCTAGTTGGAGATAGCGACCATCTTGGGCCCCACTTTGCATGTCAGTGATATTTATCACTAATGACATGCAAAGTGGGCGTGCCAAGATGTTAGCGACTGGAAACAGTCGCTAACATCGCTATCTCCTATTACCAACTTTTGGAGATATTCGCGCTAAGCGTGAATATCTCCAAAAGCTAACACCTGCCCTGAGCAGTTCTTAGCCATGTTACCTAATGGGAGGTGGATAACATGGCTAAGAGCATTAGCTCGGTAATGCATGAATATCGCTGACTTTTCAGTGATATTCATGCATTGCGGCCGATTTTTATCGCATTTGCGATAAACCTTGGTAATATCAAGGTTTATCTGCGATAAAAATCGCTGCAGCTCTGCGGTAATTTTTTGTCTCTCACCAAGAAATAGCGATAATTATCGCTATTGCTTGGTAATATGTCCCCTGAGTGTCCTTGAAGTGTGAATTGATGCACCAATGAGGGGGAGTAGGTATGTATGTCTTATGATATTGGCGAGAATGCATGCATATGTGATAGTGAGGGGTATTTGTGTGTAAGGCACATATATTTGTGTGAGTGGCAGTGCTTGAAATAGGCTGAGCGTGTGTCACTGATTGGAGAGGAGTGTGAATGCACCTTTATGGAGGCGGTGTCTGCATATGTCAGTATTTATTTGTTCGCGTTTGTGTGTTGAGAACACACGATAGAGAGGGGTGTGCTCATTTGGCAGTACCCATGGAATTGTCATGTGTTGAAATGCAAGGGGACATTGAGAAGCTGAAGAACATGCACTTGACAGCAAGAGTAGTTTGTGAAGCAGTGTCTGTGAAAGAGTATATAAGGTGTGAGTGTATGTGTCAATGAGGGTGAGATGTGTGCATGTGACAGGGTGGAGTCAGATATGTGTGTAGGACATTAAGCTGCACGTGTGTAGTAACAAGCAGGGTGGTGGTGTGTTCACAGAGCAATGAGGGAAAGAGAGGTGTGTGGTTTGAGGGAGAGCTGTGTGACTAAGGACCAAGAGAACACAAAGGTGAATGAACTGGGAAGTTGAAATACAAAGGTACAGGGATGTAGGCCATGAGAGCACAATGATGGAAGGGCCCAACCCGCTGTTGATTTAACCATGCTGCACAGTATTTCCTATACAATATCCCCAAGGTACCTCCTCAGTGCACATAACGAGAAATAATGCACAAAAACATTTTTTGAAAAAGATCTTTTACGTTGTAATACCACTTATAAACAGTTTCACATGTACAATATTTACAAGGTACCATAAAGTAATGGGCCCACAGCGCAATACTTGGATGAAAAACACATTTGCACTATTTTTTTACATTTTTGGCATTAACTGTAGAATGAGATTGAATGTGTCTAGTCAAAGCCCAAATCATTTTAGCAGTTCCTGATTTTAAAGATGTTCCTTTTTCTGAAGCCAAAACAGATTATTTCTCCAGGTGTACAGACAAAATATCGACTCCAAAATATCGACTGGACATAATATCGAGTTTTAAATATAGACTGGACAAAATATCGACTGGACATAATATCGACTACAAAAATATTGTTTTTCAGGTAAGTGAAGTAATATCGACTGTATAAAATATAGATAGCAAAAATATCGAATTTTTAATAATATATAATATTTTATAGTGTATTTTTATGTAATAATATGTGTGAAAAGTGTGTCTTAATGTTATAAAATATTTTATTAAATGAATTTTGTTTTTATAATAATTGCGTAATGTAATTCTGTAGCGGGTTGTGGGTTTATAGGGGAATAGGGTGGGAAGTAATTTAATAATAATTAATTAATTAATATATGTTTGTTAATATTTTTAATTAATAATTAATTAATATTAATTAGATAATTAATTAATATAATTTTGAACATATTTTGTATTAGTAATTAATTGGTAATTAATTAATTGTAATTAGTTAATTACATTAATTAGAGTAAATTTTTAATATATATAATTTTGTGTTATTTTTAAGTAATTAATTGGGAAAAAATAATATTAATTATTAAAATAATTACAGCTAATGTGCTAATATATTTACTTTATTGTTATTGTTAATTAATAATTAATTGGTAATTAAATAATATTGATAAATTTTAGGTAAAGGAGCATTTTTAGGGTTCAGGGTCAGTTTTCAGTTTTAGGGTAAAGGGGTATTTTTGGGGTTCAGGGTCAGTTTTCAGTTTTTGGGTAAAGGGGCATTTGTAGGGTTCAGGGTCAGTTTTCAGTTTTAGGGTAAAGCGGTATTTTTAGGGTTCAGGGTCAGTTTTCAGTTCATGGGTAAAGGGGTATTTTTAGGGTTCAGGGTCAGTTTTCAGTTTTTGGGTAAAGGGGCATTTTTAGGGTTCAGGGTCAGTTTTCAGTTTTTGGGTAAAGGGGTATTTTTAGGGTTCAGGGTCAGTTTTGGGTTTTTGGGTAAAGGGGTATTTTTAGGGTTCAGGGTCAACAAATAAGATTGTAAAACATTATTTTTATTATTTTCATTTATTATTTAATTATTATAATTTAATTTAAGTATTTTTAAGTATATTTCAGTAATTAAAATGTAATATTAATTTAATTTAACACTGTTTTTAATAAAGTCGATATTTTTTACATCTATATTATTGTTAACGATATTTTGTACTCGATATTTTTGTACTTACCTGTTTGTAGATACAAACTCGATATTTTGACTGTCAATATTTTGTCCACGATATTTTGGCAAGTCGATATTTTGTCCCTCGATATTATTTCAGTGATCCATTTCTCCATTATAACCTATGGTCACTGAAGGGAGCTTAAATTGACTATCAGCGATTAAAATGTCAATTCAACAAAATGCTACTGGTACCTCTGGGATGCCAATCCAACAGATTTGTGTGTTTATCTGCTAGTTAAATTGGGCACCTTGTACCAGGCCACACGACCCTTATGATGTATAAGTCCAAAGATAACCTTTAGAAAGTTAACCTAGTTGTAGCTGTGGAGAGCAGCCTTCAGGCTTAATCTTGAAGGGATATAAAGCAGATTGTTTTATCAGAATATCACCTCCTGAATGACTAAATGAAAGGAGAACCACACAGTAGTTATATAAAACTATGTATTTATTAATATAACTATCTCTATTAATTTCTACACAAGATTAGAACATAAAGCACACAATACTGTATCGGTGGAGTGGGTAGACCTTGAGGGGTGGGGAAAAACATGGCGGCAGCTAGCTAGCTGGCCGCGGTGCTCTGGACTGAGCTCCCGGTAGGATTGTTCCCCGCCGTGCAAATGAGCAAGTAGATAAAGAACCGACCCTCTAAATATAGCGGCCTTCTGGGGGCACTTGTTTTGTGTAGAACTTGCCTGAGATTTTCAATTTCTTCCGGTAGCAATTGGATTATCGGCAGGGAGATGAGGTATTCTACCCTCAGCGATGTACATTCTCGCGAAGTCTAGGCATGGGCGTAAAATCCGTTCCGCTCGCGGATTTTGCGGATTTTCGGTAAATCCGCAATCCACGAGATTCGCAGATTTCCCGCAAAATCCGCGCGCTGCGGATTTTTTGCTTGTGTTCGCACTGCTCGCGGCCCGCGGCGCAGGCAGCAACAATCTCGCACTCGCGAAATTACAAAAAAAAATAAAAATGGCGGAGGAGTG
The DNA here is from genome assembly GCF_964263255.1 of Lissotriton vulgaris. Lineage (NCBI taxonomy): Eukaryota > Metazoa > Chordata > Amphibia > Caudata > Salamandridae > Lissotriton > Lissotriton vulgaris. The sequence goes on from NW_028253772.1 coordinate 177,541, forward strand.
AAGGAAGGAAGTGGCCCAGTCTCCAACTTCCTGTTCCTGTTCAGCAAGTTCCTCCCATTGGGGAGGGGTGAAGGAAGTGCCCCAGTCTCCAACTTCCTGTTCCTGTTTCCTTTCCTGGCCATTTTGGATTCGATCTTGACTGGGAAGGATTACTTTTTGTGGATGCTGCTGGATATTTGGATTTGAGGCCTTTTGGATTCAAAATTTGATTTCACAAGTAAGTTGATAAGTTGATGTTGTTTGTGGTGATTTTTGTGTGTGTTTTTCGACTTTTGGGGTGGTGTTGGGGGCTGGCTATGTTGGTGGTGGGCCATTTGTATTACTTTTGGATTCCAAATTTGATTTCACAAATAAGTTGATAAGTTGATTTTCTTTGTGGTGATTTTTGTGTGTGTTTTCCGACTTTTGGGGTGGTTTTGTGATTTAGCGGGTGTTTTGCCGCGTTCGCGTCGTGAAGCAACAATCTCGCACTCGCTAAATTGCAAAAAGTGCAATTCTGCACCAGAAAACCACCAGCAGGCAGCATAAACCTTCTGAAACTTGATGGATGGCATTGGATTGTGGTGATTTGTGTTGTCTTTTTTGACTTTTTGGAGTAGGGGTTGGGGGCTGGCTATGTTGGGTGGGGCCATTTTGAGGCATGGTCCTCCTGGCCATGTGGATGGGGGTCAAGCGGCCATTTTGAAGGCAGGCAGTGAGCTTTGTGCCATAGGCCTGCACCCATTTTTCCTTGCTTTCACCCCTTGTGCCCAGGTTGAGTCAGTGGTACATGAAACTACAAGCCTCTCTGTGGGCTCTCTTGGATCAATGTTGAATTCCTGTTTCCCAAAAATGTAGCAATTCTTATTTTTGATATTTCCATATTGTGGTGTGCACGTGTGTATTCCAAATTTGATTTCACAAGTAAGTTGATAAGTTGATTTTCTTTGTGGTGATTTTTGTGTGTGTTCTCCGACTTTTGCGGTTGTTTTGGTGATTTAGCGGGTGTTTTGCCGCGTTCGCATCGTGAAGCATGACGGGGAGGTAGAAGAAGCGTCAGACATTTATCCGGGCGCACCCAGTACCCCTGGCAGCACCACACCCTCCGGAACACATAGGAAGCGAAAGTTTCCCTCCAACCGAAAGATACGTCATGTCACATGAGTATCACAGACGCATGCGCAGTAGAAAATCCCGCGTAGCAGCAGCCATTTTAGTGCAAACAGATTATCGTTAGTAGAAACACCTATGCAAGCTTCTTCTGGATACCCAAATGTTTATGTGAAATGCGATGTTAATAAAACAAACATGTTGATTAATACATTAACGTTATGTCAAGAGGGCTGATAACAAGCAAGTCACATTACATGCGAATCCTTGCTCCATCAATATCTATTGAATGTTGTTATGATTTGCATTTTACGTTTTGATTATTTGTTTTTTCTTTATTTGCTGTATTATTGGTTTGTATAGTGTTTTTAATTTTCCAATATAAATGAGGGATGTGTAGTATGTAAGTAATATTCATATTTGATGACACTATATCTTTAAAGAATGTTTTTTGTGTTAAGTTCTTATTCTCATTTGATGTGTTCTGAAATATTGCCTCAGACCTCGTGGAATATTGCCTCAGACCTGGACCTGTGTAGTCGTGGGTTTTCTCTCTCCTTCTCAAATAAAACCCCTAACTTTAATTTACAATATGCTAATTGGATCTCTAGTTCTTTTTATTACATTTAACTAAGAGATCCATTACTACATTGTGCTTCTCCAGACCCTCTTAAAATATACTGCCCACCAGTATGGATGACATTGATTCCTACACCTTGTAATCCTCATTGGCTTATGTGACATTCCCTGTAGACCTGATTTACATACTTGCTTGATCGTTTGTCTCTGTATAATGTGTGTGTGATGTAAAGTACTGTGACACCCTACACTGATATGAGTAGAGATATACATCAAATGAAATGCATAAGAGAGAGTGGCTACGGAGAGATGAGGGGCACTGGTAGAGGGTTTTAGAGAGAAAGTCTGAGGAGGAAGTCAATAGGGTGCTACGGAGAGATGAGGGGCGCTGGTGGACGGTGGCAGTGAGGGAATCCGAGGAAGAGATCAATAGGGGGGGCTACGGAGAGATGAGGGGCGCTGGAGGAGGGTGGCAGTGAAGGGATCCGAGGAGGAGGTCATGAGGGAGAGCCCGAGAAGTGTCACTTGCCTGATACTCTAACATCAGAAACATTCTCTTTCCATCAAGAGGACATTTTATGAAAAAGAAAACTTTTTGAGAGTGAGAACATTTAGAAAGAGATTTGAAAGGAAAATAGTGAGCTTTACTGGCCCTTCCTTGTAAGACTTAGGAGAGATAAAGGAGGGCCCTGAAGCAGGCCTGGCTAGACATATAAGTGACAAATCTGGCCCGCCGTGGCCCACACGAATGCACACTTGGCCCACCCTAATAAAAATTCCTGGAGCTGGGCCTGGATAAAATTAAGATGTGTGTAAATGTGTTCCTTTGAATTTAATGTGATGTTCTCTGGTGATGTATTAGTCTATACTGCTGTTCCTCATGTACAAAACGTGGCCATTGACCCAAAGCTGCTGACTGCAGACCTCACTTACTCTTAATGGTTTCTCTTTCCAAGGCCCCCTGATGGAGCAAGTGTGAAAGAAAAAAATACATGTCCCTAAAGTAAAACCTGTCAATCAAGAGCTGTATTGATCTATTGATTTACGGACATTATAAACATCTTGTTTTACAGAATCCACAGTCCTAATTAAGGATTCTGTGAGGTGTTAAATAATCTGTAACACGTTCAATAGTATAGTAGTTTAGCAGACAGGTATCCCTTATTGGCAAAGACTCTGGGGAGCAGGAGTGTCTGTGCTTGCAGAAACCTTCTTTTAAAATGGACCTTTGTGACCAGACAATGAAAAAAGCAGGTTTGCCTATGTACAGAAAAATTATTAAAGACCACTACCTCCAATGATAAATTGCCTTGTTGCTGAAAATGCAAATACATTGGTGGAACCCTGCTGAGGACAACAATCTGATTCTATATTTTGTGTCTATGACGCTCAGACTCTTGCATTGTTGTCCGTTGTCTATGTCTATGTGCGTATCTAGGAGACTGGAGTGTCTGCCAGCAGGGACCGTGTTCAGAAGTGGAGGAAGCGCCGAGGGCTGAGAGCTGCGCAGCGGTGAGGCAGGCTGAAGTGTGACAGACTTCAACTGCTGTGCTCAGACCCCCTTATCTTGCTGCTGCCTCCTTAATCCTGCCCTCATCTTGATCGCCCGGGAGGGGCCGAGGCGTCAGCATGAAGGGGGGCGTTGATTTCGAGGAGTGCTTGAAGGACTCTCCCAGTTTCAGAGCCGCTTTGAAGGAGGTTGAAGGTGATGTGACGGGACTGGAAGTGAAACTTGATAAGCTTGTTAAGCTATGTAGTGGCATTATTGATGCAGGCAAGGCCTTTTGTGCTGCCAACAAGCAATTTATGAATGGCATGCAGGACCTGGCACAGTATTCGAGCAAGGATGTGGTGATTGAGTCTAGCTTGACCAAGTTTTCAGACTGCCTCCAAGAAATGATCAGTTATCACACAATCCTGTTTGACGAAGCTCAGAGATCCATTCAAACACAGCTCCAGATATTTATTCAGGACGATCTTCAAAAATTCAAAGATGCAAAGAAGCAGTTTGATAAGGTCAGTAAAGAAAAAGAAAACGCTCTAGTTAAACATGCCCAAGTTCAAAGAACTAAACTGCAAGAGGTGGAGGAGGCAACAAACACCTTAATCACAAAAAGAAAGTGCTTCCAGCACATAGCTTTGGACAACGTCCTTCAAATCAATGTTCTTCAGTCAAGGCGGAGGACTGAAATTTTAAAATCGATGTTGTCCTTCATGAAGGCCCATCTCGGCTTCTTCCACCAGGGCTACGATCTCTTCAGTGAACTTGAACCGCACATGGAAGAGCTTGGTTCACAGCTGGATCGGCTTGATGTGGATGCAGCAAAGCAGAAGAGGGACATGGAACAAAAACACTCCACTATTCAGCAGGAGGATTTCACCAACGATGATCTCGGACTTCAATACAATGTTGATACTGCTAATGGCATTGTAGTGGAAGGATATCTCTTTAAAAGGGCCACTAATGCCTTTAAAACTTGGAACAGGCGCTGGTTCTCAATACAAAACAACCAACTGGTATATCATAAAATAATTAAGGATAACCCCACAGTGGTTTTCGAAGATTTACGGCTCTGCACAGTTAAACACTTTGAAGACATAGAAAGACGTTTCTGCTTTGAAGTAGTCACACCAACAAAGAGCCGCATGCTACAGGCTGACTCAGAAAAGCTGCGACAGGCATGGATTAAAGCTGTCCAAACCGGCATTGCTGCAGCATATAGAGAAAAGAGTGATGAGACGGTGAAGCTGGATAAGAAATCTCCACCTTCCACAGGAAGTCTGGACTCTGGCAGCAATGTGCAAGAAAAATCAGTTAAAGGTGAAAGTGCCTTACAGCGGGTCCAGTGTATCACTGGAAACTCGGTCTGCTGCGATTGTGGTCTGGCGGATCCGCAATGGGCCAGCATCAACCTTGGAATCATCCTGTGCATTGAGTGTTCTGAGATACACAGGAGCCTTGGTGTGCACATTTCAAAAGTAAGGTCATTAACGTTAGATACATGGGAGCCTGAAGTACTAAAGCTAATGTGTGAACTGGGAAATCAAGTTATTAATCAAATATATGAAGCTAAATTGAAAACCCTTGGAGTAAAGAAGCCAGACAATGAAAGTCCAAGAGTGGAAAAGGAGGCATATATCAGAGCAAAGTACATGGAAAAGAGGTTTGTGAACCAGGACTGCGTTGCTTCACACCCTCCTGATGGACAGGAAAGGCCTTATTCCCAGTGCAAGAACGAAGACCTCAGCAGTTCTGAGAAGTCCCTGGCATCACAGGATCACTTCTCAACATCTGCCAGAAGTTCAGTGAAAAACAATGCCAGTGTATTCCACTTCAGTTCAGAAGGCATTCGAGAACTTTTTGCCTCTTTTGTATCCTCAAAAAGTTTGCATCAACCAGTCCTAGAAGTCGAGAAGCGAGATTCTTCAGTATTTCAGGATTCAAAAAAGTTTCATCCAGGGCTGTACCATTATCAAGCTGCGCATGAGAGAAGCCTTCCTGATATGGCAGAAGCATTGGCACATGGCGCAGATGTTAACTGGGTGAATACAGAGGACAACAACGCAACACCCCTCATTCAGGCTGTGCATGGGGGCTCTTTGGTCACTTGTGAGTTCCTGCTGCAGAATGGTGCCAATGTTAATCACATGGACCTGCATGGCAGAGGACCCCTGCATCATGCAACGGTTTTAGGGCACACCGGGCAAGTCTGCTTATTTCTGAAGCATGGGGCAAATCAGCACACCAAAGATGAAGAAGGAAAATGCCCCTTGACCATTGCACTTGAAGCTGCAAATGCTGATATTGTAACCCTGTTGCGAGTGGCAAGAATGAATGAGGAGATGCGGGAATCTGAAGGACTATATGGACAGCCAAGTGACGAGACCTACCAGGACATAATCCGTGATTTTTCACACATGGCATCCAATAATCCTGAGAAATTAAACCGTTTCCAGATGTCCGATACACCAAAGTTTTCAAAGATGTAGAGGAGAAAAGTGCACCCTTGTCCTCAGCCACACCTGGTGCTTCCTGAGTAAAGTGCCTGGTCCCTGGCTCATTGCCTGACTTGGGAACATTAGTTTAAGAACCGAACAGTCTGGAACCTCCAACAGCATTTGATTGACACCATGAATATAGGGTCCTTTATATACAGAAAGACACCACAGGGCACCAGCAATATGGATACCTCAGCAGCCAGTCTAGCAAAGTGCTCCTTGGTTTAAATGTATCAAGTTACCACATGTTCTTACTGTCCATGTATTTCACCTTGTGGTACCTCAGCGGAAGGATACACAGATTTGAAGTCTTCTCATTGTAAATCCTAAGTGAAGCAGATGCCATGCTATGTAGTGTATGTCAATTCTGGCGTCTGTTTTCCATGTAAAACACACACCTGTGCATGTTCTAAAATTGTTTATACTGTTATATAGTTACTGTTATTCTAGACGGCAGCTTTTGAATATCTAATTGTAGTTTTCATGTCCTAGTCAACAATGACTAGCTTGCCATTTCATTTTCTTAGCTTCAATAATAGAGGTATCAGTTTTAAAAGATACATTTGGCACATGGTTAAATGGGCACCATGTAGCATTCTCGTTTATGAATTTATTTACCCATTTTTTAAATTCTTTAATATTGTGAACGGTATGCAAAGTACGAGGTTTTCAGAATCCTTGCTAGCACCTTACTTGGATATAATGAATGTAATTCTTGGAACCAAATCAAGAAATTGCCAGGTGCATGTATATCCAAATAGTGCAAATTCAATTGAGTCACTTATCAGGTGCACATAAGTTCTAGTTCATCTGTACAGTGCTCACACAGTGGGATTATTGTAACGTACTCGATTTTTCCAAAAGCATTGCACTCCATGCACCTTCTCTTGAAGCATCTCTAGTAGCAACAGCCTTTCTTCGACCAATGTCATTTTGTTCGCCCATTAATGCAAGTCAAGTATTACACAAAAAAATGTAAATAAATTAGAACAGATTTTTACCATTTTTAAAAAGGTATAGCAATGTTATTCCAACTCGAAGGGAAATGTTATGCAAACAAATGTATGTAAATAGTTTACTTCTTGAAGAGACCGAAATAAAGAAAAACTTTTTGTTTTGAAAAATTGATTTCCAAAAATAATATTAATTTATTAAGTTCAAACTGGTAATTATGAGCCTTTAAGTGGTATACGATTTGCAAAGAGTGGCGAGTTTCCTGTTGATTTCTACACTTTTAAAGCACTAAGGCATAGTTAATTCACTGCATGAATTTGGGGGTGGTCAATGTGCCCCTCATTTACAAGAAAATGATGCAGCGTCGCGCCGCAAGCCATTTTGCTGCGCAGAGCTGCATAATTTTCAAAGCATATGGATGCATTATGTTGACATCAATGCAATGCATGCGTGTGCTTTCCCCTACGCTGGCACAAAATTGGCTGCCATGTGCCAGCACAGGCACCCTTGTGTCATTTTTCAGGGATGCCTGCATTGTGGGGATGATTGTTTTTGTGCAGGAAGCCCAAAAACAATCAGTGATGACATGTCCTCTTTCTATGCATGCTGTAGAATACAGCATGCATAGAAAGAGAAAAGAACGAGGAGAAATAAAAGTATTTCTCCTCTTGCACCACTCCTACCCCTTCCCTAGTGAGGCATAGGATTCTGACGCATTTCCAGCTTTTCAAAACATTGTAAATCTAGGAATATGTCAAGTTGCATGGATGTTGCGTTGGAACATCCACAACAACACCCATGGATTGCCCCTTTCATCCGGAGTAATGTGTGAAAGGAACTCATATTTACAAGGTCATGAAAAATCAAAGTGGGTAACTTTACGTGGCTTGTATATATGGGCAGGCACACTGTGCCGCCGGTGTGTTAAAAAAAGTGACGCACCAGTGGCGCAATGGCCTTGTAAAGGAGGCCCTATGTTTGCAGTGTCTTGTGGATTCTACATTGAAATCTTAATCATGTGTCTTCCCTTTTAGGAAAGAAAGCTTTGCAAGTAAAGAATATTCGTCACAGTTTTATTTAACCCCTCCCATGCTTGTGACGTAACCGCTCCGTCACAAGCCACGGGTGAGCTGTGCTTGTGACGGAATGGTTCCGTCACGGCCGGCTCGCCGCGCCTGCGCGGCGCTGATTTTGCGCCTGCGCTGACGCTTTAATGGGCGGGCAGGTTCATGACGGAACCGTTCCGTCACAAGCACAGCTCACCCGCGAGCCATGACGGAGCGGTTCCGTCATAGTATGGAGCCGCCGCGCGACCTCCCCACCCCCTTAGCGCTGCGGCGGAATAGCCGCCGCAGCGAAGGTGTTAAAAAATTTGTATCTGAAGAACCTATGATCAAGCTAAATGTGGTATTCAGAATGCATCCACTCACACAAAAAACCCTACTGCCGCAAACACCTTTGTGCACATGTACATGTAGGATTATGCGCCGTGTACACGGTGGCCAAGCTAAGTGGGCATCACAGGCTGAATGCAGGAAGGATACAAGGATTTTTTAGCACTCACTCCAGGAAAGATAGGGCCTCATTTATAAGCCCATTGTGGTGCCAGTGCACCACTATTTTAGAAGCACGAGTGGTGCAGAGTGCCTGCCCATATTTACAAGGCTGCATAAAGTCACCCTGCATGACTTTTCATGACCTTGTAAATGAGTGAAAAGGGAGTTCCATGGGTGCTGCTGTGGGTGTTCCCAAGTAACATCATGGAACCTGACACATTCACAGATTGACAAAATGTTGTAAACCTGGGAATGCGTCAGAATCCTATGACTCCCCAGGGGTGGAGCATAAGTGGCACAAAGAGGAGAAATACTTTTGTTTCTCCTTGTTTGTTGCTCTTTCTATGTGTGTTGCATTCTGCAGCAAACATAGAGGACCAACTCGCCTTTAATGATTTTTATATGCAGGGAGGTGTCCCTTCTTGCACATAAACAATCATCCCTACAACGCAGGCACCTTTCCACCATGGTGTCAGGGTGTCTAAGTTGGTGTATGGCTGCTGTTTGTGCACTAGCACCAGAGAGGGACAGGAATGTGCAGCATCTTGTAGATACAATGCATTTCTGCCCTTTTATTTTGACTCATAGCAGCACTGCAGGAATACTTGCTATGCTGCTGTGCATCAACATTTTGTAAATGAGGCCCTAAGGAAAGTTTTTGAGCTAATGCCCTCCACTTATACCGTAAAATTGCATCCTTCCTTCTATCAGTAATTTGGCTCCGCCACCCAGAAGCTCCATTCTTATAGTGCCATTTTATGAAAGTACTGGCCCTGTCAACATAAATAAAATGCAGGAACTGGTCAGAGGGAGAAAGTACAATCTTCCTGAGGCAGGGAACAATAAGAATGCTGAACTGTGAACATAAAAAATCATTATTCACATTACCAGTGGGTTGCTATAATACTCAGCAGTTCTTCCTAAATGTAGCAATATTGGAACTGATAAAAAGCACAAACATCATTCAGTGGTGCAAGGGGTAACCATGGTCCCTATTCTACTTCTCGCACCCTTATGGTTATCTCTTCTCTCAGAGTAGTGCCAGCCTAATAACGTGGAAAAATGCATTGACTGACTTGATGTTTCCTTGCCACAGTGTTTGATGAATGAATGAAAGTAGTATGGACGCAAGTTCTGCCACTGCTGGTAGGATTTGAACCACTTTCGAGTTCTGAGAGTTCCAACTGTCTTTCTTAGCGTGCCTGTCTCCTAGAGTTTTTTCACCTCTCCTTAAATATTAGAAGGTTAAAACCCCTGCACTGCAGCCTCTGTGGTTTAAATTAAGAAAGACTACGGGGTTAAAGGGGTTAAACGGAGAAGAGAGGTATGACAAAGACTGAGGGGCATATTATCAAGGGGGTTTATTCCCGCTTTTTTGGCTTTAAAAGCCAAGAAAGCGGAGATAAAATTATCTCCCTTTTTCCTAGCTGTCGCTAACACCAGTTAGCGACAGCTAGTTGGAGATAGCGACCATCTTGGGCCCCACTTTGCATGTCAGTGATATTTATCACTAATGACATGCAAAGTGGGCGTGCCAAGATGTTAGCGACTGGAAACAGTCGCTAACATCGCTATCTCCTATTACCAACTTTTGGAGATATTCGCGCTAAGCGTTAATATCTCCAAAAGCTAACACCTGCCCTGAGCAGTTCTTAGCCATGTTACCTAATGGGAGGTGGATAACATGGCTAAGAGCATTAGCTCGGTAATGCATGAATATCGCTGACTTTTCAGTGATATTCATGCATTGCGGCCGATTTTTATCGCATTTGCGATAAACCTTGGTAATATCAAGGTTTATCTGCGATAAAAATCGCTGCAGCTCTGCGGTAATTTTTTGTCTCTCACCAAGAAATAGCGATAATTATCGCTATTGCTTGGTAATATGTCCCCTGAGTGTCCTTGAAGTGTGAATTGATGCACCAATGAGGGGGAGTAGGTATGTATGTCTTATGATATTGGCGAGAATGCATGCATATGTGATAGTGAGGGGTATTTGTGTGTAAGGCACATATATTTGTGTGAGTGGCAGTGCTTGAAATAGGCTGAGCGTGTGTCACTGATTGGAGAGGAGTGTGAATGCACCTTTATGGAGGCGGTGTCTGCATATGTCAGTATTTATTTGTTCGCGTTTGTGTGTTGAGAACACACGATAGAGAGGGGTGTGCTCATTTGGCAGTACCCATGGAATTGTCATGTGTTGAAATGCAAGGGGACATTGAGAAGCTGAAGAACATGCACTTGACAGCAAGAGTAGTTTGTGAAGCAGTGTCTGTGAAAGAGTATATAAGGTGTGAGTGTATGTGTCAATGAGGGTGAGATGTGTGCATGTGACAGGGTGGAGTCAGATATGTGTGTAGGACATTAAGCTGCAAGTGTGTAGTAACAAGCAGGGTGGTGGTGTGTTCACAGAGCAATGAGGGAAAGAGAGGTGTGTGGTTTGAGGGAGAGCTGTGTGACTAAGGACCAAGAGAACACAAAGGTGAATGAACTGGGAAGTTGAAATACAAAGGTACAGGGATGTAGGCCATGAGAGCACAATGATGGAAGGGCCCAACCCGCTGTTGATTTAACCATGCTGCACAGTATTTCCTATACAATATCCCCAAGGTACCTCCTCAGTGCATATAACGAGAAATAATGCACAAAAACATTTTTTGAAAAAGATCTTTTACGTTGTAATACCACTTATAAACAGTTTCACATGTACAATATTTACAAGGTACCATAAAGTAATGGGCCCACAGCGCAATACTTGGATGAAAAACACATTTGCACTATTTTTTTACATTTTTGGCATTAACTGTAGAATGAGATTGAATGTGTCTAGTCAAAGCCCAAATCATTTTAGCAGTTCCTGATTTTAAAGATGTTCCTTTTTCTGAAGCCAAAACAGATTATTTCTCCAGGTGTACAGACAAAATATCGACTCCAAAATATCGACTGGACATAATATCGAGTTTTAAATATAGACTGGACAAAATATCGACTGGACATAATATCGACTACAAAAATATTGTTTTTCAGGTAAGTGAAGTAATATCGACTGTATAAAATATAGATAGCAAAAATATCGAATTTTTAATAATATATAATATTTTATAGTGTATTTTTATGTAATAATATGTGTGAAAAGTGTGTCTTAATGTTATAAAATATTTTATTAAATGAATTTTGTTTTTATAATAATTGCGTAATGTAATTCTGTAGCGGGTTGTGGGTTTATAGGGGAATAGGGTGGGAAGTAATTTAATAATAATTAATTAATTAATATATGTTTGTTAATATTTTTAATTAATAATTAATTAATATTAATTAGATAATTAATTAATATAATTTTGAACATATTTTGTATTAGTAATTAATTGGTAATTAATTAATTGTAATTAGTTAATTACATTAATTAGAGTAAATTTTTAATATATATAATTTTGTGTTATTTTTAAGTAATTAATTGGGAAAAAATAATATTAATTATTAAAATAATTACAGCTAATGTGCTAATATATTTACTTTATTGTTATTGTTAATTAATAATTAATTGGTAATTAAATAATATTGATAAATTTTAGGTAAAGGAGCATTTTTAGGGTTCAGGGTCAGTTTTCAGTTTTAGGGTAAAGGGGTATTTTTGGGGTTCAGGGTCAGTTTTCAGTTTTTGGGTAAAGGGGCATTTGTAGGGTTCAGGGTCAGTTTTCAGTTTTAGGGTAAAGCGGTATTTTTAGGGTTCAGGGTCAGTTTTCAGTTCATGGGTAAAGGGGTATTTTTAGGGTTCAGGGTCAGTTTTCAGTTTTTGGGTAAAGGGGCATTTTTAGGGTTCAGGGTCAGTTTTCAGTTTTTGGGTAAAGGGGTATTTTTAGGGTTCAGGGTCAGTTTTGGGTTTTTGGGTAAAGGGGTATTTTTAGGGTTCAGGGTCAACAAATAAGATTGTAAAAAATTATTTTTATTATTTTCATTTATTATTTAATTATTATAATTTAATTTAAGTATTTTTAAGTATATTTTAGTAATTAAAATGTAATATTAATTTAATTTAACACTGTTTTTAATAAAGTCGATATTTTTTACATCTATATTATTGTTAACGATATTTTGTACTCGATATTTTTGTACTTACCTGTTTGTAGATACAAACTCGATATTTTGACTGTCAATATTTTGTCCACGATATTTTGGCAAGTCGATATTTTGTCCCTCGATATTATTTCAGTGATCCATTTCTCCATTATAACCTATGGTCACTGAAGGGAGCTTAAATTGACTATCAGCGATTAAAATGTCAATTCAACAAAATGCTACTGGTACCTCTGGGATGCCAATCCAACAGATTTGTGTGTTTATCTGCTAGTTAAATTGGGCACCTTGTACCAGGCCACACGACCCTTATGATGTATAAGTCCAAAGATAACCTTTAGAAAGTTAACCTAGTTGTAGCTGTGGAGAGCAGCCTTCAGGCTTAATCTTGAAGGGATATAAAGCAGATTGTTTTATCAGAATATCACCTCCTGAATGACTAAATGAAAGGAGAACCACACAGTAGTTATATAAAACTATGTATTTATTAATATAACTATCTCTATTAATTTCTACACAAGATTAGAACATAAAGCACAGAATACTGTATCGGTGGAGTGGGTAGACCTTGAGGGGTGGGGAAAAACATGGCGGCAGCTAGCTAGCTGGCCGCGGTGCTCTGGACTGAGCTCCCGGTAGGATTGTTCCCCGCCGTGCAAATGAGCAAGTAGATAAAGAACCGACCCTCTAAATATAGCGGCCTTCTGGGGGCACTTGTTTTGTGTAGAACTTGCCTGAGATTTTCAATTTCTTCCGGTAGCAATTGGATTATCGGCAGGGAGATGAGGTATTCTACCCTCAGCGATGTACATTCTCGCGAAGTCTAGGCATGGGCGTAAAATCCGTTCCGCTCGCGGATTTTGCGGATTTTCGGTAAATCCGCAATCCACGAGATTCGCAGATTTCCCGCAAAATCCGCGCGCTGCGGATTTTTTGCTTGTGTTCGCACTGCTCGCGGCCCGCGGCGCAGGCAGCAACAATCTCGCACTCGCGAAATTACAAAAAAAAATAAAAATGGCGGAGGAGTGAAGGAAGGAAGTGGCCCAGTCTCCAACTTCCTGTTCCTGTTCAGCAAGTTCCTCCCATTGGGGAGGGGTGAAGGAAGTGCCCCAGTCTCCAACTTCCTGTTCCTGTTTCCTTTCCTGGCCATTTTGGATTCGATCTTGACTGGGAAGGATTACTTTTTGTGGATGCTGCTGGATATTTGGATTTGAGGCCTTTTGGATTCAAAATTTGATTTCACAAGTAAGTTGATAAGTTGATGTTGTTTGTGGTGATTTTTGTGTGTGTTTTTCGACTTTTGGGGTGGTGTTGGGGGCTGGCTATGTTGGTGGTGGGCCATTTGTATTACTTTTGGATTCGAAATTTGATTTCACAAATAAGTTGATAAGTTGATTTTCTTTGTGGTGATTTTTGTGTGTGTTTTCCGACTTTTGGGGTGGTTTTGTGATTTAGCGGGTGTTTTGCCGCGTTCGCGTCGTGAAGCAACAATCTCGCACTCGCTAAATTGCAAAAAGTGCAATTCTGCACCAGAAAACCACCAGCAGGCAGCATAAACCTTCTGAAACTTGATGGATGGCATTGGATTGTGGTGATTTGTGTTGTCTTTTTTGACTTTTTGGAGTAGGGGTTGGGGGCTGGCTATGTTGGGTGGGGCCATTTTGAGGCATGGTCCTCCTGGCCATGTGGATGGGGGTCAAGCGGCCATTTTGAAGGCAGGCAGTGAGCTTTGTGCCATAGGCCTGCACCCATTTTTCCTTGCTTTCACCCCTTGTGCCCAGGTTGAGTCAGTGGTACATGAAACTACAAGCCTCTCTGTGGGCTCTCTTGGATCAATGTTGAATTCCTGTTTCCCAAAAATGTAGCAATTCTTATTTTTGATATTTCCATATTGTGGTGTGCACGTGTGTATTCCAAATTTGATTTCACAAGTAAGTTGATAAGTTGATTTTCTTTGTGGTGATTTTTTGTGTGTGTTCTCCGACTTTTGCGGTTGTTTTGGTGATTTAGCGGGTGTTTTGCCGCGTTCGCATCGTGAAGCATGACGGGGAGGTAGAAGAAGCGTCAGACATTTATCCGGGCGCACCCAGTACCCCTGGCAGCACCACACCCTCCGGAACACATAGGAAGCGAAAGTTTCCCTCCAACCGAAAGATACGTCATGTCACATGAGTATCACAGACGCATGCGCAGTAGAAAATCCCGCGTAGCAGCAGCCATTTTAGTGCAAACAGATTATCGTTAGTAGAAACACCTATGCAAGCTTCTTCTGGATACCCAAATGTTTATGTGAAATGCGATGTTAATAAAACAAACATGTTGATTAATACATTAACGTTATGTCAAGAGGGCTGATAACAAGCAAGTCACATTACATGCGAATCCTTGCTCCATCAATATCTATTGAATGTTGTTATGATTTGCATTTTACGTTTTGATTATTTGTTTTTTCTTTATTTGCTGTATTATTGGTTTGTATAGTGTTTTTAATTTTCCAATATAAATGAGGGATGTGTAGTATGTAAGTAATATTCATATTTGATGACACTATATCTTTAAAGAATGTTTTTTGTGTTAAGTTCTTATTCTCATTTGATGTGTTCTGAAATATTGCCTCAGACCTCGTGGAATATTGCCTCAGACCTGGACCTGTGTAGTCGTGGGTTTTCTCTCTCCTTCTCAAATAAAACCCCTAACTTTAATTTACAATATGCTAATTGGATCTCTAGTTCTTTTTATTACATTTAACTAAGAGATCCATTACTACATTGTGCTTCTCCAGACCCTCTTAAAATATACTGCCCACCAGTATGGATGACATTGATTCCTACACCTTGTAATCCTCATTGGCTTATGTGACATTCCCTGTAGACCTGATTTACATACTTGCTTGATCGTTTGTCTCTGTATAATGTGTGTGTGATGTAAAGTACTGTGACACCCTACACTGATATGAGTAGAGATATACATCAAATGAAATGCATAAGAGAGAGTGGCTACGGAGAGATGAGGGGCACTGGTAGAGGGTTTTAGAGAGAAAGTCTGAGGAGGAAGTCAATAGGGTGCTACGGAGAGATGAGGGGCGCTGGTGGACGGTGGCAGTGAGGGAATCCGAGGAAGAGATCAATAGGGGGGGCTACGGAGAGATGAGGGGCGCTGGAGGAGGGTGGCAGTGAAGGGATCCGAGGAGGAGGTCATGAGGGAGAGCCCGAGAAGTGTCACTTGCCTGATACTCTAACATCAGAAACATTCTCTTTCCATCAAGAGGACATTTTATGAAAAAGAAAACTTTTTGAGAGTGAGAACATTTAGAAAGAGATTTGAAAGGAAAATAGTGAGCTTTACTGGCCCTTCCTTGTAAGACTTAGGAGAGATAAAGGAGGGCCCTGAAGCAGGCCTGGCTAGACATATAAGTGACAAATCTGGCCCGCCGTGGCCCACACGAATGCACACTTGGCCCACCCTAATAAAAATTCCTGGAGCTGGGCCTGGATAAAATTAAGATGTGTGTAAATGTGTTCCTTTGAATTTAATGTGATGTTCTCTGGTGATGTATTAGTCTATACTGCTGTTCCTCATGTACAAAACGTGGCCATTGACCCAAAGCTGCTGACTGCAGACCTCACTTACTCTTAATGGTTTCTCTTTCCAAGGCCCCCTGATGGAGCAAGTGTGAAAGAAAAAAATACATGTCCCTAAAGTAAAACCTGTCAATCAAGAGCTGTATTGATCTATTGATTTTCGGACATTATAAACATCTTGTTTTACAGAATCCACAGTCCTAATTAAGGATTCTGTGAGGTGTTAAATAATCTGTAACACGTTCAATAGTATAGTAGTTTAGCAGACAGGTATCCCTTATTGGCAAAGACTCTGGGGAGCAGGAGTGTCTGTGCTTGCAGAAACCTTCTTTTAAAATGGACCTTTGTGACCAGACAATGAAAAAAGCAGGTTTGCCTATGTACAGAAAAATTATTAAAGACCACTACCTCCAATGATAAATTGCCTTGTTGCTGAAAATGCAAATACATTGGTGGAACCCTGCTGAGGACAACAATCTGATTCTATATTTTGTGTCTATGACGCTCAGACTCTTGCATTGTTGTCCGTTGTCTATGTCTATGTGCGTATCTAGGAGACTGGAGTGTCTGCCAGCAGGGACCGTGTTCAGAAGTGGAGGAAGCGCTGAGAGCTGCGCAGCGGTGAGGCAGGCTGAAGTGTGACAGACTTCAACTGCTGTGCTCAGACCCCCTTATCTTGCTGCTGCCTCCTTAATCCTGCCCTCATCTTGATCGCCCGGGAGGGGCCGAGGCGTCAGCATGAAGGGGGGCGTTGATTTCGAGGAGTGCTTGAAGGACTCTCCCAGTTTCAGAGCCGCTTTGAAGGAGGTTGAAGGTGATGTGACGGGACTGGAAGTGAAACTTGATAAGCTTGTTAAGCTATGTAGTGGCATGATTGATGCAGGCAAGGCCTTTTGTGCTGCCAACAAGCAATTTATGAATGGCATGCAGGACCTGGCACAGTATTCGAGCAAGGATGTGGTGATTGAGTCTAGCTTGACCAAGTTTTCAGACTGCCTCCAAGAAATGATCAGTTATCACACAATCCTGTTTGACGAAGCTCAGAGATCCATTCAAACACAGCTCCAGATATTTATTCAGGACGATCTTCAAAAATTCAAAGATGCAAAGAAGCAGTTTGATAAGGTCAGTAAAGAAAATGAAAACGCTCTAGTTAAACATGCCCAAGTTCAAAGAACTAAACTGCAAGAGGTGGAGGAGGCAACAAACACCTTAATCACAAAAAGAAAGTGCTTCCAGCACATAGCTTTGGACAACGTCCTTCAAATCAATGTTCTTCAGTCAAGGCGGAGGACTGAAATTTTAAAATCGATGTTGTCCTTCATGAAGGCCCATCTCGGCTTCTTCCACCAGGGCTACGATCTCTTCAGTGAACTTGAACCGCACATGGAAGAGCTTGGTTCACAGCTGGATCGGCTTGATGTGGATGCAGCAAAGCAGAAGAGGGACATGGAACAAAAACACTCCACTATTCAGCAGGAGGATTTCACCAACGATGATCTCGGACTTCAATACAATGTTGATACTGCTAATGGCATTGTAGTGGAAGGATATCTCTTTAAAAGGGCCACTAATGCCTTTAAAACTTGGAACAGGCGCTGGTTCTCAATACAAAACAACCAACTGGTATATCATAAAATAATTAAGGATAACCCCACAGTGGTTTTCGAAGATTTACGGCTCTGCACAGTTAAACACTTTGAAGACATAGAAAGACGTTTCTGCTTTGAAGTAGTCACACCAACAAAGAGCCGCATGCTACAGGCTGACTCAGAAAAGCTGCGACAGGCATGGATTAAAGCTGTCCAAACCGGCATTGCTGCAGCATATAGAGAAAAGAGTGATGAGACGGTGAAGCTGGATAAGAAATCTCCACCTTCCACAGGAAGTCTGGACTCTGGCAGCAATGTGCAAGAAAAATCAGTTAAAGGTGAAAGTGCCTTACAGCGGGTCCAGTGTATCACTGGAAACTCGGTCTGCTGCGATTGTGGTCTGGCGGATCCGCAATGGGCCAGCATCAACCTTGGAATCATCCTGTGCATTGAGTGTTCTGAGATACACAGGAGCCTTGGTGTGCACATTTCAAAAGTAAGGTCATTAACGTTAGATACATGGGAGCCTGAAGTACTAAAGCTAATGTGTGAACTGGGAAATCAAGTTATTAATCAAATATATGAAGCTAAATTGAAAACCCTTGGAGTAAAGAAGCCAGACAATGAAAGTCCAAGAGTGGAAAAGGAGGCATATATCAGAGCAAAGTACATGGAAAAGAGGTTTGTGAACCAGGACTGCGTTGCTTCACACCCTCCTGATGGACAGGAAAGGCCTTATTCCCAGTGCAAGAACGAAGACCTCAGCAGTTCTGAGAAGTCCCTGGCATCACAGGATCACTTCTCAACATCTGCCAGAAGTTCAGTGAAAAACAATGCCAGTGTATTCCACTTCAGTTCAGAAGGCATTCGAGAACTTTTTGCCTCTTTTGTATCCTCAAAAAGTTTGCATCAACCAGTCCTAGAAGTCGAGAAGCGAGATTCTTCAGTATTTCAGGATTCAAAAAAGTTTCATCCAGGGCTGTACCTTTATCAAGCTGCGCATGAGAGAAGCCTTCCTGATATGGCAGAAGCATTGGCACATGGCGCAGATGTTAACTGGGTGAATACAGAGGACAACAACGCAACACCCCTCATTCAGGCTGTGCATGGGGGCTCTTTGGTCACTTGTGAGTTCCTGCTGCAGAATGGTGCCAATGTTAATCACATGGACCTGCATGGCAGAGGACCCCTGCATCATGCAACGGTTTTAGGGCACACCGGGCAAGTCTGCTTATTTCTGAAGCATGGGGCAAATCAGCACACCAAAGATGAAGAAGGAAAATGCCCCTTGACCATTGCACTTGAAGCTGCAAATGCTGATATTGTAACCCTGTTGCGAGTGGCAAGAATGAATGAGGAGATGCGGGAATCTGAAGGACTATATGGACAGCCAAGTGACGAGACCTACCAGGACATAATCCGTGATTTTTCACACATGGCATCCAATAATCCTGAGAAATTAAACCGTTTCCAGATGTCCGATACACCAAAGTTTTCAAAGATGTAGAGGAGAAAAGTGCACCCTTGTCCTCAGCCACACCTGGTGCTTCCTGAGTAAAGTGCCTGGTCCCTGGCTCATTGCCTGACTTGGGAACATTAGTTTAAGAACCGAACAGTCTGGAACCTCCAACAGCATTTGATTGACACCATGAATATAGGGTCCTTTATATACAGAAAGACACCACAGGGCACCAGCAATATGGATACCTCAGCAGCCAGTCTAGCAAAGTGCTCCTTGGTTTAAATGTATCAAGTTACCACATGTTCTTACTGTCCATGTATTTCACCTTGTGGTACCTCAGCGGAAGGATACACAGATTTGAAGTCTTCTCATTGTAAATCCTAAGTGAAGCAGATGCCATGCTATGTAGTGTATGTCAATTCTGGCGTCTGTTTTCCATGTAAAACACACACCTGTGCATGTTCTAAAATTGTTTATACTGTTATATAGTTACTGTTATTCTAGACGGCAGCTTTTGAATATCTAATTGTAGTTTTCATGTCCTAGTCAACAATGACTAGCTTGCCATTTCATTTTCTTAGCTTCAATAATAGAGGTATCAGTTTTAAAAGATACATTTGGCACATGGTTAAATGGGCACCATGTAGCATTCTCGTTTATGAATTTATTTACCCATTTTTTAAATTCTTTAATATTGTGAACGGTATGCAAAGTACGAGGTTTTCAGAATCCTTGCTAGCACCTTACTTGGATATAATGAATGTAATTCTTGGAACCAAATCAAGAAATTGCCAGGTGCATGTATATCCAAATAGTGCAAATTCAATTGAGTCACTTATCAGGTGCACATAAGTTCTAGTTCATCTGTACAGTGCTCACACAGTGGGATTATTGTAACGTACTCGATTTTTCCAAAAGCATTGCACTCCATGCACCTTCTCTTGAAGCATCTCTAGTAGCAACAGCCTTTCTTCGACCAATGTCATTTTGTTCGCCCATTAATGCAAGTCAAGTATTACACAAAAAAATGTAAATAAATTAGAACAGATTTTTACCATTTTTAAAAAGGTATAGCAATGTTATTCCAACTCGAAGGGAAATGTTATGCAAACAAATGTATGTAAATAGTTTACTTCTTGAAGAGACCGAAATAAAGAAAAACTTTTTGTTTTGAAAAATTGATTTCCAAAAATAATATTAATTTATTAAGTTCAAACTGGTAATTATGAGCCTTTAAGTGGTATACGATTTGCAAAGAGTGGCGAGTTTCCTGTTGATTTCTACACTTTTAAAGCACTAAGGCATAGTTAATTCACTGCATGAATTTGGGGGTGGTCAATGTGCCCCTCATTTACAAGAAAATGATGCAGCGTCGCGCCGCAAGCCATTTTGCTGCGCAGAGCTGCATAATTTTCAAAGCATATGGATGCATTATGTTGACATCAATGCAATGCATGCGTGTGCTTTCCCCTACGCTGGCACAAAATTGGCTGCCATGTGCCAGCACAGGCACCCTTGTGTCATTTTTCAGGGATGCCTGCATTGTGGGGATGATTGTTTTTGTGCAGGAAGCCCAAAAACAATCAGTGATGACATGTCCTCTTTCTATGCATGCTGTAGAATACAGCATGCATAGAAAGAGAAAAGAACGAGGAGAAATAAAAGTATTTCTCCTCTTGCACCACTCCTACCCCTTCCCTAGTGAGGCATAGGATTCTGACGCATTTCCAGCTTTTCAAAACATTGTAAATCTAGGAATATGTCAAGTTGCATGGATGTTGCGTTGGAACATCCACAACAACACCCATGGATTGCCCCTTTCATCCGGAGTAATGTGTGAAAGGAACTCATATTTACAAGGTCATGAAAAATCAAAGTGGGTAACTTTACGTGGCTTGTATATATGGGCAGGCACACTGTGCCGCCGGTGTGTTAAAAAAAGTGACGCACCAGTGGCGCAATGGCCTTGTAAAGGAGGCCCTATGTTTGCAGTGTCTTGTGGATTCTACATTGAAATCTTAATCATGTGTCTTCCCTTTTAGGAAAGAAAGCTTTGCAAGTAAAGAATATTCGTCACAGTTTTATTTAACCCCTCCCATGCTTGTGACGTAACCGCTCCGTCACAAGCCACGGGTGAGCTGTGCTTGTGACGGAATGGTTCCGTCACGGCCGGCTCGCCGCGCCTGCGCGGCGCTGATTTTGCGCCTGCGCTGACGCTTTAATGGGCGGGCAGGTTCATGACGGAACCGTTCCGTCACAAGCACAGCTCACCCGCGAGCCATGACGGAGCGGTTCCGTCATAGTATGGAGCCGCCGCGCGACCTCCCCACCCCCTTAGCGCTGCGGCGGAATAGCCGCCGCAGCGAAGGTGTTAAAAAATTTGTATCTGAAGAACCTATGATCAAGCTAAATGTGGTATTCAGAATGCATCCACTCACACAAAAAACCCTACTGCCGCAAACACCTTTGTGCACATGTACATGTAGGATTATGCGCCGTGTACACGGTGGCCAAGCTAAGTGGGCATCACAGGCTGAATGCAGGAAGGATACAAGGATTTTTTAGCACTCACTCCAGGAAAGATAGGGCCTCATTTATAAGCCCATTGTGGTGCCAGTGCACCACTATTTTAGAAGCACGAGTGGTGCAGAGTGCCTGCCCATATTTACAAGGCTGCATAAAGTCACCCTGCATGACTTTTCATGACCTTGTAAATGAGTGAAAAGGGAGTTCCATGGGTGCTGCTGTGGGTGTTCCCAAGTAACATCATGGAACCTGACACATTCACAGATTGACAAAATGTTGTAAACCTGGGAATGCGTCAGAATCCTATGACTCCCCAGGGGTGGAGCATAAGTGGCACAAAGAGGAGAAATACTTTTGTTTCTCCTTGTTTGTTGCTCTTTCTATGTGTGTTGCATTCTGCAGCAAACATAGAGGACCAACTCGCCTTTAATGATTTTTATATGCAGGGAGGTGTCCCTTCTTGCACATAAACAATCATCCCTACAACGCAGGCACCTTTCCACCATGGTGTCAGGGTGTCTAAGTTGGTGTATGGCTGCTGTTTGTGCACTAGCACCAGAGAGGGACAGGAATGTGCAGCATCTTGTAGATACAATGCATTTCTGCCCTTTTATTTTGACTCATAGCAGCACTGCAGGAATACTTGCTATGCTGCTGTGCATCAACATTTTGTAAATGAGGCCCTAAGGAAAGTTTTTGAGCTAATGCCCTCCACTTATACCGTAAAATTGCATCCTTCCTTCTATCAGTAATTTGGCTCCGCCACCCAGAAGCTCCATTCTTATAGTGCCATTTTATGAAAGTACTGGCCCTGTCAACATAAATAAAATGCAGGAACTGGTCAGAGGGAGAAAGTACAATCTTCCTGAGGCAGGGAACAATAAGAATGCTGAACTGTGAACATAAAAAATCATTATTCACATTACCAGTGGGTTGCTATAATACTCAGCAGTTCTTCCTAAATGTAGCAATATTGGAACTGATAAAAAGCACAAACATCATTCAGTGGTGCAAGGGGTAACCATGGTCCCTATTCTACTTCTCGCACCCTTATGGTTATCTCTTCTCTCAGAGTAGTGCCAGCCTAATAACGTGGAAAAATGCATTGACTGACTTGATGTTTCCTTGCCACAGTGTTTGATGAATGAATGAAAGTAGTATGGACGCAAGTTCTGCCACTGCTGGTAGGATTTGAACCACTTTCGAGTTCTGAGAGTTCCAACTGTCTTTCTTAGCGTGCCTGTCTCCTAGAGTTTTTTCACCTCTCCTTAAATATTAGAAGGTTAAAACCCCTGCACTGCAGCCTCTGTGGTTTAAATTAAGAAAGACTACGGGGTTAAAGGGGTTAAACGGAGAAGAGAGGTATGACAAAGACTGAGGGTCATATTATCAAGGGGGTTTATTCCCGCTTTTTTGGCTTTAAAAGCCAAGAAAGCGGAGATAAAATTATCTCCCTTTTTCCTAGCTGTCGCTAACACCAGTTAGCGACAGCTAGTTGGAGATAGCGACCATCTTGGGCCCCACTTTGCATGTCAGTGATATTTATCACTAATGACATGCAAAGTGGGCGTGCCAAGATGTTAGCGACTGGAAACAGTCGCTAACATCGCTATCTCCTATTACCAACTTTTGGAGATATTCGCGCTAAGCGTTAATATCTCCAAAAGCTAACACCTGCCCTGAGCAGTTCTTAGCCATGTTACCTAATGGGAGGTGGATAACATGGCTAAGAGCATTAGCTCGGTAATGCATGAATATCGCTGACTTTTCAGTGATATTCATGCATTGCGGCCGATTTTTATCGCATTTGCGATAAACCTTGGTAATATCAAGGTTTATCTGCGATAAAAATCGCTGCAGCTCTGCGGTAATTTTTTGTCTCTCACCAAGAAATAGCGATAATTATCGCTATTGCTTGGTAATATGTCCCCTGAGTGTCCTTGAAGTGTGAATTGATGCACCAATGAGGGGGAGTAGGTATGTATGTCTTATGATATTGGCGAGAATGCATGCATATGTGATAGTGAGGGGTATTTGTGTGTAAGGCACATATATTTGTGTGAGTGGCAGTGCTTGAAATAGGCTGAGCGTGTGTCACTGATTGGAGAGGAGTGTGAATGCACCTTTATGGAGGCGGTGTCTGCATATGTCAGTATTTATTTGTTCGCGTTTGTGTGTTGAGAACACACGATAGAGAGGGGTGTGCTCATTTGGCAGTACCCATGGAATTAACAATGAAGGGAACCTCTGTACTGACCTATATTTCTTTACAATTGAGCATTAAAGTCTCTACAAGGTTACAATTGTGATGCTGCATAAGAACAAGAGATAATTCATTAAGACATGGAATGTATATTTGATTTCTTTCATTTATTTTATATCTTTTGCATAACAAATTATTTTTTTCTTCATTTTCTAGTGATCATTTTATCAAAGTTACAAAACAGTGACATGGTAACATATGTATATATAATTAAAAAATGCATGGTTGGATCATGTCTAAACACAAACCCCTAAGCAATACACATAAAATAACTTTCACTCATACCTTCATTCATACAAATTCAAACTTTCATACCCATTATTCTAACACTACTGACAATAACACAAAACAGTGAAAAAAAGTGAACAACATGTATCGTGTCCTTCGATAGACTCCTCAGAATATGGCTAGACCCCGTTATCTTATTTCTTCCTTTTTGTTTTGAGGGTTAGCAGTTTTTAGTGCTCCTTTCCTTTCCTTCTCCAGATTTTGATTTCTGATTTAAGCTGAGGGTGTCTGATGCGTACGGCCTACGTACGTTTCGGTGATGTGCTTAGTTTGCTTCACCTTCTTCAGGGCCAACATGTAAATGGACAACAGACAGGTGCATACATACAGTTAAAACCAGGGGGTTTTCATTATCTGTGTCTGCGTTGACACTATTAGGACCCTTTTAGGAAAATAGATTTTATGGACAGTCGTGTCTCTGTGAGGGTAGCTTCCGAAGAGTTTTGGATCCTCCAGATGTATCTGCGGTTAGGATTAAAGGCTATAATGTGAGTTCTCTGGGCCTATGTTATCGGTCATTATTTCTTTGGGACCTATATGCAGAGAAATCTACTCGCATCCGTGGGCGCCTCCGGCCGATGTCACTGCCACTGACACGGATGCGAGTAGATTTCTCTGCATATAGGTCCCAAAGAAATAATGACCGATAACATAGGCCCAGAGAACTCACATTATAGCCTTTAATCCTAACCGCAGATACATCTGGAGGATCCAAAACTCTTCGGAAGCTACCCTCACAGAGACACGACTGTCCATAAAATCTATTTTCCTAAAAGGGTCCTAATAGTGTCAACGCAGACACAGATAATGAAAACCCCCTGGTTTTAACTGTATGTATGCACCTGTCTGTTGTCCATTTACATGTTGGCCCTGAAGAAGGTGAAGCAAACTAAGCACATCACCGAAACGTACGTAGGCCGTACGCATCAGACACCCTCAGCTTAAATCAGAAATCAAAATCTGGAGAAGGAAAGGAAAGGAGCACTAAAAACTGCTAACCCTCAAAACAAAAAGGAAGAAATAAGATAACGGGGTCTAGCCATATTCTGAGGAGTCTATCGAAGGACACGATACATGTTGTTCACTTTTTTTCACTGTTTTGTGTTATTGTCAGTAGTGTTAGAATAATGGGTATGAAAGTTTGAATTTGTATGAATGAAGGTATGAGTGAAAGTTATTTTATGTGTATTGCTTAGGGGTTTGTGTTTAGACATGATCCAACCATGCATTTTTTAATTATATATACATATGTTACCATGTCACTGTTTTGTAACTTTGATAAAATGATCACTAGAAAATGAAGAAAAAAATAATTTGTTATGCAAAAGATATAAAATAAATGAAAGAAATCAAATATACATTCCATGTCTTAATGAATTATCTCTTGTTCTTATGCAGCATCACAATTGTAACCTTGTAGAGACTTTAATGCTCAATTGTAAAGAAATATAGGTCAGTACAGAGGTTCCCTTCATTGTTTGTTATAGACTGTCACTCCCTCCTCTAGACCTTAAAGTATCACAGGGAGTCCCCATTCACCTATGTTAAGTACCCATGGAATTGTCATGTGTTGAAATGCAAGGGGACATTGAGAAGCTGAAGAACATGCACTTGACAGCAAGAGTAGTTTGTGAAGCAGTGTCTGTGAAAGAGTATATAAGGTGTGAGTGTATGTGTCAATGAGGGTGAGATGTGTGCATATGACAGGGTGGAGTCAGATATGTGTGTAGGACATTAAGCTGCACGTGTGTAGTAACAAGCAGGGTGGTGGTGTGTTCACAGAGCAATGAGGGAAAGAGAGGTGTGTGGTTTGAGGGAGAGCTGTGTGACTAAGGACCAAGAGAACACAAAGGTGAATGAACTGGGAAGTTGAAATACAAAGGTACAGGGATGTAGGCCATGAGAGCACAATGATGGAAGGGCCCAACCCGCTGTTGATTTAACCATGCTGCACAGTATTTCCTATACAATATCCCCAAGGTACCTCCTCAGTGCACATAACGAGAAATAATGCACAAAAACATTTTTTGAAAAAGATCTTTTACGTTGTAATACCACTTATAAACAGTTTCACATGTACAATATTTACAAGGTACCATAAAGTAATGGGCCCACAGCGCAATACTTGGATGAAAAAAACATTTGCACTATTTTTTTACATTTTTGGCATTAACTGTAGAATGAGATTGAATGTGTCTAGTCAAAGCCCAAATCATTTTAGCAGTTCCTGATTTTAAAGATGTTCCTTTTTCTGAAGCCAAAACAGATTATTTCTCCAGGTGTACAGACAAAATATCGACTCCAAAATATCGACTGGACATAATATCGAGTTTTAAATATAGACTGGACAAAATATCGACTGGACATAATATCGACTACAAAAATATTGTTTTTCAGGTAAGTGAAGTAATATCGACTGTATAAAATATAGATAGCAAAAATATCGAATTTTTAATAATATATAATATTTTATAGTGTATTTTTATGTAATAATATGTGTGAAAAGTGTGTCTTAATGTTATAAAATATTTTATTAAATGAATTTTGTTTTTATAATAATTGCGTAATGTAATTCTGTAGCGGGTTGTGGGTTTATAGGGGAATAGGGTGGGAAGTAATTTAATAATAATTAATTAATTAATATATGTTTGTTAATATTTTTAATTAATAATTAATTAATATTAATTAGATAATTAATTAATATAATTTTGAACATATTTTGTATTAGTAATTAATTGGTAATTAATTAATTGTAATTAGTTAATTACATTAATTAGAGTAAATTTTTAATATATATAATTTTGTGTTATTTTTAAGTAATTAATTGGGAAAAAATAATATTAATTATTAAAATAATTACAGCTAATGTGCTAATATATTTACTTTATTGTTATTGTTAATTAATAATTAATTGGTAATTAAATAATATTGATAAATTTTAGGTAAAGGAGCATTTTTAGGGTTCAGGGTCAGTTTTCAGTTTTAGGGTAAAGGGGTATTTTTGGGGTTCAGGGTCAGTTTTCAGTTTTTGGGTAAAGGGGCATTTGTAGGGTTCAGGGTCAGTTTTCAGTTTTAGGGTAAAGCGGTATTTTTAGGGTTCAGGGTCAGTTTTCAGTTCATGGGTAAAGGGGTATTTTTAGGGTTCAGGATCAGTTTTCAGTTCATGGGTAAAGGGCTATTTTTAGGGTTCAGGGTCAGTTTTCAGTTCTTGGGTAAAGGGGTATTTTTAGGGTTCAGGGTCAGTTTTCAGTTTTTGGGTAAAGGGGCATTTTTAGGGTTCAGGGTCAGTTTTCAGTTTTTGGGTAAAGGGGTATTTTTAGGGTTCAGGGTCAGTTTTGGGTTTTTGGGTAAAGGGGTATTTTTAGGGTTCAGGGTCAACAAATAAGATTGTAAAAAATTATTTTTATTATTTTCATTTATTATTTAATTATTATAATTTAATTTAAGTATTTTTAAGTATATTTTAGTAATTAAAATGTAATATTAATTTAATTTAACACTGTTTTTAATAAAGTCGATATTTTTTACATCTATATTATTGTTAACGATATTTTGTACTCGATATTTTTGTACTTACCTGTTTGTAGATACAAACTCGATATTTTGACTGTCAATATTTTGTCCACGATATTTTGGCAAGTCGATATTTTGTCCCTCGATATTATTTCAGTGATCCATTTCTCCATTATAACCTATGGTCACTGAAGGGAGCTTAAATTGACTATCAGCGATTAAAATGTCAATTCAACAAAATGCTACTGGTACCTCTGGGATGCCAATCCAACAGATTTGTGTGTTTATCTGCTAGTTAAATTGGGCACCTTGTACCAGGCCACACGACCCTTATGATGTATAAGTCCAAAGATAACCTTTAGAAAGTTAACCTAGTTGTAGCTGTGGAGAGCAGCCTTCAGGCTTAATCTTGAAGGGATATAAAGCAGATTGTTTTATCAGAATATCACCTCCTGAATGACTAAATGAAAGGGGAACCACACAGTAGTTATATAAAACTATGTATTTATTATTATAACTATCTCTATTAATTTCTACACAAGATTAGAACATAAAGCACACAATACTGTATCGGTGGAGTTGGTAGACCTTGAGGGGTGGGGAAAAACATGGCGGCAGCTAGCTAGCTGGCCGCGGTGCTCTGGACTGAGCTCCCGGTAGGATTGTTCCCCGCCGTGCAAATGAGCAAGTAGATAAAGAACCGACCCTCTAAATATAGCGGCCTTCTGGGGGCACTTGTTTTGTGTAGAACTTGCCTGAGATTTTCAATTTCTTCCGGTAGCAATTGGATTATCGGCAGGGAGATGAGGTATTCTACCCTCAGCGATGTACATTCTCGCGAAGTCTAGGCATGGGCGTAAAATCCGTTCCGCTCGCGGATTTTGCGGATTTTCGGTAAATCCGCAATCCACGAGATTCGCAGATTTCCCGCAAAATCCGCGCGCTGCGGATTTTTTGCTTGTGTTCGCACTGCTCGCGGCCCGCGGCGCAGGCAGCAACAATCTCGCACTCGCGAAATTACAAAAAAAAATAAAAATGGCGGAGGAGTGAAGGAAGGAAGTGGCCCAGTCTCCAACTTCCTGTTCCTGTTCAGCAAGTTCCTCCCATTGGGGAGGGGTGAAGGAAGTGCCCCAGTCTCCAACTTCCTGTTCCTGTTTCCTTTCCTGGCCATTTTGGATTCGATCTTGACTGGGAAGGATTACTTTTTGTGGATGCTGCTGGATATTTGGATTTGAGGCCTTTTGGATTCAAAATTTGATTTCACAAGTAAGTTGATAATTTGATGTTGTTTGTGGTGATTTTTGTGTGTGTTTTTCGACTTTTGGGGTGGTGTTGGGGGCTGGCTATGTTGGTGGTGGGCCATTTGTATTACTTTTGGATTCGAAATTTGATTTCACAAATAAGTTGATAAGTTGATTTTCTTTGTGGTGATTTTTGTGTGTGTTTTCCGACTTTTGGGGTGGTTTTGTGATTTAGCGGGTGTTTTGCCGCGTTCGCGTCGTGAAGCAACAATCTCGCACTCGCTAAATTGCAAAAAGTGCAATTCTGCACCAGAAAACCACCAGCAGGCAGCATAAACCTTCTGAAACTTGATGGATGGCATTGGATTGTGGTGATTTGTGTTGTCTTTTTTGACTTTTTGGAGTAGGGGTTGGGGGCTGGCTATGTTGGGTGGGGCCATTTTGAGGCATGGTCCTCCTGGCCATGTGGATGGGGGTCAAGCGGCCATTTTGAAGGCAGGCAGTGAGCTTTGTGCCATAGGCCTGCACCCATTTTTCCTTGCTTTCACCCCTTGTGCCCAGGTTGAGTCAGTGGTACATGAAACTACAAGCCTCTCTGTGGGCTCTCTTGGATCAATGTTGAATTCCTGTTTCCCAAAAATGTAGCAATTCTTATTTTTGATATTTCCATATTGTGGTGTGCACGTGTGTATTCCAAATTTGATTTCACAAGTAAGTTGATAAGTTGATTTTCTTTGTGGTGATTTTTGTGTGTGTTCTCCGACTTTTGCGGTTGTTTTGGTGATTTAGCGGGTGTTTTGCCGCGTTCGCATCGTGAAGCATGACGGGGAGGTAGAAGAAGCGTCAGACATTTATCCGGGCGCACCCAGTACCCCTGGCAGCACCACACCCTCCGGAACACATAGGAAGCGAAAGTTTCCCTCCAACCGAAAGATACGTCATGTCACATGAGTATCACAGACGCATGCGCAGTAGAAAATCCCGCGTAGCAGCAGCCATTTTAGTGCAAACAGATTATCGTTAGTAGAAACACCTATGCAAGCTTCTTCTGGATACCCAAATGTTTATGTGAAATGCGATGTTAATAAAACAAACATGTTGATTAATACATTAACGTTATGTCAAGAGGGCTGATAACAAGCAAGTCACATTACATGCGAATCCTTGCTCCATCAATATCTATTGAATGTTGTTATGATTTGCATTTTACGTTTTGATTATTTGTTTTTTCTTTATTTGCTGTATTATTGGTTTGTATAGTGTTTTTAATTTTCCAATATAAATGAGGGATGTGTAGTATGTAAGTAATATTCATATTTGATGACACTATATCTTTAAAGAATGTTTTTTGTGTTAAGTTCTTATTCTCATTTGATGTGTTCTGAAATATTGCCTCAGACCTCGTGGAATATTGCCTCAGACCTGGACCTGTGTAGTCGTGGGTTTTCTCTCTCCTTCTCAAATAAAACCCCTAACTTTAATTTACAATATGCTAATTGGATCTCTAGTTCTTTTTATTACATTTAACTAAGAGATCCATTACTACATTGTGCTTCTCCAGACCCTCTTAAAATATACTGCCCACCAGTATGGATGACATTGATTCCTACACCTTGTAATCCTCATTGGCTTATGTGACATTCCCTGTAGACCTGATTTACATACTTGCTTGATCGTTTGTCTCTGTATAATGTGTGTGTGATGTAAAGTACTGTGACACCCTACACTGATATGAGTAGAGATATACATCAAATGAAATGCATAAGAGAGAGTGGCTACGGAGAGATGAGGGGCACTGGTAGAGGGTTTTAGAGAGAAAGTCTGAGGAGGAAGTCAATAGGGTGCTACGGAGAGATGAGGGGCGCTGGTGGACGGTGGCAGTGAGGGAATCCGAGGAAGAGATCAATAGGGGGGGCTACGGAGAGATGAGGGGCGCTGGAGGAGGGTGGCAGTGAAGGGATCCGAGGAGGAGGTCATGAGGGAGAGCCCGAGAAGTGTCACTTGCCTGATACTCTAACATCAGAAACATTCTCTTTCCATCAAGAGGACATTTTATGAAAAAGAAAACTTTTTGAGAGTGAGAACATTTAGAAAGAGATTTGAAAGGAAAATAGTGAGCTTTACTGGCCCTTCCTTGTAAGACTTAGGAGAGATAAAGGAGGGCCCTGAAGCAGGCCTGGCTAGACATATAAGTGACAAATCTGGCCCGCCGTGGCCCACACGAATGCACACTTGGCCCACCCTAATAAAAATTCCTGGAGCTGGGCCTGGATAAAATTAAGATGTGTGTAAATGTGTTCCTTTGAATTTAATGTGATGTTCTCTGGTGATGTATTAGTCTATACTGCTGTTCCTCATGTACAAAACGTGGCCATTGACCCAAAGCTGCTGACTGCAGACCTCACTTACTCTTAATGGTTTCTCTTTCCAAGGCCCCCTGATGGAGCAAGTGTGAAAGAAAAAAATACATGTCCCTAAAGTAAAACCTGTCAATCAAGAGCTGTATTGATCTATTGATTTTCGGACATTATAAACATCTTGTTTTACAGAATCCACAGTCCTAATTAAGGATTCTGTGAGGTGTTAAATAATCTGTAACACGTTCAATAGTATAGTAGTTTAGCAGACAGGTATCCCTTATTGGCAAAGACTCTGGGGAGCAGGAGTGTCTGTGCTTGCAGAAACCTTCTTTTAAAATGGACCTTTGTGACCAGACAATGAAAAAAGCAGGTTTGCCTATGTACAGAAAAATTATTAAAGACCACTACCTCCAATGATAAATTGCCTTGTTGCTGAAAATGCAAATACATTGGTGGAACCCTGCTGAGGACAACAATCTGATTCTATATTTTGTGTCTATGACGCTCAGACTCTTGCATTGTTGTCCGTTGTCTATGTCTATGTGCGTATCTAGGAGACTGGAGTGTCTGCCAGCAGGGACCGTGTTCAGAAGTGGAGGAAGCGCCGAGGGCTGAGAGCTGCGCAGCGGTGAGGCAGGCTGAAGTGTGACAGACTTCAACTGCTGTGCTCAGACCCCCTTATCTTGCTGCTGCCTCCTTAATCCTGCCCTCATCTTGATCGCCCGGGAGGGGCCGAGGCGTCAGCATGAAGGGGGGGCGTTGATTTCGAGGAGTGCTTAAAGGACTCTCCCCGTTTCAGAGCCGATTTGAAGGAGGTTGAAGGTGATGTGACGGGACTGGAAGTGAAACTTGATAAGCTTGTTAAGCTATGTAGTGGCATGATTGATGCAGGCAAGGCCTTTTGTGCTGCCAACAAGCAATTTATGAATGGCATGCAGGACCTGGCACAGTATTCGAGCAAGGATGTGGTGATTGAGTCTAGCTTGACCAAGTTTTCAGACTGCCTCCAAGAAATGATCAGTTATCACACAATCCTGTTTGACGAAGCTCAGAGATCCATTCAAACACAGCTCCAGATATTTATTCAGGACGATCTTCAAAAATTCAAAGATGCAAAGAAGCAGTTTGATAAGGTCAGTAAAGAAAAAGAAAACGCTCTAGTTAAACATGCCCAAGTTCAAAGAACTAAACTGCAAGAGGTGGAGGAGGCAACAAACACCTTAATCACAAAAAGAAAGTGCTTCCAGCACATAGCTTTGGACAACGTCCTTCAAATCAATGTTCTTCAGTCAAGGCGGAGGACTGAAATTTTAAAATCGATGTTGTCCTTCATGAAGGCCCATCTCGGCTTCTTCCACCAGGGCTACGATCTCTTCAGTGAACTTGAACCGCACATGGAAGAGCTTGGTTCACAGCTGGATCGGCTTGATGTGGATGCAGCAAAGCAGAAGAGGGA
Organism: Lissotriton vulgaris; assembly: GCF_964263255.1. Lineage (NCBI taxonomy): Eukaryota > Metazoa > Chordata > Amphibia > Caudata > Salamandridae > Lissotriton > Lissotriton vulgaris. The sequence continues at coordinate 210,074 of NW_028253772.1, forward strand.
CATGGAAAAAAAAACACTCCACTATTCAGCAGGAGGATTTCACCAACGATGATCTCGGACTTCAATACAATGTTGATACTGCTAATGGCATTGTAGTGGAAGGATATCTCTTTAAAAGGGCCACTAATGCCTTTAAAACTTGGAACAGGCGCTGGTTCTCAATACAAAACAACCAACTGGTATATCATAAAATAATTAAGGATAACCCCACAGTGGTTTTCGAAGATTTACGGCTCTGCACAGTTAAACACTTTGAAGACATAGAAAGACGTTTCTGCTTTGAAGTAGTCACACCAACAAAGAGCCGCATGCTACAGGCTGACTCAGAAAAGCTGCGACAGGCATGGATTAAAGCTGTCCAAACCGGCATTGCTGCAGCATATAGAGAAAAGAGTGATGAGACGGTGAAGCTGGATAAGAAATCTCCACCTTCCACAGGAAGTCTGGACTCTGGCAGCAATGTGCAAGAAAAATCAGTTAAAGGTGAAAGTGCCTTACAGCGGGTCCAGTGTATCACTGGAAACTCGGTCTGCTGCGATTGTGGTCTGGCGGATCCGCAATGGGCCAGCATCAACCTTGGAATCATCCTGTGCATTGAGTGTTCTGAGATACACAGGAGCCTTGGTGTGCACATTTCAAAAGTAAGGTCATTAATGTTAGATACATGGGAGCCTGAAGTACTAAAGCTGATGTGTGAACTGGGAAATCAAGTTATTAATCAAATATATGAAGTTAAATTGAAAACCCTTGGAGTAAAGAAGCCAGACAATGAAAGTCCAAGAGTGGAAAAGGAGGCATATATCAGAGCAAAGTACATGGAAAAGAGGTTTGTGAACCAGGACTGCGTTGCTTCACACCCTCCTGATGGACAGGAAAGGCCTTATTCCCAGTGCAAGAACGAAGACCTCAGCAGTTCTGAGAAGTCCCTGGCATCACAGGATCACTTCTCAACATCTGCCAGAAGTTCAGTGAAAAACAATGCCAGTGTATTCCACTTCAGTTCAGAAGGCATTCGAGAACTTTTTGCCTCTTTTGTATCCTCAAAAAGTTTGCATCAACCAGTCCTAGAAGTCGAGAAGCGAGATTCTTCAGTATTTCAGGATTCAAAAAAGTTTCATCCAGGGCTGTACCTTTATCAAGCTGCGCTTGAGAGAAGCCTTCCTGATATGGCAGAAGCATTGGCACATGGCGCAGATGTTAACTGGGTGAATACAGAGGACAACAACGCAACACCCCTCATTCAGGCTGTGCATGGGGGCTCTTTGGTCACTTGTGAGTTCCTGCTGCAGAATGGTGCCAATGTTAATCACATGGACCTGCATGGCAGAGGACCCCTGCATCATGCAACGGTTTTAGGGCACACCGGGCAAGTCTGCTTATTTCTGAAGCATGGGGCAAATCAGCACACCAAAGATGAAGAAGGAAAATGCCCCTTGACCATTGCACTTGAAGCTGCAAATGCTGATATTGTAACCCTGTTGCGAGTGGCAAGAATGAATGAGGAGATGCGGGAATCTGAAGGACTATATGGACAGCCAAGTGACGAGACCTACCAGGACATAATCCGTGATTTTTCACACATGGCATCCAATAATCCTGAGAAATTAAACCGTTTCCAGATGTCCGATACACCAAAGTTTTCAAAGATGTAGAGGAGAAAAGTGCACCCTTGTCCTCAGCCACACCTGGTGCTTCCTGAGTAAAGTGCCTGGTCCCTGGCTCATTGCCTGACTTGGGAACATTAGTTTAAGAACCGAACAGTCTGGAACCTCCAACAGCATTTGATTGACACCATGAATATAGGGTCCTTTATATACAGAAAGACACCACAGGGCACCAGCAATATGGATACCTCAGCAGCCAGTCTAGCAAAGTGCTCCTTGGTTTAAATGTATCAAGTTACCACATGTTCTTACTGTCCATGTATTTCACCTTGTGGTACCTCAGCGGAAGGATACACAGATTTGAAGTCTTCTCATTGTAAATCCTAAGTGAAGCAGATGCCATGCTATGTAGTGTATGTCAATTCTGGCATCTGTTTTCCATGTAAAACACACACCTGTGCATGTTCTAAAATTGTTTATACTGTTATATAGTTACTGTTATTCTAGACGGCAGCTTTTGAATATCTAATTGTAGTTTTCATGTCCTAGTCAACAATGACTAGCTTGCCATTTCATTTTCTTAGCTTCAATAATAGAGGTATCAGTTTTAAAAGATACATTTGGCACATGGTTAAATGGGCACCATGTAGCATTCTCGTTTATGAATTTATTTACCCATTTTTTAAATTCTTTAATATTGTGAACGGTATGCAAAGTACGAGGTTTTCAGAATCCTTGCTAGCACCTTACTTGGATATAATGAATGTAATTCTTGGAACCAAATCAAGAAATTGCCAGGTGCATGTATATCCAAATAGTGCAAATTCAATTGAGTCACTTATCAGGTGCACATAAGTTCTAGTTCATCTGTACAGTGCTCACACAGTGGGATTATTGTAACGTACTCGATTTTTCCAAAAGCATTGCACTCCATGCACCTTCTCTTGAAGCATCTCTAGTAGCAACAGCCTTTCTTCGACCAATGTCATTTTGTTCGCCCATTAATGCAAGTCAAGTATTACACAAAAAAATGTAAATAAATTAGAACAGATTTTTACCATTTTTAAAAAGGTATAGCAATGTTATTCCAACTCGAAGGGAAATGTTATGCAAACAAATGTATGTAAATAGTTTACTTCTTGAAGAGACCGAAATAAAGAAAAACTTTTTGTTTTGAAAAATTGATTTCCAAAAATAATATTAATTTATTAAGTTCAAACTGGTAATTATGAGCCTTTAAGTGGTATACGATTTGCAAAGAGTGGCGAGTTTCCTGTTGATTTCTACACTTTTAAAGCACTAAGGCATAGTTAATTCACTGCATGAATTTGGGGGTGGTCAATGTGCCCCTCATTTACAAGAAAATGATGCAGCGTCGCGCCGCAAGCCATTTTGCTGCGCAGAGCTGCATAATTTTCAAAGCATATGGATGCATTATGTTGACATCAATGCAATGCATGCGTGTGCTTTCCCCTACGCTGGCACAAAATTGGCTGCCATGTGCCAGCACAGGCACCCTTGTGTCATTTTTCAGGGATGCCTGCATTGTGGGGATGATTGTTTTTGTGCAGGAAGCCCAAAAACAATCAGTGATGACATGTCCTCTTTCTATGCATGCTGTAGAATACAGCATGCATAGAAAGAGAAAAGAACGAGGAGAAATAAAAGTATTTCTCCTCTTGCACCACTCCTACCCCTTCCCTAGTGAGGCATAGGATTCTGACGCATTTCCAGCTTTTCAAAACATTGTAAATCTAGGAATATGTCAAGTTGCATGGATGTTGCGTTGGAACATCCACAACAACACCCATGGATTGCCCCTTTCATCCGGAGTAATGTGTGAAAGGAACTCATATTTACAAGGTCATGAAAAATCAAAGTGGGTAACTTTACGTGGCTTGTATATATGGGCAGGCACACTGTGCCGCCGGTGTGTTAAAAAAAGTGACGCACCAGTGGCGCAATGGCCTTGTAAAGGAGGCCCTATGTTTGCAGTGTCTTGTGGATTCTACATTGAAATCTTAATCATGTGTCTTCCCTTTTAGGAAAGAAAGCTTTGCAAGTAAAGAATATTCGTCACAGTTTTATTTAACCCCTCCCATGCTTGTGACGTAACCGCTCCGTCACAAGCCACGGGTGAGCTGTGCTTGTGACGGAATGGTTCCGTCACGGCCGGCTCGCCGCGCCTGCGCGGCGCTGATTTTGCGCCTGCGCTGACGCTTTAATGGGCGGGCAGGTTCATGACGGAACCGTTCCGTCACAAGCACAGCTCACCCGCGAGCCATGACGGAGCGGTTCCGTCATAGTATGGAGCCGCCGCGCGACCTCCCCACCCCCTTAGCGCTGCGGCGGAATAGCCGCCGCAGCGAAGGTGTTAAAAAATTTGTATCTGAAGAACCTATGATCAAGCTAAATGTGGTATTCAGAATGCATCCACTCACACAAAAAACCCTACTGCCGCAAACACCTTTGTGCACATGTACATGTAGGATTATGCGCAGTGTACACGGTGGCCAAGCTAAGTGGGCATCACAGGCTGAATGCAGGAAGGATACAAGGATTTTTTAGCACTCACTCCAGGAAAGATAGGGCCTCATTTATAAGCCCATTGTGGTGCCAGTGCACCACTATTTTAGAAGCACGAGTGGTGCAGAGTGCCTGCCCATATTTACAAGGCTGCATAAAGTCACCCTGCATGACTTTTCATGACCTTGTAAATGAGTGAAAAGGGTGTTCCATGGGTGCTGCTGTGGGTGTTCCCAAGTAACATCATGGAACCTGACACATTCACAGATTGACAAAATGTTGTAAACCTGGGAATGCGTCAGAATCCTATGACTCCCCAGGGGTGGAGCATAAGTGGCACAAAGAGGAGAAATACTTTTGTTTCTCCTTGTTTGTTGCTCTTTCTATGTGTGTTGCATTCTGCAGCAAACATAGAGGACCAACTCGCCTTTAATGATTTTTATATGCAGGGAGGTGTCCCTTCTTGCACATAAACAATCATCCCTACAACGCAGGCACCCTTCCACCATGGTGTCAGGGTGTCTAAGTTGGTGTATGGCTGCTGTTTGTGCACTAGCACCAGAGAGGGACAGGAATGTGCAGCATCTTGTAGATACAATGCATTTCTGCCCTTTTATTTTGACTCATAGCAGCACTGCAGGAATACTTGCTATGCTGCTGTGCATCAACATTTTGTAAATGAGGCCCTAAGGAAAGTTTTTGAGCTAATGCCCTCCACTTATACCGTAAAATTGCATCCTTCCTTCTATCAGTAATTTGGCTCCGCCACCCAGAAGCTCCATTCTTATAGTGCCATTTTATGAAAGTACTGGCCCTGTCAACATAAATAAAATGCAGGAACTGGTCAGAGGGAGAAAGTACAATCTTCCTGAGGCTGGGAACAATTAGAATGCTGAACTGTGAACATAAAAAATAATTATTCACATTACCAGTGGGTTACTATAATACTCAGCAGTTCTTCCTAAATGTAGCAATATTAGAACTGATAAAAAGCACAAACATCATTCAGTGGTGCAAGGGGTAACCATGGTCCCTATTCTACTTCTCGCACCCTTATGGTTATCTCTTCTCTCAGAGTAGTGCCAGCCTAATAACGTGGAAAAATGCATTGACTGACTTGATGTTTCCTTGCCACAGTGTTTGATGAATGAATGAAAGTAGTATGGACGCACGTTCTGCCACTGCTGGTAGGATTTGAACCACTTTCGAGTTCTGAGAGTTCCAACTGTCATTCTTAGCGTGCCTGTCTCCTACAGTTTTGTCACCTCTCCTTGAATATTAGAAGGTTAAAACCACTGCACTGCAGCCTCTGTTGTTTAAATGAAGAAAGACTACGGGGTTAAACGGGTTAAACGGAGAAGAGAGGAATGACAATGGCTGAGTGCCCTTGAAAGTGTGAATTGATGCACCAATGAGGCGGAGTAGGTATGTATGTCATGTGATATTGGCGGGAATGTATGCATATGTGATAGTGAGGGGTATTTGTGTGTAAGGCACATATATTTGTGTGAGTCGCAGTGCTTGAAATAGGCTGAGCGTGTGTCACTAATTGGAGAGGAGTGTGAATGCCCCTTTATGGAGGGGGTGTGTGCATATGTCAGTATTTATTTGTTCGCGTTTGTGTGTTGAGAACACACGATAGAGAGGGGTGTGCTCATTTGGCAGTACCCATGGAATTTACATGTGTTGAAAAGCAAGGGGACATTGAGAAGCTGAAGAACATGCACTTGACTGCAAGATTAGTTTGTGAAGCAGTGTCTGTGAAAGAAGAGTATATAAGTTGTGAAGAACATGTATGTGTCAATGAGGGTGAGATGTATGCATGTGACAGGGTGGAGTCAGATATGTGTGTAGGACATTAAGGTGCATGTGTGTAGTAACAAGCAGGGTGGTGGTGTGTTCACAGAGCAATGAGGGAAAGAGAGGTGTGTGGTTTGAGGGAGAGCTGTGTGACTAAGGACCAAGAGAACACAAAGGTGAATGAACTGGGAAGTTGAAATACAAAGGTACAGGGTTTTAGGCCATGAGAGCACAACGATGGAAGGGCCCAACCCGCTGTTGATTTGACCATGCTGCACAGTATTTCCTACACAATATCCCTAAGGTACCACTTCAGTGCACATAACGAGAAATAATGCACAAAAACATGGGCCCACAGCGCAAAACTTGGATGAAAAAAACATTTGCACTATTTTTTTACATTTTTGGTATTAACTTGAAAATGATATTGAATGTGTCTAGTCAAAGCCCAAAATCATTTTAGCAGTTCCTGAATTTAAAGATGTTCCTTTTTCTGAAGCAAAAACTGATTATTTCTCCATTATAACCCATGGTCACTGAAGGGAGCTTAAATTGACTATCAGCGATTAAAATGTCAACTCAACAAAATGCTACTGGTACCTCTGGGATGCCAATCCAACAGATCTGTCTGTTTATCTGCTAGTTAAATTGGGCACCTTGTACCAGGCCACACGACCCTTATGATGTATAAGTCCAAAGATAACCTTTAGAAAGTTATCCTAGTTGTAGCTGTGGAGAGCAGCCTTCAGGCTTAATCTTCAAGGGATATAAAGCAGCTTGTTTTATCAGAATATCACCTCCTGAATGACTAAATGAAAGGAGAACCACACAGTAGTTATATAAAACTATGTATTTATTAATATAACTATCTCTATTAATTTCTACACAAGATTAGAACATGAAGCACACAATACTGTATCAATAGAACATTCGTAAGTAGTAAAATACACAACAGGCTCCGGGGGAGACCGAACCATATACTAAAAAAATGGTATAACAATTACGACTTCATTATACACTGTGCCTAGAGCACGTAGAATCACTGGGACCCCAAAGAACTACCCAGAGGAGTGACACAGGGAACCCACGGAGGACGTGTTCAGTGAGGAAACCCAACAGCGTGCTCCGAACAACTCTATGGGAAAGTCGCAGTTGGATAGTTAGAGTTTAAGGACACTTCTATGCGGACTTCAAGCAAACCCTTTGGAACATAGGAGGTTCTAAGGCCTAAACCCTTGTTACCTATCCCAGAGGAGCTGGGTGCATAGGAGTCAAGTGGTATCGGAAACCTTCGTTGTTTCCATCGCAAAGATGCAAAGAAGTACTTCTGCCAGGAAGGTGAAGAGTGTCAGGTGGAATCCAAGCCTATATTGAAGGCGAGACGAACCTGAAAGCAGAGGGGCCAGAGTCTGGGCCACGGCAAATGACCAGGGGCTCAGTAGTCGATGTTGGGTGCTTCAGGTGCGAAGAAGGAATGCTTGACTCTGCAGCCACGGGGACGAGGAGATGTCAAGGATCAACAGGATCTGGAGGTGAGCTGTCCAATGAAGGATGTCGAGTGCTGAGGGGTCGATGTCCAGCTGGAACACCAAAAAGCATTGGCAAATGCAACCCATGTGGTCGGAGGAAACAGCTTACAGTGTGAACCAGAAAGTTCCAGGGGACTCTCCAAGCAATGGAGAGTCAGGGCACGTCTGGAGCAACCAGGTAAGCCCAAGAACAAACAAGGTGACCCTCGCCAGGACCCACAGGCCAATGGACCAGGGATCGCGAGGAGACCTCAAGCAAGTTTACAAAGCACCAGCGCACAGAGCACTCGGTGAGTGGAGGTTGGATATCTTCGGAGCAAATCCTAATCATGGTCAGGACTACACGAGCTCAATGCACAGGCTCAGGGATCACCAAAAAGCATATGCACTTGCAATTATGCGTGGAGCACAGGGGTTCGGGTTGAACGGCCCACACAAGGGATACTGGTCTCAGATTCGCTGAGTGGTCAGATCTCCCTCATGGACCTTCTGGAACCCATCTCCTGTGTTGCACAAATGTTCGGAGTCCACAGGAGCTCTGGAGAAGCAAACCAGTCAAATGTGTTTAGGTGCCTGCTCCTGCAGGGGAGTAACTCCTTTACTCCAAAGGAGATTCTTCAGTCGTACAATCAATTTGCAGGCATTCAAAGTACTTAGTGTCTTCTTAGCAGAATTGTGTCCAGGTAAAATCGAAATTCCTGTAGTCAGGTAACCCACTTTATAGCCATAGGAAGGGGTTGGACGGATTCTGTGGCCCCTCCTAGGGTAGGGGCAGGGCAGAGGGGGGACTACACCTATGTCCTTTGTCCAGTTTTGCACCAGAGCATGAGCCAATGCCTCCTAGAACTGGTTTGAGCTGGACTATGCACAGGGGCACTAATTGTGCCCCCAGTGCAGACCTTCTGGCACTATCAGAGTGTACCCCCCCAGCCCCTTTAACCTAAATCCTATCTGGAAGGTGGTCACACCTCCCTGTGACAGGATGCCTATTGTCATGCCCTCCTCTGCTCGAGCTTGGTGCAGCAGCAGGAGAGCGGAATCGAGTCTGTGGCTAGCAGCATCCATTTTGTGCTGCCCAGGTTGTGAAAGCTGGTACCGGATAGACCGGTGACCCACAGTATTGGTTCTAGAAAGGTGGAATCATACCTCCCACACCAGTTACTGGTGTGGAGGTATGATTCCAAGGTGTTTGACACCAAACACAACATGTTTCCAAGCAGCCGTTTTAAATTTAGCATTTACAGCGAGGTTATAATGCACTTAAAAATATGTTTGGCTGCATCACAGACAACCCACAGAAATGATCTTTGAAGGCAGCAGAGGGGCTCTGCTCATGCAGGGGCACCTTCTCACATAAAACCCTGCACCCTGCCCTCAGGATTGATAAGGCCTGCCATAGGGATGACTGATAGCTTTTGAAGTGTAGTGATTTAGATAGATATATGGAACCTATATCTCAGTAAGTGGCGCAAGCACCATCTTACACTGTCTGCTGCAGCAGGCCTGTTGTGTAATTTTTAATGCCTCTCAGGAGTGGCATAATACATGCTGCAGCCCATGGGAGGACTCTGGGGTACCTATGCCCTGAGTACATGGTTTACCATATACAGGAACTGCTAAGGGTACCTCAGTATCCAATCCGGAGTGTACCTTAAGTACATATGCAACAATTTAAGGGTGAAAGCAGATAGACTGTGGTCCTGGATAGCAGGATCCCAGCCAGACTAGTCAAAAACAGAGGTACATCAGCAAAAAGTGGGCTAATCATAGGAAGCAGATCCAACCTTCCTACATAATCCCCCAAACATAATGACATTAAACTAACCTTGACCAGTTGAGTCTTCATGTTCTAAGTGGAAATATTTGGAGAGTCCATATGCATTGTCATGGTTACTCACAGGTCTATGTTCCACGGTATAGTCAATACCCTTCATCTGTTTTAGCCATAATAGCGACTTATGGTCTATCTGAACAATGAAGTGAGGGCCAAACAAGGATGGCCTCAGCTTCTTCAGAGCCCAAACCACAGCAAAGGCTTCCCTTTCAATAGCTGACCAACATTTCTCTCTGGGGATCAGCCTTCTGCTTATAAAAGCTACTGGCTGATCCTGACCCTCTTTATTAAGTTGTGATAACACAGCCCCTACCCCCAACTCAGATGCATCAGTTTGAACAATGAATTGTTTGGAATAGTCAGGACTTTGCAGAATGGAAGCAGTGCACATGGCCTGCTTCAGGTCATCGAATGCCTTTTGACAGCTAACTGTCCCCTGAACTTTCTCAGGCATTCTTTAGAAAGAATTCATTAAAAGGGTCACTATGGAACCATATCCTTTGACAAACCTCCTGTATTACCCAGTCAGGCCCAAGAATGATCTAACCTGAGGCTGGGTAGTTGGAGCACCCCATTCCAATATAGTTTGACTTTTGCTCTGCAATGGTTGAACCTGGCCTCCACCCACAAGGTGGTCCAGGTACACAACGTTATTCTGCCCATTCTGGTACTTGGTGGCCTTGATAGCGAGGCCTGCCTTTTGCAGGGCCTCCAGAACATTTCTAAGGTGGACCGGGTGATCCTCCCAGGTGGAGCTAAATACAGCAATATCATCTAGATAAGTAGCACCAAAGGCTTCCTGACCTGTGAGAAACCAGCCTTTGAAATGTGACAGGTGCATTCTTCAATCCAAAAGGCATCACCACAAATTGGTAATGCCCGCTAGTGGTTGAGAATTCTGTTTTTGGTTTATCTTCCTCCGCTAATCTGATGTCCAGCAACCAGCTGTCAGGTCAAATGTACTGAAGAATTTGTCAGGGGACAAAGTGCCAATAAGTTTGTCTGCCTTTGGAATTGGATGAGCATCAGCCCTAGTGACTGCATTGAGTCACCTGTAGTCAACACAGAACCTCATCTCTCTCTTACCACCCTGGGTGTGAGGTTTTGGTACTAAGACTACTGGACTAGCCCAAGGGCTATCTGAGGGCTCAATCACTCCCATTCCAACATCTTCTGGACTTTAGTCCTGATACAGTCCCTGACATGAACAGGTTGCCTATAAATCTTATTTGTAACAGGCAGACCTTCACATGTGTCCACCTCATGTGTACACCAGGTAGTCTGACTTGGAGTCAGTAAAAACATACGTCTGTACTGATTGAGGACCTTCCTGCAATCAGTCTGTTGCTGTTCAGTGAGGCTGCCTGCCAAGGCTACACCATCAACTGAATGATCATCAGGGTTCTGTGAGAGAAGGTCAGGGAGTGGGGTCCTTCTCTTCCTCCTGTCCCTCATCAGTACCCATAAGCAAGCCCATGTCTGCCCTGTCCAAGAATATACTGATAGAGCGCACAGGTCACCCGACTATAATACTCACCTGGGCCCATAATCAATAACCTATAACTTAACCAGGTAACCTTCGCTCTACTACCAGTCTATTTTATTTACTAGGTCCTATACCATTGACTTACCAATCCTTGTTGCTGGTACCCGTAAACTATTGGGTCAGGGAGTTAGCATAATAGGAAAAAAATGGCATTTGCACTCATATAATACCCACAGACTCTGGAAGTTTAAACTCTTTATCTAAATGTGTTAAATGATCATGATCCAAAAATTAAACACCAAATGAGTCTCAATAATGAAAATCAGAATAAACTCCTTCCATGCTCGTGACGGAACCGCTCCGTCACGAGCATCGGTTGAGCTGTGCTCATGACGGTGCTGTTCCGTCATGGCCCGCTCGGCGCGCCTTCGCGGCGTGAATCCGCGCCTGCGCTGGACGTTCCATTGAGCGGGCGGGGCCATGACGGAACCGCTCCGTCATAAGCATGTGAGCGCCGCTCGCCCCCCCCCCTAGCGCTGCAGCGGAATTGCAGCCGCAGCGAAGGGGTTAATGTATACCTATGCAAAAGATATATTATACTAAACATTTAGCAATAAGTGAAGGTAAGAAAAGGAAACATGCTATGTAATCACAACGTTTTGAGCATTTATCAAAGGGAAGGTAAGAAAAGGAACATATATATATATATATATATATATATATATATATATATATATATATAAAATCAAAGCTTCACGTTAGGGAGGGTAAAGAGTAGGAACAAAAATACAATGACAAACCCACACAGATTTATATTTACCTAGAATGGCGTGAAGACCAACCCTGGCCACGGGTCAGTTAAGGACAGAAATCCCCAAAAGTTGCAGTTGCCAGTAGGCCAGCAGGTGCAGATCAGAATCAGGACAGGGAAAACCAGATTTGGATCAGGACAGGACCACCAAAGGTTAAGACCGGCACCCGCAATTCAGTTGCAATGCCTGCGCTACTCCCTCTCTGCAGCTAACAGCCAGAACCCTGATTGGGTTATCGAATTCACCGACAAAGTGCTTCTCCAGCACCTCAGCTTCCCTGATCCCGATTGGGTCAGCGAATCTTCTGACAGAGTGCTTTGCAGCAGCTCTGGTCTTGATCACCTATTGAGTGCGTTGGGTCAGTGACAGGTCAGCTATTCGGACAAGTCGGACAAATGAACTAGCTAGGCCTACCCTAGTTATACTATTTTCAGGTCAGTGTACCACCCCTCAATGTTAGAAGTGTAAGGATCCCCAATTTTGATTGGACAAGGAATGAGGAGAGGTCATCACACCATAGCAAAAGAAACTTTCTGCATCTCATATTTAAATTAACGTTCCCGCCCATCATTTTATTTTTCTCATGACATCTTTATTCCACCGGACAATGAATGTTCTATTAGTAAATACATTGTAATAACTTTGTATATTATAGCTTCCTCTGACAGAGGTAAAGGGTTAGCTTCTCACGATTTTCAGAGTTCCTTCTGATGTTGGCAGTGGTTCAATGCCATAGCTTGTAGACGTGGGTGAATTTCAACACTTGTGCAGTGTGGGTTTTCAAGATGGAGTTACAGCACATCCCAGGCCCAAAATACGATACATGCAGGAAAAGAAAAGAAACAATTTTAGAACAGAGAAATAAATGAATGCACTGTATACCACTTGTCTCTAATTTATTCCCATTATTTTATATGAACTATTGCATTAGAAATTTGGCAGAATGAACATCTTAGCAAAAGCAGCAGTGCAAGCTTCATGCATGCGGTTATACAAAGAAGCCATTTTAATTCTAGTGCGCAGAAGCGAAAGTTTCCCTCCAAGCGAAAGATACATCATGTCACATGAGTATCACAGACGCATGCGCAGTAGAAAATCCCACGTAGCAGCAGCCTTTTTAGTGCAAGCAGATTATCGTTAGTAAAACACATATGCAAGCTTCTTCTGGATACCCAAATCTTTATGTGAAATGCGATGTTAATAAAATAAACATGTTGATTAATACATTAACGTTATGTCGAGAGGGCTGATAACAAGCAAGTCAAATTACATGCGAATCCTTGCTCCATTAATATCTATTGATTGTTGTTATGATTTGCATTTTACATTTTGATTATTTGTTTTTCTTTATTTGCTGTATTATTGGTTTGTATAGTGTTTTTCATTTTCCAATATAAAATGGGGGATGTGTAAAATGTAAGTAATATTCATATTTGATGACACTATATCTCTGAAGAATGTTTTATGTGTTAAGTTCTTATTCTCATTTGATGTGTTCTGGAATGGTTACGTTCCGTGGAATATTGCCTCAGACCTCGACATATGTAGTCGTGGGTTTTCTCTCTCCTTCTCAAATAAAACCCCTAACTTTAATTTACAATATGCTAATTGGATCTCTAGTTCATTTTCTTACATTTAACTAAGAGATCCATTACTACATTGTGCTTCTCCAGACGCTCTTAAAATATACTGCCCACCAGTATGGATGACATGTGATTCCTACACCTTGTAATCTTCATTGGCTTATGTGACATTCCCTGTAGACTGATTTACATACTTGCCTGATCGTTTGTCTCTGTATAATGTGTGTGTGATGTAAAGTACTGTGACACCCTACACTAATATGAGTAGAGATATACAACAAATGAAATGCATAAGAGAGATTGGCTACAGAGAGATGAGGGGCACTGGAAGAGGGTTTTAGTGAGGAAGTCTGAGGAGGAGGTCAATAGGGTGCTACGGAGAGATGAGGGGCGCTGGTGGACAGTGGCAGTGAGGGAATCTGAGGAAGAGATCAATAGGGGGGGCTACGGAGAGATGAGGGGCGCTGAAGGAGGATGGCAGTGAAGGGATCCAAGGAGGAGGTCATGAGGGAGAGCCCGAGAAGTGTCACTTGCCTGATACTCTAACATCAGAAACATTCTCTTTCCATCAAGGGTACATTACATGAAAAAGAAAACTTTTTGAGAGTGAGAACATTTAGAGAGAGATTTGAAAGGAAAATAATGAGCTTTACTGGCCCTTCCTTGTAAGACTTAGGAGAGATAAAGGAGGGCCCTGAAGCAGGCCTGCAAAGACATATAAGTGACAAATCTGGCCCGCCGTGGCCCACCCAAATGCACACTTGGCCCACCCTAATAAAAATTCCTGGAGCTGGGCCTGGATACAATTAAGATGTGTGCTTATGTGTTCCTTTGAATTTAATGTGATGTTCTCTGGTGATGTATTAGTCTATACTGCTGTTCCTCATGTACAAAACGTGGCCATGGACCCATACCTGCTGACTGCAGACCTCACTCACTCTTAATGGTTTCTCTTTCCAAGGCCCCCGGATGGAGCCAGTGTGAAAGAAAAAAATAAATGTCCCTAAAGTAAAAACTGTCAATCAAGAGCTGTATTGATCTATTGATTTTCGGACATTATAAACATCTTGTTTTACAGAATCCAAATTCCTAATTAAGGCATCTGTGAGGTGCTAATAATCTGTAACACGTTCAATAGTATAGTAGTTTAGCAGACAGGTATCCCTTATTGGCAAAGACTCTGGGGAGCAGGAGTATCTGTGCTTGCAGAAACCTTCCTTTAAAATGGACCTTTGTGACCAGACAATGGAAGAAACAGGTTTGCCTATGTACAGAAAAATTATTAAAGACCACTACCTCCAATGATAAATTGCCTTGTTGCTGAAAATGCAAATACATTGGTGGAACCCTGCTGAGGACCACAATCTGATTCTATATTCTGTGTCTATGACGCTCAGACTCTTGCATTGTTGTCCATTGTCTATGTCTATGTGTGTATCTAGGAGACTGGAGTGTCTGCCAGAAGGGACCGTGTTCAGAAGTGGAGGAAGCGCCGAGGGCTGAGAGCTGCGCAGCGGTGAAGCAGGCTGAAGATAGACAGACTTCAACTGCTGTGCTCAGACACCCTTATCCGCTGCTGCCTCCTTATTCCTGCCCTCACCTTGATCGCCCGGGAGGGGCTGAGGCGACAGCATGAAGGGGGCCGTTGATTTCGAGGATTGCTTGAAGGACTCTCCCCGATTCAGAGCCGCTTTGAAGGAGGTTGAAGGTGATGTGACAGGACTGGAAGTGAAACTTGATAAGCTTGTTAAGCTATGTAGTGGCATGATTGATGCAGGCAAGGCCTTTTGTGCTGCCAACAAGCAATTTATGAATGGCATGAGGGACCTAGCACAGTTTTCGAGCAAGGATGTGGTGATTGAGTCTAGCTTGACCAAGTATTCAGACTGCCTCCAAGAAATGATCAATTATCACACAATCCTGTTTGACGAAGCTCAGAGATCCATTCAAACACAGCTCCAGATATTTATTCAGGACGATCTTCGAAAATTCAAAGATGCAAAGAAGCAGTTTGATAAGGTCAGCAAAGAAAAAGAAAATGCTCTAGTTAAACATGCCCAAGTTCAAAGAACAAAACTGCACGAGGTGGAGGAGGCAACAAACACCTTAATCGCAAAAAGAAAGTGCTTCCAGCACATAGCTTTGGACAACGTCCTTCAAATCAATGTTCTTCAGTCAAGGAGGAGGACTGAAATTTTAAAATCGATGTTGTCCTTCATGAAGGCACATCTCGGCTTCTTCCACCAGGGCTACGATCTCTTCAGTGAACTTGAACCGCACATGGAAGAGCTTGGTTCACAGCTGGATCGGCTTGCTGTGGATGCAGCAAAGCAGAAGAGGGACATGGAACAAAAAAACTCTACTATTCAGCAGGAGGATTTCACCAACGATGATCTCGGACTTCAATACAATGTTGATACTGCTAATGGCATTGTAGTGGAAGGATATCTCTTTAAAAGGGCCACTAATGCCTTTAAAACGTGGAACAGGCGCTGGTTCTCAATACAAAACAACCAACTGATATATCAGAAAAAAATGAAGGAGAACCCCACAGTGGTTGTTGAAGATTTACGGCTCGGCACAGTTAAACACTTTGAAGACATAGAAAGACGTTTCTGCTTTGAAGTAGTCACACCATCAAAGAGCTGCATGCTGCAGGCTGACTCAGAAAAGCTGCGACAGGCATGGATTAAAGCTGTCCAAACCGGCATTGCTGCAGCATATAGAGAAAAGAGTGATGAGACGGAGAAGCTGGATAAGAAATCTCCACCTTCCACAGGAAGTCTGGACTCTGGCAGCAAGGTGGAAGAAAAATCAGTTCAAGGTGAAAGTGACTTACAGCGGATCCAGTGTACCGCTGGAAACTCGGTCTGCTGCGATTGTGGTCTGGCGGATCCGCAATGGGCCAGCATCAACCTTGGAATCATCCTGTGCATTGAGTGTTCTGGGATACACAGTAGCCTTGGTGTGCACATTTCAAAAGTAAGGTCATTAACGTTAGATACATGGGAGCCTGAAGTACTAAAGGTGATGTGTGAACTGGGAAATCAAGTTATTAATCGAATATATGAAGCTAAATTGAAAACCCTTGGAGTAAAGAAGCCAGACAATGAAAGTCCAAGAGTGGAAAAGGAGGCATATATCAGAGCAAAGTACATGGAAAAGAGGTTTGTGAACCAGGACTGCGTTGCTTCACACCCTCCTGATGGACAGAAAAGGCCTTATTCCCAGTGCAAGAACGAAGACCTCAGTGGTTCTGAGAAGTCCCTAGCATCACAGGATCACTTCTCAACATCTGCCAGAAGTTCAGTGAAAAGCAACGACAGTGTATTCCACTTCAGTTCAGAAGGCATTCGAGAACTTCTTGCCTCTATTGTATCCTCAAACCGTTTGCATCAACCAGTCCTAGAAGTCGAGAAGCCAGATTCTTCAGTATTTCAGGATTCGAAAAAGTTTCATCCAGGGCTGCGCCTTTATCGAGCTGCGCATGAGAAAAGCCTTCCTGATATGGCAAAAGCATTGGCACATGGGGCAGATGTTAACTGGGTGAATGCAGAGGAAAACAACGCAACACCCCTCATTCAGGCTGTGCATGGGGGCTCTTTGGTCACTTGTGAGTTCCTGCTGCAGAATGGTGCCAATGTTAATCACATGGACCTGCATGGCAGAGGACCCCTGCATCATGCAACTGTTTTAGGGCACACCGGGCAAGTCTGCTTATTTCTGAAGCGTGAGGCAAATCAGCACACCAAAGATGAAGAAGGAAAATGCCCCTTGACTATTGCACTTGAAGCTGCAAATGCTGATATTGTAACCCTGTTGCGAGTGGCAAGAATGAATGAGGAGATGCGGGAATCTGAAGGACTATATGGACAGCCGGGTGACGAGACCTACCAGGACATAATCCGTGATTTTTCACACATGGCATCCAATAATCCTGAGAAATTAAACCGTTTCCAGACGTCCGATACACCAAAGTTTTCAAAGATGTGGAGGAGAAAAGTGCACCCTTGTCCTCACCCACACCTGGTGCTTCCGGAGTAAAGTGCCTGGTCCCTGGCTCATTGCCTGACTTGGGAACATTAGTTTAAGCACCGAACAGTCTGGAACCTCCAACAGCATTTGATTGACACAATGAATATAGGGTCCTTTATATACAGAAAGACACCACAGGGCCCCAGAAATATGGATACCTCAGCAGCCAGTCTAGCAAAGTGCTCCTTGGTTCAATTGTATCAAGTTACCACATGTTCCTACTGTCCATCTATTTCACCTTGTGGTACCTCGGCGGAAGGATACACAGATTTGAAGTCTTCTCATTGTAAATCCTAAGTGAAGCAGATGCCATGCTATGTAGTGTATGTCAATTCTGGAGTCTGTTTTCCATGTAAAACACACACCAGTGCATGTTCTAAAATTGTTTATACTGTTATTCACGATGGCAGCTTTTGAATATCTAATTGTAGTTTTCATGTCCTAGTCAACAATGACTAGCTTGCCATTTCAATTTCTTAGCTTCAATAATAGAGGTATCAGTTTTAAAATATACATTTGGCACATGATTAAATGGGCACCATGTAGCATTCTCGTTTATGAATTTATTTACCCATATTTTTAATTCTTTAATATTGTGAACGGTATGCAAAGTACGAGGTTTTCAGAATCCTTGCTAGCACCTTACTTGGATATAATGAATGTAATTCTTGGACCCAAATCAAGAAATTGCTAGGTGCATGTGTATCCAAATAGTGCAAATTCAATTGAGTCACTTATGAGGTGCACATACATTCTAGTTCATCTGTACAGTGCTCACACAGTGGGATTATTGAAACGTACTCGATTTTTCCAAAAACATTGCACTCCATGCACCTTCTCTTGAAGCATATCCAGTAGTAACAGCCTTTCTTCGTACCAATGTCATTTTGTTCGCCCATTAAATGCAAGTCAAGTCTTACACAAAAAAATGTAAATAAATTAGAACAGAATTTGACCATTTTTAAAAAGGTATAGCAATGTTCTTCCAACTCGAAGGGAAATGTTATGCAAACAAATGTATGTAAATAGTTTACTTCTTGAAGAGACCGAAATAAATAAAAACTTTTTGTTTTGAAACAGTAATTTCCAAAAATAATATTAATTTATTAAGTTCAAACTGGTAATTATGAGCCTTTAAGTGGTATACGATTTGCAAAAAGTGGCGAGTTTCTTGTTGATTTCTACACTTTTAAAGCACTTAGGCATAGGTAATTCGCTGCATGAATTTGGGAGTGGTCAATATGCCCCTCATTTACAAGAAAATGAGACAGCGTCGCACCGCAAGCCAGTTTGCTACGCAGAGCTGCATAATTTTCAAAGCATATGGATGCATTGTGTTGACAACAATGCAATGCATGCGTGTGCTTTACCCTACGCTAGCACACAATTGGCTGCCATGTGCCAGCGCAGGCACCCTTGTGTCATTTTTCAGGGATGCCTGCATTGTGGGGATGATTGTTTTTGTGCAGGAAGCCCAAAAACAATCAGTGATGACATGTTCTCTTTCTATGCATGCTGTAGAATACAGCATGCATAGAAAGAGAAAAGAATGAGGAGAAATAGAAGTATTTCTCCTCTTGCCCCACTCCTACCCCTTCCCTAGTGAGGCATAGGATTCTGACGCATTCCCAGCTTTTCAAAACATTGTAAATCTAGGAATGTGTCAAGTTGCATGGATGTTGCATGGGAACATCCACAACAACACCCATGGAATGCCCCTTTCATCCGGAGTAATGTGTGAAAGGAACTCATATTTACAAGGTCATGAAAAAACACACTGGGTAACTTTACGTGGCTTGTATATATGGGCAGGAACACTGTGCCGCCGTTGTGTTAAAAAAAGTGACGCACCAGTGGCACAATGTCCTTGTAAATGAGGCCCTATGTTTGCAGTGTCTTGTGTACTCTCGTGGATTCTACATTGAAATCTTAATCATGTGTCTTCCCTTTTAGGAAAGAAAGTTTTGCAAGTAAAGAATATTCGTCCCAGTTTTATAAAAAAACAATTGTACATGAAGAACCTATGATCAAGCCAAATGTGGTATTCACCACATTTGGCTCCACTCACACAAAAAACCCTACTGCCACAGACACCTTTGTGCACATGTGCATGTAGGATTACGCGCCATGTACACAGTGGCCAAGCTAAGTGGGCATCACAGGCTGAATGCAGGAAGGATACAAGGATTTTTTAGCACTCACTCCAGGAAACATAGGGACTCATTTATAAGCCCATTGTCTGCCGGTGTACCACTATTTTAGAAGCACGAGTGGTGCAGAGTGCCTGCCCATATTTACAAGGCTGCATAAAGTCACCCTGCATGACTTTTCATGACCTTGTAAATATAGGACCATTTTACTCATTACTCTGAGTGAAAAGGGCGTTCCATGGGTGCTGCTGCGGGTGTTCCCAAGCAACATCATGGAACCTGACACATTCACAGATTGACAAAATGTTGTAAACCTGGGAATGCTATGACTCTCCAGGCGCGGAGCATAAGTGGCACAAAGAGGAGAAATACTTTTGTTTCTCCTCGTTTGTTGCTCTTTCTATGTGTGTTGCATTCTGCAGCAAACATAGAGGACCAACTCGCCTTTAATGATTTTTTATATGCAGGGAGGTGTCCCTTCTTGCACATAAACAATCATCCCTACAACGCAGGCACCCTTCCACCATGGTGTCCGGGTGTCTAAGTTGGTGTATGGCTGCTGTTTGTGCACTAGCGCCAGAGAGAGGGACAGGAATGTGCCGCATCTTGTAGATACAATGCATTTCTGCCCTTTTATTTTGACTCATAGCAGCACTGCAGGAATACTTGCTATGCTGCTGTGCATGAACATTTAGTAAATGAGGCCCTCAGGAAAGTTTTTGAGCTAATGCCCTCCACTTTTACCGTAAAATTGCATCCTTCCTTCTATCAGTAATTTGGCTCCGCCACCCAGAAGCTCCATTCCTATAGTGCCATTTTATGAAAGCACTGTCCCTGTCAATATAAAGAAAATGCAGGAACCGGTCAGAGTGAGAAAGTACAATCTTCCTGAGGCAGGGAACAATAAGAATGCTGAACTGTGAACATAAAAAATAATTATTCACATTACCAGTGGGTTGCTATAATACTCAGCAGTTCTTCCTAAATGTAGCAATATTAGAACTGATAAAAAGCACAAACATCATTCAGTGGTGCAAGGGGTAACCATGGCCCCTATTCTACTTCTCACACCCTTATGGTTATCTCTTCTCTCAGAGCAGTGCCAGCCTAATAACGTAGAAAAATGCATTGGCTGACTTGATGTTTCCTTGCCACAGTGTGTCAGATTGATGAACCACACATCAAACAGGTGGAAAGTGGATTTAATGTATACAGCAGAGCAGGTACACAGCCAGACAGGTTAGCAGTCAGGAGTAACTGACTACCTTAGAATACAGCACATAGGAACGCTCTGAGCAGAATGTAGAATGAACATAGTTAAAGCAACATGACATAATTACACAACATAACACATCCCCCTTTGAACAATAAAGAAAATAAAGTATAACTTGTGCCCAACACCACCCCCCATCAAAACAGAAAGAAAAAAAACATTACAAGGGAAAATTCTCAGAAATGTAATCTGCTAACCACACGGGAGGCTTTTTCTCACGCCTAGGGTTTCTGAAAGCATGAACCTCAACCTCACATGCAGAACTTGAAGAAGTAGAAGCACCCAAATCAGGTGAAACCTGGCCAGAAATGTCTGAGACAGGACAGCTGGAAGTGTTGGACGTCTGGAAAGCATTGGAAGCTTTAGGACAAAACAAGTCCTCTAGGTCAAACAAATCAGAAGACTCTTGAGAGGAAGCTAGACAAGGAGGGACAACCTGAGGAGGAGGACATTTAGCAATCCTTTTGAGGTTCCAGACACGTCCATCAGAAAGGCGAACAGCATTGTTTAAGATTTCAACAATTTGCAAAGGTTCATAAAAACTACTTTCCTCCTTGGAAGGCTTACCAGGTTTCTTGACCCTTACCCATTGACCAACAACCAAGCTAACATCTTTCACCTTGTGCTTTGAGTCATACAACATTTTGCTTTTAAGATGTGAAGCTTGGCTTCTTTCCTTAACGACATCTTCAGACCAATTTACCACACTGGACTTAAACAACCATCCAGGAGTAAACTTAGTACGCGGATTCCTGCCACGCATAAGTACAAAAGGAGGAAAACCAGTAGCCTCGCAAATAGAGGTTCTGTAGGACCAAACCATTTTTAAAACTTGAGTTTCCCAGTCCTTACACCTACCAGACATTTGAATTGTACTTTTGATGACGCGGTTAAACCGCTCAACCATGCCATTACTGTTTGGATTATAGAGAGCAGTAGTCTTGTGCTTGATACCTAGTGTATCAAAATACTCTTTAGCTTTATTAGAGGTAAATTGGACACCATTATCACTGAGTAAAACTGAAGGGATACCCTCCAACGTGAAAGAAGTATCCAAAAACTTTAAAACAGAAGTAGTATCAGCTTTGCTCACAACCTTTACACAAGGCCACCTGGAAAATAAGTCCATCAAGACCAAAATGTATTTTTGCTCACTGCCAACAGGACCCATGATATCAATGGCTAAATGTTCCCAAGGAGAACTAGGTGCAGTCATGTTGCCCATAGGAGGCTTACAGAGAACTAGAGATTTGTCAGCAGTTTGACATAACTTACAGTTCCTTACAAATTGATCGATTTCAGCATCCATGCCTGGCCACCAAAAAGAGGCTTTAACTGTACGTTTAGAACGGACTATGCCAAAATGCCCCTCATGGCATAAAGCCATGATGGAGGGCCGCAAAGTCTTGGGAGGTATGACTCTTTCTCCAAACCAGATGTTGCCATCTTGAACACTTAAATCTAATCTAACATCCCAAAAAGACTTCAAAGGATGCTTACAGTCAACTTTCCTAGGCCAGGACCCAGCTAGATGGGATTTTACTAAAGATAGTTCTTCATCTTTCGCATATTCATCAACCCACCTATGCTTCGAAATGCCTGCACCATCCATGTCTTGTACATAGGCTACCTGAAAGGAGTTCCATAATTCATCCTCACATTCATCTAGTTGCTTAGGCATTCTGGAAAGAAAATCGGCTATACAATTCTCTTTACCAGGTACGAATTCCACATTGTAACAAAAATCTTGCAGTTTAATAGCAAGTCTGGCAACTCTCGCTGAAGTGTTAACAGTACCTTCAGTGGTCAGGACTCTGAGTAGTGGCTTGTGATCACAGCGCAAAGTAAACTTAGTACCCCATACAAAAGCTCTAAAGTGATTAACAGCCCATACACATGCCAAAGTTTCTTTTTCAATGGTTGAGTATTTTTCTTCTGTGGGCGAAAGTGACCTGGAAGCATAAGCAACAATTTGTTCCTTACCACTCACCCCAACTTGGGACAAAACGGAACCCAAACCTTTAATGCTGGCATCGGTGGTGATAATAGAATGAGCATCAGGATTAAAACTCTTTAAGGAAGCAATATTGGCAATGCAGCTTTTGATGTCATCAAAATCTTGTTCACATTCAACTGACCAAGCAAACTTTGTCTTGTTCTTTAACAGCTGTCTGATATTATATGTTCTGGTCGCAAAGTTGGGAATGTATTTCGAACAAAATTCAGCTAAACCAATAAAGGATCTGACATCATCTTTTCCCTTGGTGGAAGGAGCACACCTGATAGCATCAACTAAATTGGGTTTAGGTTTAATACCATTACAGTCAATGACATGCCCTAAGTAAGTTACATGATCACTGGCAAAGGTGCATTTGGTGTATTCAACAGTTAACCCTTTGTCATTGAGAATGCTCAAAACCTCATTTAAGGTATTGTCATGATCTGCCCTTTCCTTTCCAAAGATGAGGATGTCATCCTGAAAAAACTTTGTGTTTTTAACAGTGGAAAACAACCTGTGCATTAAACGCTGAAAAACAGCTGCGGCCGAAGCCAAACCAAAAGGCATCCTTTTAAATTGGTAACAACCCTGTGGGGTTATGAAAGCAGTGTATTTCCTGCTGTCTCTAAACAAAGGGATCTGATGGTACGCAGACGATAAGTCGACTGTAGTGAACCATTTAGCCCCGTCAAGCAAAGCTAACATTTCATTGATCTTTGGCAGGGGAAATTGGTCTACCACTATATTATCGTTTAAGTGGCGAAGATCCACACATAGTCTTAATTTACCGTTGGATCGTTTCACGACCACCAAAGGGGAAACCCAAGCAGACGCTTCAATCGGTTCAATTATGTTGGATGAAACCAATCTCTCAAGTTCCGTAGCCACGTCTTTCCTTAGAGCAATTGGCACACTTCTAACCTTATGGATCTTAGGTGTGGCAGAGTCCTTCAAAATTATTTTGTGTTCGAAGTCTTTCAACTTGCCAATTGTCTTTGAAAAAACTGCAGGGAATTTTTTTAACAGTTCCTCACCGGTTTTGGTGCCCTCATCCATAACTAAAACTTTTTCCACAGAGTTGGGGTCAAGAATAATGTGTAAATCCCCTTGGTCCTTCCACCCTAAAACAGATGGACCTTTTTTTGATACATATAACTTGCCATAAGATCTACGGTTCTTGAACTCAAATTTCAGCCAACGAAAACCAACTATATCAATCTTGCCACCATCATAACCTTCAGGGTCAATATCCGAAGGAGACAGTTTTGGACCAACTCTGTCAATGAAAGTGTTACGCCATATATCTTCGTTTATGATCGTATAAGGCGAACCAGAGTCAGCATAGACCTTGATGCGCACACCCCCAATATGTATCCAACATTCAGGTTTGTTATCGACAAGTAAACAACCATCCCTAATGTTGAGGAGTAATTTTTTTTTTTAAACTACAGCGCAGTCAGATGCTTGGTCATCATCACTAGAAGTGTTCTCATCAGAAACTAAGTCTTCTTGAATACATTTGACAGTCTTTGTCTTCCTTCTACATGCTTTGGTGTAGTGACCATACAGTCCACACGCACCGCATTTACTCTTTTTTGCAGGACAAGACTTTGCAAATGCCAAATGTTCAAAACTCCCACACCTATAACATTTGGGAGATTCATTACTGTACTTAGGCTTTGCCCATGTTTCGCTTTTTTGTTTAAAATTACCGCTTCTTTTTGAACTAGCATCTACTTTAGCCACAACATCTTTGCTGACATTTTCAGATTTTAGAGCACTCGCACATCTACTGGATGACTCAGCTTTACGAACTAAAGCTAGGATATCTTCTAAACAAGCATCCCCATTCATCCAAAGACGTTCCTGAATTGCAGGATTATTAGCGTGCATTACCACCTGGTCACGAATTAAATCTTCAAGTAAACCGCCAAAGGCGCAATCATCACCCATTTTTCTCAACTCACCAACGTAGTCATCCACAGACTCATTTTTAGATTGTTTCCTTTGGTAAAATTTGTAACGCGTAATACCCATACAAACCTTCGGAGAGAAATATTTGTCTAAATTGGATAGAGCCACTGTGAAAACATTACTATCACCTCCCCCTACAATAGGCTTGTTCATTTGGTTATAGCATTTAAGACCTTTTGGACCCAAAGAGTGTAAAAGAATACGTTTCTTTTGATCAGCAGACATTTTTCCATCAGAATCCACAGTGTCAATATAATTGAGAAAATAGTCTTTCCATTCTAGCCATTTTAACGTTGGTTCAGAACCTTTACACCAGAATTCCTGAGGATTACTTAGAGAAAATGTTTGTTGACTCATGTTGGTGTGAAGTAAGGCAAAAAAAAAAATGAGTTAAATGATAAGAGAAAAAAATTGCAAAGGAAAGTTATCCGTAAGGTGTACAGTTTGGTGGAATTGTTCAGTGAATACAGGATCCTTCTACACACTGTCCAGTCTTCACCACCATAAAGTGAAGAAATTGTAGAAATTCTTGAAAATGTCACAAATAAGGCATGTAGTTTAGTTCAAGGCGTAAAGCAGCGATTACCTGTGACCGCGATGAAAATCCGACTTGTGGGTGTCGAAATAGGTAAATAAACAAAGAAAACGTCTTCCGTTTTTTCCTTCGTTTGACGAGTAGGCCTGCCCAATCCAAAATGGCCGCCACGCACCGTATGATGCGTCACATTCTTAGCGAACGTATGACGTTACAAAGATGCAACGCGAGTCGGAGAGAGAACCTCCAAGCTTGAGGACACGCGCGTTAGAAGCGCGTAATGAAGAACAACGGTAAGCGCTCGAGCGCGGTGTAGCAGCGCATCCAAAGTATCCAAAATGAGGATAGAAATTACTGTTTTAGTAAAAAAAAAAAATAAGGCGTCGCTCACCAGGCTTTGTTGTGCGCAAAATCAATTATTGTCCTCCATGCGTTGTTGAAATATGGTAACGTCGTCTCTGCTCCACTTGTCGTCTCGACCATAAGGGAGGTCGGAATTACCTTGAAAGCGGTTCACAGGCTTAGAAAATCATCCCGATCGTCGCCAATTGTCAGATTGATGAACCACACATCAAACAGGTGGAAAGTTGATTTAATGTATACAGCAGAGCAGGTACACAGCCAGACAGGTTAGCAGTCAGGAGTAACTGACTACCTTAGAATACAGCACATAGGAACGCTCTGAGCAGAATGTAGAATGAACATAGTTAAAGCAACATGACATAATTACACAACATAACACAGTGTTTGATGAATGAATGAAAGTAGTATGGACGCACGTTCTGCCACTGCTGGTAGGATTTGAACCACTTTCGAGTTCTGAGAGTTCCAACTGTCATTCTTAGCGTGCCTGTCTCCTACAGTTTTGTCACCTCTCCTTGAATATTAGAAGGTTAAAACCACTGCACTGCAGCCTCTGTTGTTTAAATGAAGAAAGACTACGGGGTTAAACGGGTTAAACGGAGAAGAGAGGAATGACAATGGCTGAGTGCCCTTGAAAGTGTGAATTGTTGCACCAATGAGGCGGAGTAGGTATGTATGTCATGTGATATTGGCGGGAATGTATGCATATGTGATAGTGAGGGGTATTTGTGTGTAAGGCACATATATTTGTGTGAGTCGCAGTGCTTGAAATAGGCTGAGCGTGTGTCACTGATTGGAGAGGAGTGTGAATGCCCCTTTATGGAGGGGGTGTGTGCATATGTCAGTATTTATTTGTTCGCGTTTGTGTGTTGAGAACACACGATAGAGAGGGGTGTGCTCATTTGGCAGTACCCATGGAATTTACATGTGTTGAAAAGCAAGGGGACATTGAGAAGCTGAAGAACATGCACTTGACTGCAAGATTAGTTTGTGAAGCAGTGTCTGTGAAAGAAGAGTATATAAGTTGTGAAGAACATGTATGTGTCAATGAGGGTGAGATGTATGCATGTGACAGGGTGGAGTCAGATATGTGTGTAGGACATTAAGGTGCATGTGTGTAGTAACAAGCAGGGTGGTGGTGTGTTCACAGAGCAATGAGGGAAAGAGAGGTGTGTGGTTTGAGGGAGAGCTGTGTGACTAAGGACCAAGAGAACACAAAGGTGAATGAACTGGGAAGTTGAAATACAAAGGTACAGGGTTTTAGGCCATGAGAGCACAACGATGGAAGGGCCCAACCCGCTGTTGATTTGACCATGCTGCACAGTATTTCCTACACAATATCCCTAAGGTACCACTTCAGTGCACATAACGAGAAATAATGCACAAAAACATGGGCCCACAGCGCAAAACTTGGATGAAAAAAACATTTGCACTATTTTTTTACATTTTTGGTATTAACTTGAAAATGATATTGAATGTGTCTAGTCAAAGCCCAAAATCATTTTAGCAGTTCCTGAATTTAAAGATGTTCCTTTTTCTGAAGCAAAAACTGATTAGTTCTCCATTATAACCCATGGTCACTGAAGGGAGCTTAAATTGACTATCAGCGATTAAAATGTCAACTCAACAAAATGCTACTGGTACCTCTGGGATGCCAATCCAACAGATCTGTCTGTTTATCTGCTAGTTAAATTGGGCACCTTGTACCAGGCCACACGACCCTTATGATGTATAAGTCCAAAGATAACTTTTAGAAAGTTATCCTAGTTGTAGCTGTGGAGAGCAGCCTTCAGGCTTAATCTTCAAGGGATATAAAGCAGCTTGTTTTATCAGAATATCACCTCCTGAATGACTAAATGAAAGGAGAACCACACAGTAGTTATATAAAACTATGTATTTATTAATATAACTATCTCTATTAATTTCTACACAAGATTAGAACATGAAGCACACAATACTGTATCAATAGAACATTCGTAAGTAGTAAAATACACAACAGGCTCCGGGGGAGACCGAACCATATACTAAAAAAATGGTATAACAATTACGACTTCATTATACACTGTGCCTAGAGCACGTAGAATCACTGGGACCCCAAAGAACTACCCAGAGGAGTGACACAGGGAACCCACGGAGGACGTGTTCAGTGAGGAAACCCAACAGCGTGCTCCGAACAACTCTATGGGAAAGTCGCAGTTGGATAGTTAGAGTTTAAGGACACTTCTATGCGGACTTCAAGCAAACCCTTTGGAACATAGGAGGTTCTAAGGCCTAAACCCTTGTTACCTATCCCAGAGGAGCTGGGTGCATAGGAGTCAAGTGGTATCGGAAACCTTCGTTGTTTCCATCGCAAAGATGCAAAGAAGTACTTCTGCCAGGAAGGTGAAGAGTGTCAGGTGGAATCCAAGCCTAGATTGAAGGCGAGACGAACCTGAAAGCAGAGGGGCCAGAGTCTGGGCCACGGCAAATGACCAGGGGCTCAGTAGTCGATGTTGGGTGCTTCAGGTGCGAAGAAGGAATGCTTGACTCTGCAGCCACGGGGACGAGGAGATGTCAAGGATCAACAGGATCTGGAGGTGAGCTGTCCAATGAAGGATGTCGAGTGCTGAGGGGTCGATGTTCAGCTGGAACACCAAAAAGCATTGGCAAATGCAACCCATGTGGTCGGAGGAAACAGCTTACAGTGTGAACCAGAAAGTTCCAGGGGACTCTCCAAGCAATGGAGAGTCAGGGCACGTCTGGAGCAACCAGGTAAGCCCAAGAACAAACAAGGTGACCCTCGCCAGGACCCACAGGCCAATGGACCAGGTATCGCGAGGAGACCTCAAGCAAGTTTACAAAGCACCAGCGCACAGAGCACTCGGTGAGTGGAGGTTGGATATCTTCTGAGCAAATCCTAATCATGGTCAGGACTACACGAGCTCAATGCACAGGCTCAGGGATCACCAAAAAGCATATGCACTTGCAATTATGCGTGGAGCACAGGGGTTCGGGTTGAACGGCCCACACAAGGGATACTGGTCTCAGATTCGCTGAGTGGTCAGATCTCCCTCATGGACCTTCTGGAACCCATCTCCTGTGTTGCACAAATGTTCGGAGTCCACAGGAGCTCTGGAGAAGCAAACCAGTCAAATGTGTTTAGGTGCCTGCTGCTGCAGGGGAGTAACTCCTTTACTCCAAAGGAGATTCTTCAGTCGTACAATCAATTTGCAGGCATTCAAAGTACTTAGTGTCTTCTTAGCAGAATTGTGTCCAGGTAAAATCGAAATTCCTGTAGTCAGGTAACCCACTTTATAGCCATAGGAAGGGGTTGGACGGATTCTGTGGCCCCTCCTAGGGTAGGGGCAGGGCAGAGGGGGGGCTACACCTATGTCCTTTGTCCAGTTTTGCACCAGAGCATGAGCCAATGCCTCCTAGAACTGGTTTGAGCTGGACTATGCACAGGGGCACTAATTGTGCCCCCAGTGCAGACCTTCTGGCACTATCAGAGTGTACCCCCCCAGCCCCGTTAACCTAAATCCTATCTGGAAGGTGGTCACACCTCCCTGTGACAGGATGCCTATTGTCATGCCCTCCTCTGCTCGAGCTTGGTGCAGCAGCAGGAGAGCGGAATCGAGTCTGTGGCTAGCAGCATCCATTTTGTGCTGCCCAGGTTGTGAAAGCTGGTACCGGATAGACCGGTGACCCACAGTATTGGTTCTAGAAAGGTGGAATCATACCTCCCACACCAGTTACTGGTGTGGAGGTATGATTCCAAGGTGTTTGACACCAAACACAACATGTTTCCAAGCAGCCGTTTTAAATTTAGCATTTACAGCGAGGTTATAATGCACTTAAAAATATGTTTGGCTGCATCACAGACAACCCACAGAAATGATCTTTGAAGGCAGCAGAGGGGCTCTGCTCATGCAGGGGCACCTTCTCACATAAAACCCTGCACCCTGCCCTCAGGATTGATAAGGCCTGCCATAGGGATGACTGATAGCTTTTGAAGTGTAGTGATTTAGATAGATATATGGAACCTATATCTCAGTAAGTGGTGCAAGCACCATCTTACACTGTCTGCTGCAGCAGGCCTGTTGTGTAATTTTTAATGCCTCTCAGGAGTGGCATAATACATGCTGCAGCCCATGGGAGGACTCTGGGGTACCTATGCCCTGAGTACATGGTTTACCATATACAGGAACTGCTAAGGGTACCTCAGTATCCAATCCGGAGTGTACCTTAAGTACATATGCAACAATTTAAGGGTGAAAGCAGATAGACTGTGGTCCTGGATAGCAGGATCCCAGCCAGACTAGTCAAAAACAGAGGTACATCAGCAAAAAGTGGGGCTAATCATAGGAAGCAGATCCAACCTTCCTACATAATCCCCCAAACATAATGACATTAAACTAACCTTGACCAGTTGAGTCTTCATGTTCTAAGTGGAAATATTTGGAGAGTCCATATGCATTGTCATGGTTACTCACAGGTCTATGTTCCACGGTATAGTCAATACCCTTCATCTGTTTTAGCCATAATAGCGACTTATGGTCTATCTGAACAATGAAGTGAGGGCCAAACAAGGATGGCCTCAGCTTCTTCAGAGCCCAAACCACAGCAAAGGCTTCCCTTTCAATAGCTGACCAACATTTCTCTCTGGGGATCAGCCTTCTGCTTATAAAAGCTACTGGCTGATCCTGACCCTCTTTATTAAGTTGTGATAACACAGCCCCTACCCCCAACTCAGATGCATCAGTTTGAACAATGAATTGTTTGGAATAGTCAGGACTTTGCAGAATGGAAGCAGTGCACATGGCCTGCTTCAGGTCATCGAATGCCTTTTGACAGCTAACTGTCCCCTGAACTTTCTCAGGCATTCTTTAGAAAGAATTCATTAAAAGGGTCACTATGGAACCATATCCTTTGACAAACCTCCTGTATTACCCAGTCAGGCCCAAGAATGATCTAACCTGAGGCTGGGTAGTTGGAGCACCCCATTCCAATATAGTTTGACTTTTGCTCTGCAATGGTTGAACCTGGCCTCCACCCACAAGGTGGTCCAGGTACACAACGTTATTCTGCCCATTCTGGTACTTGGTGGCCTTGATAGCGAGGCCTGCCTTTTGCAGGGCCTCCAGAACATTTCTAAGGTGGACCGGGTGATCCTCCCAGGTGGAGCTAAATACAGCAATATCATCTAGATAAGTAGCACCAAAGGCTTCCTGACCTGTGAGAAACCAGCCTTTGAAATGTGA
This sequence comes from Lissotriton vulgaris, assembly GCF_964263255.1. Classification (NCBI taxonomy): domain Eukaryota; kingdom Metazoa; phylum Chordata; class Amphibia; order Caudata; family Salamandridae; genus Lissotriton; species Lissotriton vulgaris. The sequence continues at coordinate 240,817 of NW_028253772.1, forward strand.
CAGGTGCATTCTTCAATCCAAAAGGCATCACCACAAATTGGTAATGCCCGCTAGTGGTTGAGAATTCTGTTTTTGGTTTATCTTCCTCCGCTAATCTGATGTCCAGCAACCAGCTGTCAGGTCAAATGTACTGAAGAATTTGTCAGGGGACAAAGTGCCAATAAGTTTGTCTGCCTTTGGAATTGGATGAGCATCAGCCCTAGTGACTGCATTGAGTCACCTGTAGTCAACACAGAACCTCATCTCTCTCTTACCACCCTGGGTGTGAGGTTTTGGTACTAAGACTACTGGACTAGCCCAAGGGCTATCTGAGGGCTCAATCACTCCCATTCCAACATCTTCTGGACTTTAGTCCTGATACAGTCCCTGACATGAACAGGTTGCCTATAAATCTTATTTGTAACAGGCAGACCTTCACATGTGTCCACCTCATGTGTACACCAGGTAGTCTGACTTGGAGTCAGTAAAAACATACGTCTGTACTGATTGAGGACCTTCCTGCAATCAGTCTGTTGCTGTTCAGTGAGGCTGCCTGCCAAGGCTACACCATCAACTGAACGATCATCAGGGTTCTGTGAGAGAAGGTCAGGGAGTGGGGTCCTTCTCTTCCTCCTGTCCCTCATCAGTAGCCATAAGCAAGCCCATGTCTGCCCTGTCCAAGAATATACTGATAGAGCGCACAGGTCACCCGACTATAATACTCACCTGGGCCCATAATCAATAACCTATAACTTAACCAGGTAACCTTCGCTCTACTACCAGTCTATTTTATTTACTAGGTCCTATACCATTGACTTACCAATCCTTGTTGCTGGTACCCGTAAACTATTGGGTCAGGGAGTTAGCATAATAGGAAAAAAATGGCATTTGCACTCATATAATACCCACAGACTCTGGAAGTTTAAACTCTTTATCTAAATGTGTTAAATGATCATGATCCAAAAATTAAACACCAAATGAGTCTCAATAATGAAAATCAGAATAAACTCCTTCCATGCTCGTGACGGAACCGCTCCGTCACGAGCATCGGTTGAGCTGTGCTCATGACGGTGCTGTTCCGTCATGGCCCGCTCGGCGCGCCTGCGCGGCGTGAATCCGCGCCTGCGCTGGACGTTCCATTGAGCGGGCGGGGCCATGACGGAACCGCTCCGTCATAAGCATGTGAGTGCCGCTCGGCCCCCCCCCCCCCCTAGCGCTGCAGCGGAATTGCAGCCGCAGCGAAGGGGTTAATGTATACCTATGCAAAAGATATATTATACTAAACATTTAGCAATAAGTGAAGGTAAGAAAAGGAAACATGCTATGTAATCACAACGTTTTGAGCATTTATCAAAGGGAAGGTAAGAAAAGGAACATATATATATATATATATATATATATATATATATATATATATATATAAAATCAAAGCTTCACGTTAGGGAGGGTAAAGAGTAGGAACAAAAATACAATGACAAACCCACACAGATTTATATTTACCTAGAATGGCGTGAAGACCAACCCTGGCCACGGGTCAGTTAAGGACAGAAATCCCCAAAAGTTGCAGTTGCCAGTAGGCCAGCAGGTGCAGATCAGAATCAGGACAGGGAAAACCAGATTTGGATCAGGACAGGACCACCAAAGGTTAAGACCGGCACCCGCAATTCAGTTGCAATGCCTGCGCTACTCCCTCTCTGCAGCTAACAGCCAGAACCCTGATTGGGTTATCGAATTCACCGACAAAGTGCTTCTCCAGCACCTCAGCTTCCCTGATCCCGATTGGGTCAGCGAATCTTCTGACAGAGTGCTTTGCAGCAGCTCTGGTCTTGATCACCTATTGAGTGCGTTGGGTCAGTGACAGGTCAGCTATTCGGACAAGTCGGACAAATGAACTAGCTAGGCCTACCCTAGTTATACTATTTTCAGGTCAGTGTACCACCCCTCAATGTTAGAAGTGTAAGGATCCCCAATTTTGATTGTACAAGGAATGAGGAGAGGTCATCACACCATAGCAAAAGAAACTTTCTGCATCTCATATTTAAATTAACGTTCCCGCCCATCATTTTATTTTTCTCATGACATCTTTATTCCACCGGACAATGAATGTTCTATTAGTAAATACATTGTAATAACTTTGTATATTATAGCTTCCTCTGACAGAGGTAAAGGGTTAGCTTCTCACGATTTTCAGAGTTCCTTCTGATGTTGGCAGTGGTTCAATGCCATAGCTTGTAGACGTGGGTGAATTTCAACACTTGTGCAGTGTGGGTTTTCAAGATGGAGTTACAGCACATCCCAGGCCCAAAATACGATACATGCAGGAAAAGAAAAGAAACAATTTTAGAACAGAGAAATAAATGAATGCACTGTATACCACTTGTCTCTACTTTATTCCCATTATTTTATATGAACTATTGCATTAGAAATTTGGCAGAATGAACATCTTAGCAAAAGCAGCAGTGCAAGCTTCATGCATGCGGTTATACAAAGAAGCCATTTTAATTCTAGTGCGCAGAAGCGAAAGTTTCCCTCCAAGCGAAAGATACATCATGTCACATGAGTATCACAGACGCATGCGGAGTAGAAAATCCCACGTAGCAGCAGCCTTTTTAGTGCAAGCAGATTATCGTTAGTAAAACACATATGCAAGCTTCTTCTGGATACCCAAATCTTTATGTGAAATGCGATGTTAATAAAACAAACATGTTGATTAATACATTAACGTTATGTCGAGAGGGCTGATAACAAGCAAGTCAAATTACATGCGAATCCTTGCTCCATTAATATCTATTGATTGTTGTTATGATTTGCATTTTACATTTTGATTATTTGTTTTTCTTTATTTGCTGTATTATTGGTTTGTATAGTGTTTTTCATTTTCCAATATAAAATGGGGGATGTGTAGAATGTAAGTAATATTCATATTTGATGACACTATATCTCTGAAGAATGTTTTATGTGTTAAGTTCTTATTCTCATTTGATGTGTTCTGGAATGGTTACGTTCCGTGGAATATTGCCTCAGCCTCGACATATGTAGTCGTGGGTTTTCTCTCTCCTTCTCAAATAAAACCCCTAACTTTAATTTACAATATGCTAATTGGATCTCTAGTTCATTTTCTTACATTTAACTAAGAGATCCATTACTACATTGTGCTTCTCCAGACGCTCTTAAAATATACTGCCCACCAGTATGGATGACATGTGATTCCTACACCTTGTAATCTTCATTGGCTTATGTGACATTCCCTGTAGACTGATTTACATACTTGCCTGATCGTTTGTCTCTGTATAATGTGTGTGTGATGTAAAGTACTGTGACACCCTACACTAATATGAGTAGAGATATACAACAAATGAAATGCATAAGAGAGATTGGCTACGGAGAGATGAGGGGCACTGGAAGAGGGTTTTAGTGAGGAAGTCTGAGGAGGAGGTCAATAGGGTGCTACGGAGAGATGAGGGGCGCTGGTGGACAGTGGCAGTGAGGGAATCTGAGGAAGAGATCAATAGGGGGGGCTACGGAGAGATGAGGGGCGCTGAAGGAGGATGGCAGTGAAGGGATCCAAGGAGGAGGTCATGAGGGAGAGCCCGAGAAGTGTCACTTGCCTGATACTCTAACATCAGAAACATTCTCTTTCCATCAAGGGGACATTACATGAAAAAGAAAACTTTTTGAGAGTGAGAACATTTAGAGAGAGATTTGAAAGGAAAATAATGAGCTTTACTGGCCCTTCCTTGTAAGACTTAGGAGAGATAAAGGAGGGCCCTGATGCAGGCCTGCAAAGACATATAAGTGACAAATCTGGCCCGCCGTGGCCCACCCAAATGCACACTTGGCCCACCCTAATAAAAATTCCTGGAGCTGGGCCTGGATACAATTAAGATGTGTGCTTATGTGTTCCTTTGAATTTAATGTGATGTTCTCTGGTGATGTATTAGTCTATACTGCTGTTCCTCATGTACAAAACGTGGCCATGGACCCATACCTGCTGACTGCAGACCTCACTCACTCTTAATGGTTTCTCTTTCCAAGGCCCCCGGATGGAGCCAGTGTGAAAGAAAAAAATAAATGTCCCTAAAGTAAAAACTGTCAATCAAGAGCTGTATTGATCTATTGATTTTCGGACATTATAAACATCTTGTTTTACAGAATCCACAGTCCTAATTAAGGCATCTGTGAGGTGCTAATAATCTGTAACACGTTCAATAGTATAGTAGTTTAGCAGACAGGTATCCCTTATTGGCAAAGACTCTGGGGAGCAGGAGTATCTGTGCTTGCAGAAACCTTCCTTTAAAATGGACCTTTGTGACCAGACAATGGAAAAAACAGGTTTGCCTATGTACAGAAAAATTATTAAAGACCACTACCTCCAATGATAAATTGCCTTGTTGCTGAAAATGCAAATACATTGGTGGAACCCTGCTGAGGACCACAATCTGATTCTATATTCTGTGTCTATGACGCTCAGACTCTTGCATTGTTGTCCATTGTCTATGTCTATGTGTGTATCTAGGAGACTGGAGTGTCTGCCAGAAGGGACCGTGTTCAGAAGTGGAGGAAGCGCCGAGGGCTGAGAGCTGCGCAGCGGTGAAGCAGGCTGAAGATAGACAGACTTCAACTGCTGTGCTCAGACACCCTTATCCGCTGCTGCCTCCTTATTCCTGCCCTCACCTTGATCGCCCGGGAGGGGCTGAGGCGACAGCATGAAGGGGGCCGTTGATTTCGAGGATTGCTTGAAGGACTCTCCCCGATTCAGAGCCGCTTTGAAGGAGGTTGAAGGTGATGTGACAGGACTGGAAGTGAAACTTGATAAGCTTGTTAAGCTATGTAGTGGCATGATTGATGCAGGCAAGGCCTTTTGTGCTGCCAACAAGCAATTTATGAATGGCATGAGGGACCTAGCACAGTATTCGAGCAAGGATGTGGTGATTGAGTCTAGCTTGACCAAGTATTCAGACTGCCTCCAAGAAATGATCAATTATCACACAATCCTGTTTGACGAAGCTCAGAGATCCATTCAAACACAGCTCCAGATATTTATTCAGGACGATCTTCGAAAATTCAAAGATGCAAAGAAGCAGTTTGATAAGGTCAGCAAAGAAAAAGAAAATGCTCTAGTTAAACATGCCCAAGTTCAAAGAACAAAACTGCACGAGGTGGAGGAGGCAACAAACACCTTAATCGCAAAAAGAAAGTGCTTCCAGCACATAGCTTTGGACAACGTCCTTCAAATCAATGTTCTTCAGTCAAGGCGGAGGACTGAAATTTTAAAATCGATGTTGTCCTTCATGAAGGCACATCTCGGCTTCTTCCACCAGGGCTACGATCTCTTCAGTGAACTTGAACCGCACATGGAAGAGCTTGGTTCACAGCTGGATCGGCTTGCTGTGGATGCAGCAAAGCAGAAGAGGGACATGGAACAAAAACACTCTACTATTCAGCAGGAGGATTTCACCAACGATGATCTCGGACTTCAATACAATGTTGATACTGCTAATGGCATTGTAGTGGAAGGATATCTCTTTAAAAGGGCCACTAATGCCTTTAAAACGTGGAACAGGCGCTGGTTCTCAATACAAAACAACCAACTGATATATCAGAAAAAAATGAAGGAGAACCCCACAGTGGTTGTTGAAGATTTACGGCTCGGCACAGTTAAACACTTTGAAGACATAGAAAGACGTTTCTGCTTTGAAGTAGTCACACCATCAAAGAGCTGCATGCTGCAGGCTGACTCAGAAAAGCTGCGACAGGCATGGATTAAAGCTGTCCAAACCGGCATTGCTGCAGCATATAGAGAAAAGAGTGATGAGACGGAGAAGCTGGATAAGAAATCTCCACCTTCCACAGGAAGTCTGGACTCTGGCAGCAAGGTGGAAGAAAAATCAGTTCAAGGTGAAAGTGCCTTACAGCGGATCCAGTGTACCGCTGGAAACTCGGTCTGCTGCGATTGTGGTCTGGTGGATCCGCAATGGGCCAGCATCAACCTTGGAATCATCCTGTGCATTGAGTGTTCTGGGATACACAGTAGCCTTGGTGTGCACATTTCAAAAGTAAGGTCATTAACGTTAGATACATGGGAGCCTGAAGTACTAAAGGTGATGTGTGAACTGGGAAATCAAGTTATTAATCGAATATATGAAGCTAAATTGAAAACCCTTGGAGTAAAGAAGCCAGACAATGAAAGTCCAAGAGTGGAAAAGGAGGCATATATCAGAGCAAAGTACATGGAAAAGAGGTTTGTGAACCAGGACTGCGTTGCTTCACACCCTCCTGATGGACAGAAAAGGCCTTATTCCCAGTGCAAGAACGAAGACCTCAGTGGTTCTGAGAAGTCCCTAGCATCACAGGATCACTTCTCAACATCTGCCAGAAGTTCAGTGAAAAGCAACAACAGTGTATTCCACTTCAGTTCAGAAGGCATTCGAGAACTTCTTGCCTCTATTGTATCCTCAAACCGTTTGCATCAACCAGTCCTAGAAGTCGAGAAGCCGGATTCTTCAGTATTTCAGGATTCGAAAAAGTTTCATCCAGGGCTGCGCCTTTATCGAGCTGCGCATGAGAAAAGCCTTCCTGATATGGCAAAAGCATTGGCACATGGAGCAGATGTTAACTGGGTGAATGCAGAGGAAAACAACGCAACACCCCTCATTCAGGCTGTGCATGGGGGCTCTTTGGTCACTTGTGAATTCCTGCTGCAGAATGGTGCCAATGTTAATCACATGGACCTGCATGGCAGAGGACCCCTGCATCATGCAACTGTTTTAGGGCACACCGGGCAAGTCTGCTTATTTCTGAAGCGTGAGGCAAATCAGCACACCAAAGATGAAGAAGGAAAATGCCCCTTGACTATTGCACTTGAAGCTGCAAATGCTGATATTGTAACCCTGTTGCGAGTGGCAAGAATGAATGAGGAGATGCGGGAATCTGAAGGACTATATGGACAGCCGGGTGACGAGACCTACCAGGACATAATCCGTGATTTTTCACACATGGCATCCAATAATCCTGAGAAATTAAACCGTTTCCAGACGTCCGATACACCAAAGTTTTCAAAGATGTGGAGGAGAAAAGTGCACCCTTGTCCTCACCCACACCTGGTGCTTCCGGAGTAAAGTGCCTGGTCCCTGGCTCATTGCCTGACTTGGGAACATTAGTTTAAGCACCGAACAGTCTGGAACCTCCAACAGCATTTGATTGACACAATGAATATAGGGTCCTTTATATACAGAAAGACACCACAGGGCCCCAGAAATATGGATACCTCAGCAGCCAGTCTAGCAAAGTGCTCCTTGGTTCAATTGTATCAAGTTACCACATGTTCCTACTGTCCATCTATTTCACCTTGTGGTACCTCGGCGGAAGGATACACAGATTTGAAGTCTTCTCATTGTAAATCCTAAGTGAAGCAGATGCCATGCTATGTAGTGTATGTCAATTCTGGAGTCTGTTTTCCATGTAAAACACACACCAGTGCATGTTCTAAAATTGTTTATACTGTTATTCACGATGGCAGCTTTTGAATATCTAATTGTAGTTTTCATGTCCTAGTCAACAATGACTAGCTTGCCATTTCAATTTCTTAGCTTCAATAATAGAGGTATCAGTTTTAAAATATACATTTGGCACATGGTTAAATGGGCACCATGTAGCATTCTCGTTTATGAATTTATTTACCCATATTTTTAATTCTTTAATATTGTGAACGGTATGCAAAGTACGAGGTTTTCAGAATCCTTGCTAGCACCTTACTTGGATATAATGAATGTAATTCTTGGAACCAAATCAAGAAATTGCTAGGTGCATGTGTATCCAAATAGTGCAAATTCAATTGAGTCACTTATGAGGTGCACATACATTCTAGTTCATCTGTACAGTGCTCACACAGTGGGATTATTGAAACGTACTCGATTTTTCCAAAAACATTGCACTCCATGCACCTTCTCTTGAAGCATATCCAGTAGTAACAGCCTTTCTTCGTACCAATGTCATTTTGTTCGCCCATTAAATGCAAGTCAAGTCTTACACAAAAAAATGTAAATAAATTAGAACAGAATTTTACCATTTTTAAAAAGGTATAGCAATGTTCTTCCAACTCGAAGGGAAATGTTATGCAAACAAATGTATGTAAATAGTTTACTTCTTGAAGAGACCGAAATAAATAAAAACTTTTTGTTTTGAAACAGTAATTTCCAAAAAGAATATTAATTTATTAAGTTCAAACTGGTAATTATGAGCCTTTAAGTGGTATACGATTTGCAAAAAGTGGCGAGTTTCTTGTTGATTTCTACACTTTTAAAGCACTTAGGCATAGTTAATTCGCTGCATGAATTTGGGAGTGGTCAATATGCCCCTCATTTACAAGAAAATGAGACAGCGTCGCACCGCAAGCCAGTTTGCTACGCAGAGCTGCATAATTTTCAAAGCATATGGATGCATTGTGTTGACAACAATGCAATGCATGTGTGTGCTTTACCCTACGCTAGCACACAATTGGCTGCCATGTGCCAGCGCAGGCACCCTTGTGTCATTTTTCAGGGATGCCTGCATTGTGGGGATGATTGTTTTTGTGCAGGAAGCCCAAAAACAATCAGTGATGACATGTTCTCTTTCTATGCATGCTGTAGAATACAGCATGCATAGAAAGAGAAAAGAATGAGGAGAAATAGAAGTATTTCTCCTCTTGCCCCACTCCTACCCCTTCCCTAGTGAGGCATAGGATTCTGACGCATTCCCAGCTTTTCAAAACATTGTAAATCTAGGAATGTGTCAAGTTGCATGGATGTTGCATGGGAACATCCACAACAACACCCATGGAATGCCCCTTTCATCCGGAGTAATGTGTGAAAGGAACTCATATTTACAAGGTCATGAAAAAACACACTGTGTAACTTTACGTGGCTTGTATATATGGGCAGGAACACTGTGCCCCCGTTGTGTTAAAAAAAAGTGACGCACCAGTGGCGCAATGTCCTTGTAAATGAGGCCCTATGTTTGCAGTGTCTTGTGTACTCTCGTGGATTCTACATTGAAATCTTAATCATGTGTCTTCCCTTTTAGGAAAGAAAGTTTTGCAAGTAAAGAATATTCGTCCCAGTTTTATAAAAAAACAATTGTACATGAAGAACCTATGATCAAGCCAAATGTGGTATTCACCACATTTGGCTCCACTCACACAAAAAACCCTACTGCCACAGACACCTTTGTGCACATGTGCATGTAGGATTACGCACCATGTACACAGTGGCCAAGCTAAGTGGGCATCACAGGCTGAATGCAGGAAGGATACAAGGATTTTTTAGCACTCACTCCAGGAAACATAGGGACTCATTTATAAGCCCATTGTCTGCCGGTGTACCACTATTTTAGAAGCACGAGTGGTGCAGAGTGCCTGCCCATATTTACAAGGCTGCATAAAGTCACCCTGCATGACTTTTCATGACCTTGTCAATATAGGACCATTTTACTCATTACTCTGAGTGAAAAGGGTGTTCCATGGGTGCTGCTGCGGGTGTTCCCAAGCAACATCATGGAACCTGACACATTCACAGATTGACAAAATGTTGTAAACCTGGGAATGCTATGACTCTCCAGGCGCGGAGCATAAGTGGCACAAAGAGGAGAAATACTTTTGTTTCTCCTCGTTTGTTGCTCTTTCTATGTGTGTTGCATTCTGCAGCAAACATAGAGGACCAACTCGCCTTTAATGATTTTTTATATGCAGGGAGGTGTCCCTTCTTGCACATAAACAATCATCCCTACAACACAGGCACCCTTCCACCATGGTGTCAGGGTGTCTAAGTTGGTGTATGGCTGCTGTTTGTGCACTAGCGCCAGAGAGAGGGACAGGAATGTGCCGCATCTTGTAGATACAATGCATTTCTGCCCTTTTATTTTGACTCATAGCAGCACTGCAGGAATACTTGCTATGCTGCTGTGCATGAACATTTAGTAAATGAGGCCCTCAGGAAAGTTTTTGAGCTAATGCCCTCCACTTTTACCGTAAAATTGCATCCTTCCTTCTATCAGTAATTTGGCTCCGCCACCCAGAAGCTCCATTCCTATAGTGCCATTTTATGAAAGCACTGTCCCTGTCAATATAAAGAAAATGCAGGAACCGGTCAGAGTGAGAAAGTACAATCTTCCTGAGGCAGGGAACAATAATAATGCTGAACTGTGAACATAAAAAATAATTATTCACATTACCAGTGGGTTGCTATAATACTCAGCAGTTCTTCCTAAATGTAGCAATATTAGAACTGATAAAAAGCACAAACATCATTCAGTGGTGCAAGGGGTAACCATGGCCCCTATTCTACTTCTCACACCCTTATGGTTATCTCTTCTCTCAGAGCAGTGCCAGCCTAATAACGTAGAAAAATGCATTGGCTGACTTGATGTTTCCTTGCCACAGTGTTTGATGAATGAATGAATGAAAGTAGTATGGACGCACGTTCTGCCACTGCTGGTAGGATTTGAATCACTTTCGAGTTCTGAGAGTTCCAACTGTCATTCTTAGCGTGCCTGTCTCCTACAGTTTTGTCACCTCTCCTTGAATATTAGAAGGTTAAAACGACTGCACTGCAGCCTCTGTTGTTTAAATGAAGAAAGACTACGGGGTTAAACGGGTTAAATGGAGAAGAGAGGAATGACAACGGCTGAGTGCCCTTGAAAGTGTGAATTGATGCACCAATGAGGGGGAGAAGGTATGTATGTCTTGTGATATTGGCGGGAATGTATGCATATGTGATAGTGAGGGGTATTTGTGTGTAAGGCACATATATTTGTGTGAGTCGCAGTGCTTGAAATAGGCTGAGCGTGTGTCACTGATTGGAGAGGAGTGTGAATGCACCTTTATGGAGGGGGTGTGTGCATATGTCAGTATTTATTTGTTCGCGTTTGTGTGTTGAGAACACACGATAGAGAGGGGTGTGCTCATTGGCAGTACCCATGGAATTCACATGTGTTGAAAAGCAAGGGGACATTGAGAAGCTGAAGAACATGTATGTGTCAATGAGGGTGAGATGTATGCATGTGACAGGGTGGAGTCAGATATGTGTGTAGGACATGAAGGTGCACGTGTGTAGTAACAAGCAGGGTGGTGGTGTGTTCACAGAGCAATGAGGGAAAGAGAGGTGTGTGGTTTGAGGGAGAGCTGTGTGACTAAGGACCAAGAGAACACAAAGGTGAATGAACTGGGAAGTTGAAATACAAAGGTACAGGGTTGTAGGCCATGAGAGCACAACGATGGAAGGGCCCAACCCGCTGTTGATTTGACCATGCTGCACAGTATTTCCTACACAATATCCCTAAGGTACCACTTCAGTGCACATAACGAGAAATAATGCACAAAAACATTTTTTTCAAAATATATTTTACGTTGTAATACCTCTTATAAACAGTTTCACATGTACAATATTTTCAAGGTACCATAATGTAATGGGCCCACAGCGCAAAACTTGGATGAAAAAAACATTTGCACTATTTTTTTACATTTTTGGTATTAACTTGAAAATGAGATTGAATGTGTCCAGTCAAAGCCCAAAATCATTTTAGCAGTTCCTGAATTTAAAGATGTTCCTTTTTCTGAAGCAAAAACAGATTATTTCTCCATTATAACCCATGGTCACTGAAGGGAGCTTAAATTGACTATCAGCGATTAAAATGTCAACTCAACAAAATGCTACTGGTACCTCTGGGATGCCAATCCAACATATCTGTCTGTTTATCTGCTAGTTAAATTGGGCACCTTGTACCAGGCCACACGACCCTTATGATGTATAAGTCCAAAGATAACCTTTAGAAAGTTATCCTAGAGTTAGCTGTGGAGAGCAGCCTTCAGGCTTAATCTTCAAGGGATATAAAGCAGCTTGTTTTCTCAGAATATCACCTCCTGAATGACTAAATGAAAGGAGAACCACACAGTAGTTATATAAAACTATGTATTTATTAATATAACTATCTCTATTAATTTCTACACAAGATTAGAACATAAAGCACACAATACTGTATCAATAGAACATTCGTAAGTAGTAAAATACACAACAGGCTCCGGGGGAGACCGAACCATATACTAAAAAAATTGTATAACAATTACGACTTCATTATACACTGTGCCTAGACACGTAGAATCACTGGGACCCCAAAGAACTACCCAGAGGAGTGACACAGGGAACCCACGGAGGACGTGTTCAGTGAGGAAACCCAACAGCGTGCTCCGAACAACTCTATGGGAAAGTCGCAGTTGGATAGTTAGAGTTCAAGGACACTTCTATGCGGACTTCAAGCAAACCCTTTGGAACATAGGAGGTTCTAAGGCCTAAACCCTTGTTACCTATCCCAGAGGAGCTGGGTGCATAGGAGTCAAGTGGTATCGGAAACCTTCGTTGTTTCCATCGGAGAGATGCAAAGAAGTACTTCTGCCAGGAAGGTGAAGAGTGTCAGGTGGAATCCAAGCCTAGATTGAAGGCGAGACGAACCTGAAAGCAGAGGGGCCAGAGTCTGGGCCACGGCAAATGACCAGGGGCTCAGTAGTCGATGTTGGGTGCTTCAGGTGCGAAGAAGGAATGCTTGACTCTGCAGACACGGGGACGAGGAGATGTCAAGGATCAACAGGATCTGGAGGTGAGCTGTCCAATGTAGGATGTCGAGTGCTGAGGGGTCGATGTCCAGCTGGAACACCAAAAAGCATTGGCAAATGCAACCCACGTGGTCAGAGGAAACAGCTTACAGTGTGAACCAGAAAGTTCCAGGGGACTCTCCAAGCAATGGAGAGTCAGGGCACGTCTGGAGCAACCAGGTAAGCCCAAGAACAAACAAGGTGACCCTCGCCAGGACCCACAGGCCAATGGACCAGGGTTCGCGAAGAGACCTCAAGCAAGTTTACAAAGCACCAGCGCACAGAGCACTCGGTGAGTGGAGGTTGGATATCTTCGGAGCAAATCCTAATCATGGTCAGGACTACACGAGCTCAATGCACAGGCTCAGGGATCACCAAAAAGCATATGCACTTGCAATTATGCGTGGAGCACAGGGGTTCGGATTGAACGGCCCACACAAGGGATACTGGTCTCAGATTCGCTGAGTGGTCAGATCTCCCTCATGGACCTTCTGGAACCCATCTCCTGTGTTGCACAAATGTTCGGAGTCCACAGGAGCTCTGGAGAAGCAAACCAGTCAAATGTGTTTAGGTGCCTGCTGCTGCAGGGGAGTAACTCCTTTACTCCAAGGGAGATTCTTCAGTCGTACAATCAATTTGCAGGCATTCAACGTACTTAGTGTCTTCTTAGCAGAATTGTATCCAGGTAAAATCGAAATTCCTGTAGTCAGGTAACCTACTTTATAGCCATAGGAAGGGGTTGGACGGATTCTGTGGCCCCTCCCAGGGTAGGGGCAGGGCAGAGGGGGGGCTACACCTATGTCCTTTTTCCAGTTTTGCACCAGAGCATGGGCCAATGCCTCCTAGAACTGGTTTGAGCTAGACTATGCACAGGGGCACCAATTGTGCCCCCAGTGCAGACCTTCTGGCACTATCAGAGTGTACCCCCCCAGCCCCTTTAACCTAAATCCTATCTGGAAGGTGGTCACACCTCCCTGTGACAGGATGCCTATTGTCATGCCCTCCTCTGCTCGAGCTTGGTGCAGCAGCAGGAGAGCGGAATCGTGTCTGTGGCTAGCAGCATCCATTTTGTGCTGCCCAGGTTGTGAAAGCTGGTACCGGATAGACCGGTGACCCACAGTATTGGTTCTAGAAAGGTGGAATCATACCTCCCACACCAGTTACTGGTGTGGAGGTATGATTCCAAGGTGTTTGACACCAAACACAACATGTTTCCAAGCAGCCGTTTTAAATTTAGCATTTACAGCGAGGTTATAATGCACTTAAAAATATGTTTGGCTGCATCACAGACAACCCACAGAAATGATCTTTGAAGGCAGCAGAGGGGCTCTGCTCATGCAGGGGCACCTTCTCACATAAAACCCTGCACCCTGCCCTCAGGATTGATAAGGCCTGCCATAGGGATGACTGATAGCTTTTGAAGTGTAGCGATTTAGATAGATATATGGAACCTATATCTCAGTAAGTGGCGCAAGCACCATCTTACACTGTCTGCTGCAGCAGGCCTGTTGTGTAATTTTTAATGCCTCTCAGGAGTGGCATAATACATGCTGCAGCCCATGGGAGGACTCTGGGGTACCTATGCCCTGAGTACATGGTTTACCATATACAGGAACTGCTAAGGGTACCTCAGTATCCAATCCGGAGTGTACCTTAAGTACATATGCAACAATTTAAGGGTGAAAGCAGATAGACTGTGGTCCTGGATAGCAGGATCCCAGCCAGACTAATCAAAAACAGAGGTACATCAGCAAAAAGTGGGGCTAATCATAGGAAGCAGATCCAACCTTCCTACATAATCCCCCAAACATAATGACATTAAACTAACCTTGACCAGTTGATTCTTCATGTTCTAAGTGGAAATATTTGGAGAGTCCATATGCATTGTCATGGTTACTCACAGGTCTATGTTCCACGGTATAGTCAATACCCTTCATCTGTTTTAGCCATAATAGCGACTTATGGTCTATCTGAACAATGAAGTGAGTGCCAAACAAGGATGGCCTCAGCTTCTTCAGAGCCCAAACCACAGCAAAGGCTTCCCTTTCAATAGCTGACCAACATTTCTCTCTGGGGATCAGCCTTCTGCTTATAAAAGCTACTGGCTGATCCTGACCCTCTTTATTAAGTTGTGATAACACAGCCCCTACCCCCAACTCAGATGCATCAGTTTGAACAATGAATTGTTTGGAATAGTCAGGACTTTGCAGAATGGAAGCAGTGCACATGGCCTGCTTCAGGTCATCGAATGCCTTTTGACAGCTAACTGTCCCCTGAACTTTCTCAGGCATTCTTTAGAAAGAATTCATTAAAAGGGTCACTATGGAACCAAATCCTTTGACAAACCTCCTGTATTACCCAGTCAGGCCCAAGAAAGATCTAACCTGAGGCTGGGTAGTTGGAGCACCCCATTCCAATATAGTTTGACTTTTGCTCTGCAATGGTTGAACCTGGCCTCCACCCACAATGTGGTCCAGGTACACAACGTTATTCTGCCCATTCTGGCACTTGGTGGCCTTGATAGCGAGGCCTGCCTTTTGCAGGGCCTCCAGAACATTTCTAAGGTGGACCAGGTGATCCTCCCAGGTGGAGCTAAATACAGCAATATCATCTAGATAAGTAGCACCAAAGGCTTCCTGACCTGTGAGAAACCAGCCTTTGAAATGTGACAGGTGCATTCTTCAATCCAAAAGGCATCACCACAAATTGGTAATGCCCGCTAGTGGTTGAGAATTCTGTTTTTGGTTTATCTTCCTCCGCTAATCTGATGTCCAGCAACCAGCTGTCAGGTCAAATGTACTGAAGAATTTGTCAGGGGACAAAGTGTCAATAAGTTCGTCTGCCTTTGGAATTGGATGAGCATCAGCCCTAGTGACTGCATTGAGTCACCTGTAGTCAACACAGAACCTCATCTCTCTCTTACCACCCTGGGTGTGAGGTTTTGGCACTAAGACTACTGGACTAGCCCAAGGGCTATCTGAGGGCTCAATCACTCCCATTCCAACATCTTCTGGACTTTAGTCCTGATACAGTCCCTGACATGAACAGGTTGCCTATACATCTTATTTGTAACAGGCAGACCTTCACATGTGTCCACCTCATGTGTACACCAGGTAGTCTGACTTGGAGTCAGTAAAAACATACGTTTGTACTGATTGAGGACCTTCCTGCAATCAGTCTGTTGCTGTTCAGTGAGGCTGCCTGCCAAGGCTACACCATCAACTGAACGATCATCAGGGTTCTGTGAGAGAAGGTCAGGGAGTGGGGTCCTTTTCTTCCTCCTGTCCCTCATCAGTAGCCATAAGCAAGCCCATGTCTGCCCTGTCCAAGAATATACTGATAGAGCGCACAGGTCACCCGACTATAATACTCACCTGGGCCCATAATCAATAACCTATAACTTAACCAGGTAACCTTCGCTCTACTACCAGTCTATTTTATTTACTAGGTCCTATACCATTGACTTACCAATCCTTGTTGCTGGTACCCGTAAACTATTGGGTCAGGGAGTTAGCATAATAGGAAAAAAATGGCATTTGCACTCATATAATACCCACAGACTCTGGAAGTTTAAACTCTTTATCTAAATGTGTTAAATGATCATGATCCAAAAATTAAACACCAAATGAGTCTCAATAATGAAAATCAGAATTAACTCCTTCCATGCTCGTGACGGAACCGCTGCGTCACGAGCATCGGTTGAGCTGTGCTCATGACGGTGCTGTTCCGTCATGGCCCGCTCGGCGCGCCTGCGCGGCGTGAATTCCGCGCCTGCGCTGGACGTTCCATTGAGCGGGCGGGCCATGACGGAACCGCTCCGTCATAAGCATGTGAGCGCCGCTCGGCCCCCCCCCCTAGCGCTGCAGCGGAATTGCCGCCGCAGCGAAGGGGTTAATGTATAACTATGCAAAAGATATATTATACTAAACATTTAGCAATAAGTGAAGGTAAGAAAAGGAAACATGCTATGTAATCACAACGTTTTGAGCATTTATCAAAGGGAAGGTAAGAAAAGGAACATATATATATATATACCTTGGAATCAGACCCATTGAACTATATCACCACACACAAATGTTGTTGGAAATGGCTGAGTGGTGTCTGACAAATAACACATTTATCTTTGACAGACTTCATTATAAACAGCTCCAGGGATCAGCCATGGGTACGTGCTTCTCCCCCAGCTATGCAAATCTACACATGGGCTGGTGGGAGGAGCAGGTCCTGAAAGTCCAGCACAAAGACACCATGCTAAACAATGTGGTGATGTACAAAAGGTACATCAATGACATTTTTATTCTATGGCAAGGTAGTGTTGAAGAAGCAGAAAGATTTGCACTGGCTCTGAATGAAAATGTATTGAACCTAAAGTTTACATGTAACACAAACGCTGTTAATATCCAATTCCTTGACCTAGAATTGTATGTACAAGACAACAAAATACAGACACGTACATATAGAAAGCCTACCGCAGGAAATGCCCTTCTACATGCGCACAGCTTCCACCCCACACCATTAAAACAGTCAATTCCCTATGCTGAGTGCCTGAGAATGACACGGAACTGTAGCACTAATGAAGGACTCTCCAGTGCCAAACAAGAGTTGTTTAAAAGACTCAGGAAGAGAGGGTACACTAACAGCACTTGCCAAAGGGCCGAAGATAAATGCAGAGGGAAAAATAGGAAAGATCTAATTTTCCCAGTGACAACGACAAAAATAACAACAGATCCCAACAGTAAAGACCCTCCCAGATTAATAACTGGTTACAACAGATACCACAGTAACCTACGTAAAATCCTGAGAAGACACTGGCCCCTGGTTCGGGGAGACACAAGCATAGGTGAATCAGTGGGCACTAGTCCTTTAATAACATTCAGAAAGGCAAAATCTATGAGGGAAGAACTGGTCTGTAATGCGCCAGCACTCAAAAAGACCAAAAATTGGCTAGATTCCCAAAGGGGCTTCAAAAAGTGTTCAAAATGTAAAGCCTGCACCCACGGTGTGAACACCACTAAAGTTCAAGTCCCGTTCAGGATCAAACCTTATGTTTTAAGGGACGCATTCACATGCAAGACAGACTTCGCAATATATGTGCTAGCATGCTCCTGTGGTAAGAAATATGTAGGCTCCACCATTCATCCAGCACACGTACGGATCTTACAGCATTTGCGAGCAATCGCCAATAATGATCCAACGTACCCTGTAGCCAGACACATACATGAGACCCACAAAGGTAATGCTAAAAACATCCAATATTTTGTTATTGATAGCATTCCGAAAAACATGAGGGGAGGCAACCGCCCATTAGCGCTACGCCGCCTAGAGTCAAGGTACATTATACTTTTGAACTCTAAGATCCCATTCGGCCTGAATGCGGACGAAGCCTTAAGTGTCCACTTATAACTAGTAGATATTCACACATATGTTTTGCATTCCTTTCCCCCGAGTACCATTCGAATAACGTCTGCAGTTCACCTACTACACGATTCACGGGTTACACATGGGCACACAAGAGCACATCTCAGACATAGGACTATGCCTGAGTACACAGCACTTATTATCCTTTTATACCCTACAACACACTTAGACACTTTGTTTTACGTATCCCCCCAACCACTCACTCTACTCAGAGAAGTACGAATTGGATGGTTGTTCTTAATAGGTACACGCGCAATACTCCACCCCTAACTCCAGATGTGGCATGGTTCATACAATTAGGCTTTACTGTATTAAGGTTAACAGTAGTGATCCACACAACGTCCAGTGACCTACGGTAATGTTTGTAACTGCCACGGAACAATAGGCGAGCCGTTAAGCCCACTTGGGCAGCAATGCAGAAGCCTCAGCCGAGATATCACGAGCAGCATCAATAGGCATTCAAACACATGAATTGCTACACTCGCAAAGTACTCACATAGCGGCACCCCTGGTCTGCGGCATGGCGCGGCTCATTCAGACCAATCTGGTTTATCTCCGAACATGTACGCTGACATGGTTGGGAAGTCTGTAAGAGAATGGGATACAGGCAAACCAGATGGCCTACTAGGACAGGACCTTTTATTAGGAACATCCATGGCAAGAGCACGGGGAAATCGTAGCAAAGTGTGCTAAATTATTATTTTCTCACGGAAATTCCAGAAAATGCTTTTTAAGTTACCTTTATGTTAGCTGTGAATACTAACATGCTACATGATGAAAAGGTTGTGAATATTATTTTAAACACATGTTTTGGTGATTCTGGGAATTTATAATATGTTTGAAAAATATTTCTGATATAATGCTCGCCATAAGTGTGAAAACTGAAAAAAGACTTTTCAAATACAGGGTTTGCCACAATGTAACCATGGCAACATCTGGATTTAACCTGTATGCTAATTGATAGACACGCCCATGGCTTTGTGTGTGTATATATGTATGCGCTTCATGTAGGTGCAGATGTAGTGAACAAGGCGGCAACGCCGAAACGCGTCTAAGCAGACACTGATCGAATAAACGAGTTTGGATTCAGATTCATGGTGTCAGCGCCATCTTCAAATCGTACACGTTTGGCAAGACTGAATATATATATATATATATATATATATATATATATATATATAATCAAAGCTTCACGTTAGGGAGGGTAAAGAGTAGGAACAAAAATACAATGACAAACCCACACAGATTTATATTTACCTAGAATGGCGTGAAGACCAACCCTGGCCACGGGTCAGTTAAGGACAGAAATCCCCAAAAGTTGCAGTTGCCAGTAGGCCAGCAGGTGCAGATCAGAATCAGGACAGGGAAAACCAGATTTGGATCATGACAGGATCACCAAAGGTTAAGACCGGCACCCGCAATTCAGTTGCAATGCCTGCGCTACTCCCTCTCTGCAGCTAACAGCCAGAACCCTGATTGGGTTATCGAATTCACCGACAAAGTGCTTCTCCAGCACCTCAGCTTCCCTGATCCCGATTGGGTCAGCGAATCTTCTGACAGAGTGCTTTGCAGCAGCTCTGGTCTTGATAACCTATTGAGTGCGTTGGGTCAGTGACAGGTCAGCTATTCGGACAAGTCGGACAAATGAACTAGCTAGGCCTACCCTAGTTATACTATTTTCAGGTCAGTGTACCACCCCTCAATGTTAGAAGTGTAAGGATCCCAAATTTTGATTGGACAAGGAATGAGGAGAGGTCATCACACCATAGCAAAAGAAACTTTCTGCATCTCATATTTAAATTAACGTTCCCGCCCATCATTTTATTTTTCTCATGACATCTTTATTCCACCGGACAATGAATGTTCTATTAGTAAATACATTGTAATAACTTTGTATATTATAGCTTCCTCCGACAGAGGTAAAGGGTTAGCTTCTCACGATTTTCAGAGTTCCTTCTGATGTTGGCAGTGGTTCAATGCCATAGCTTGTAGACGTGGGTGAATTTCAACACTTGTGCAGTGTGGGTTTTCAAGATGGAGTTACAGCACATCCCAGGCCCAAAATACGATACATGCAGGAAAAGAAAAGAAACAATTTTAGAACAGAGAAATAAATGAATGCACTGTATACCACTTGTCTCTACTTTATTCCCATTATTTTATATGAACTATTGCATTAGAAATTTGGCAGAATGAACATCTTAGCAAAAGCAGCAGTGCAAGCTTCATGCATGCGGTTATACAAAGAAGCAATTTTAATTCTAGTGCGCAGAAGCGAAAGTTTCCCTCCAAGCGAAAGATACATCATGTCACATGAGTATCACAGACGCATGCGCAGTAGAAAATCCCACGTAGCAGCAGCCTTTTTAGTGCAAGCAGATTATCGTTAGTAAAACACATATGCAAGCTTCTTCTGGATACCCAAATCTTTATGTGAAATGCGATGTTAATAAAACAAACATGTTGATTAATACATTAACGTTATGTCGAGAGGGCTGATAACAAGCAAGTCAAATTACATGCGAATCCTTGCTCCATCAATATCTATTGATTGTTGTTATGATTTGCATTTTACATTTTGATTATTTGTTTTTCTTTATTTGCTGTATTATTGGTTTGTATAGTGTTTTTCATTTTCCAATATAAAATGGGGGATGTGTAGAATGTAAGTAATATTCATATTTGATGACACTATATCTCTAAAGAATGTTTTATGTGTTAAGTTCTTATTCTCATTTGATGTGTTCTGGAATGGTTACGTTCCGTGGAATATTGCCTCAGACCTCGACATATGTAGTCGTGGGTTTTCTCTCTCCTTCTCAAATAAAACCCCTAACTTTAATTTACAATATGCTAATTGGATCTCTAGTTCATTTTCTTACATTTAACTAAGAGATCCATTACTACATTGTGCTTCTCCAGACGCTCTTAAAATATACTGCCCACCAGTATGGATGACATGTGATTCCTACACCTTGTAATCTTCATTGGCTTATGTGACATTCCCTGTAGACTGATTTACATACTTGCCTGATCGTTTGTCTCTGTATAATGTGTGTGTGATGTAAAGTACTGTGACACCCTACACTAATATGAGTAGAGATATACAACAAATGAAATGCATAAGAGAGAGTGGCTACGGAGAGATGAGGGGCACTGGAAGAGGGTTTTAGTGAGGAAGTCTGAGGAGGAGGTCAATAGGGTGCTATGTAGAGATGAGGGGCGCTGGTGGACAGTGGCAGTGAGGGAATCTGAGGAAGAGATCAATAGGGGGGGCTACGGAGAGATGAGGGGCGCTGGAGGAGGGTGGCAGTAAGGGATCCAAGGAGGAGGTCATGAGGGAGAGCCCGAGAAGTGTCACTTGCCTGATACTCTAACATCAGAAACATTCTCTTTCCATCAAGGGGACATTACATGAAAAAGAAAACTTTTTGAGAGTGAGAACATTTAGAGAGAGATTTGAAAGGAAAATAATGAGCTTTACTGGCCCTTCCTTGTAAGACTTAGGAGAGATAAAGGAGGGCCCTGAAGCAGGCCTGCAAAGACATATAAGTGACAAATCTGGCCCGCCGTGGCCCACCCAAATGCACACTTGGCCCATCCTAATAAAAATTCCTGGAGCTGGGCCTGGATACAATTAAGATGTGTGCTTATGTGTTCCTTTGAATTTAATGTGATGTTCTCTGGTGATGTATTAGTCTATACTGCTGTTCCTCATGTACAAAACGTGGCCATGGACCCATACCTGCTGACTGCAGACCTCACTCACTCTTAATGGTTTCTCTTTCCAAGGCCCCCGGATGGAGCCAGTGTGAAAGAAAAAAATAAATGTCCCTAAAGTAAAAACTGTCAATCAAGAGCTGTATTGATCTATTGATTTTCGGACATTATAAACATCTTGTTTTACAGAATCCACAGTCCTAATTAAGGCATCTGTGAGGTGCTAATAATCTGTAACACGTTCAATAGTATAGTAGTTTAGCAGACAGGTATCCCTTATTGGCAAAGACTCTGGGGAGCAGGAGTATCTGTGCTTGCAGAAACCTTCCTTTAAAATGGACCTTTGTGACCAGACAATGGAAAAAACAGGTTTGCCTATGTACAGAAAAATTATTAAAGACCACTACCTCCAATGATAAATTGCCTTGTTGCTGAAAATGCAAATACATTGGTGGAACCCTGCTGAGGACCACAATCTGATTCTATATTCTGTGTCTATGACGCTCAGACTCTTGCATTGTTGTCCATTGTCTATGTCTATGTGTGTATCTAAGAGACTGGAGTGTCTGCCAGAAGGGACCGTGTTCAGAAGTGGAGGAAGCGCTGAGGGCTGAGAGCTGCGCAGCGGTGAAGCAGGCTGAAGAGTGACAGACTTCAACTGCTGTGCTCAGACACCCTTATCCGCTGCTGCCTCCTTATTCCTGCCCTCACCTTGATCACCCGGGAGGGGCCGAGGCGCCAGCATGAAGGGGGCCGTTGATTTCGAGGATTGCTTGAAGGACTCTCCCCGATTCAGAG
This sequence comes from Lissotriton vulgaris, assembly GCF_964263255.1. Classification (NCBI taxonomy): domain Eukaryota; kingdom Metazoa; phylum Chordata; class Amphibia; order Caudata; family Salamandridae; genus Lissotriton; species Lissotriton vulgaris. The sequence continues at coordinate 263,354 of NW_028253772.1, forward strand.
CCGCTTTGAAGGAGGTTGAAGGTGATGTGACGGGACTGGAAGTGAAACTTGATAAGCTTGTTAAGCTATGTAGTGGCATGATTGATGCAGGCAAGGCCTTTTGTGCTGCCAACAAGCAATTTATGAATGGCATGCGGGACCTGGCACAGTATTCGAGCAAGGATGTGGTGATTGAGTCTAGCTTGACCAAGTTTTCAGACTGCTTCCAAGAAATGATCAATTATCACACAATCCTGTTTGATGAAGCTCAGAGATCCATTCAAACACAGCTCCAGATATTTATTCAGGACGATCTTCGAAAATTCAAAGATGCAAAGAAGCAGTTTGATAAGGTCAGCAAAGAAAAAGAAAATGCTCTAGTTAAACATGCCCAAGTTCAAAGAACAAAACTGCACGAGGTGGAGGAGGCAACAAACACCTTAATCGCAAAAAGAAAGTGCTTCCAGCACATAGCTTTGGACAACGTCCTTCAAATCAATGTTCTTCAGTCAAGGCGGAGGACTGAAATTTTAAAATCGATGTTATCCTTCATGAAGGCACATCTCGGCTTCTTCCACCAGGGCTACGATCTCTTCAGTGAACTTGAACCGCACATGGAAGAGCTTGGTTCACAGCTGGATCGGCTTGATGTGGATGCAGCAAAGCAGAAGAGGGACATGGAACAAAAACACTCCACTATTCAGCAGGAGGATTTCCCCAACGATGATCTCGGACTTCAATACAATGTTGATACTGCTAATGGCATTGTAGTGGAAGGATATCTCTTTAAAAGGGCCACTAATGCCTTTAAAACGTGGAACAGGCGCTGGTTCTCAATACAAAACAACCAACTGATATATCAGAAAAAAATGAAGGAGAACCCCACAGTGGTTGTCGAAGATTTACGGCTCTGCACAGTTAAACACTTTGAAGACATAGAAAGACGTTTCTGCTTTGAAGTAGTCACAACAACAAAGAGCCGCATGCTACAGGCTGACTCAGAAAAGCTGCGACAGGCATGGATTAAAGCTGTCCAAACTGGCATTGCTGCAGCATATAGAGAAAAGAGTGATGAGACGGAGAAGCTGGATAAGAAATCTCCACCTTCCACAGGAAGTCTGGACTCTGGCAGCAAGGTGGAAGAAAAATCAGTTCAAGGTGAAAGTGCCTTACAGCGGATCCAGTGTACCACTGGAAACTCGGTCTGCTGCGATTGTGGTCTGGCGGATCCGCAATGGGCCAGCATCAACCTTGGAATCATCCTGTGCATTGAGTGTTCTGGGATACACAGTAGCCTTGGTGTGCACATTTCAAAAGTAAGGTCATTAAAGTTAGATACATGGGAGCCTGAAGTACTAAAGCTGATGTGTGAACTGGGAAATCAAGTTATTAATCGAATATATGAAGCTAAATTGAAAACCCTTGGAGTAAAGAAGCCAGACAATGAAAGTCCAAGAGTGGAAAAGGAGGCATATATCAGAGCAAAGTACATGGAAAAGAGGTTTGTGAACCAGGACTGCGTTGCTTCACACCCTCCTGATGGACAGAAAAGGCCTTATTCCCAGTGCAAGAACGAAGACCTCAGTGGTTCTGAGAAGTCCCTAGCATCACAGGATCTCTTCTCAACATCTGCCAGAAGTTCAGTGAAAAGCAACGACAGTGTATTCCACTTCAGTTCAGAAGGCATTCGAGAACTTCTTGCCTCTATTGTATCCTCAAACAGTTTGCATCAACCAGTCCTAGAAGTCGAGAAGCGAGATGCTTCAGTATTTCAGGATTCAAAAAAGATTCATCCAGGGCTGAGCCTTTATCGAGCTGCGCATGAGAAAAGCCTTCCTGATATGGCAGAAGCATTGGCACATGGAGCAGATGTTAACTGGGTGAATGCAGAGGAAAACAACGCAACACCCCTCATTCAGGCTGTGCATGGGGGCTCTTTGGTCACTTGTGAGTTCCTGCTGCAGAATGGTGCCAATGTTAATCACATGGACCTGCATGGCAGAAGACCGCTGCATCATGCAACTGTTTTAGGGCACACCGGGCAAGTCTGCTTATTTCTGAAGCGTGGGGCAAATCAGCACACCAAAGATGAAGAAGGAAAATGCCCCTTGACTATTGCACTTGAAGCTGAAAATGCTGATATTGTAACCCTGTTGCGAGTGGCAAGAATGAATGAGGAGATGCGGGAATTTGAAGGACTATATGGACAGCCAAGTGACGAGACCTACCAGGACATAATCCGTGATTTTTCACACATGGCATCCAATAATCCTGAGAAATTAAACCGTTTCCAGCCGTCCGATACACCAAAGTTTTCAAAGATGTGGAGGAGAAAAGTGCACCTTTGTCCTCCCCCTCACCTGGTGCTTCCGGAGTAAAGTGCCTGGTCCCTGGCTCATTGCCTGACTTGGGAACATTAGTTTAAGCACCGAACAGTCTGGAACCTCCAACATCATTTGATTGACACAATGAATATAAGGTCCTTTATATACAGAGAGACACCACAGGGCCCCAGAAATATGGATACCTCAGCAGCCAGTCTAGCAAAGTGCTCCTTGGTTCAAATGTATCAAGTTACCACATGTTCCTACTGTCCATGTATTTCACCTTGTGGTACCTCGGCGGAAGGATACACAGATTTGAAGTCTTCTCATTGTAAATCCTAAGTGAAGCAGATGCCATGTTATGTAGTGTATGTCAATTCTGGCGTCTGTTTTCCATGTAAAACACACACCAGTGCATGTTCTAAAATTGTTTATACTGTTATTACAGACGGCAGCTTTTGAATATCTAATTGTAGTTGTCATGTCCTAGTCAACAATGACTAGCTTGCCATTTCAATTTCTTAGCTTCAATAATAGAGGTATCAGTTTTAAAATATATATTTGGCACATGGTTAAATGGGCACCATGTAGTCTTCTCGTTTATGAATTTATTTACCCATATTTTTAATTCTTTAATATTGTGAACGGTATGCAAAGTACAAGGTTTTAAGAATCCTTGCTAGCACCTTACTTGGATATAATGAATGTCATTCTTGGAACCAAATCAAGAAATTGCTAGGTGCATGTGTATCCAAATAGTGCAAATTCAATTGAGTCACTTATGAGGTGCACATAAATTCTAGTTCATCTGTACAGTTCTCACACAGTGGGATTATTGAAACATACTCGATTTTTCCAAAAACATTGCACTCCATGCACCTTCTCTTGAAGCATATCCAGTAGCAACAGCCTTTCTTCGTACCAATGTCATTTTGTTCGCCCATTAAATGCAAGTCAAGTCTTACACAAAAAAATGTAAATAAATTAGAACAGAATTTTACCATTTTTAAAAAGGTATAGCATTGTTCTTCCAACTCGAAGGGAAATGTTATGCAAACAAATGTATGTAAATAGTTTACTTCTTGAAGAGACCGAAATAAATAAAAACTTTTTGTTTTGAAACAGTAATTTCCAAAAATAATATTAATTTATTAAGTTCAAACTGGTAATTATGAGCCTTTAAGTGGTATACGATTTGCAAAGAGTGGCGAGTTTCGTGTTGATTTCTACACTTTTAAAGCACTTAGGCATAGTTAATTTGCTGCATGAATTTAGGGGTGGTCAATATGCCCCTCATTTACAAGAAAATGACACAGCGTCGCACCGCAAGCCATTTTGCTACGCAGAGCTGCATAATTTTCAAAGCATATGGATGCATTGTGTTGACAACAATGCAATGCAAGCGTGTGCTTTACCCTACGCTAGCACACTATTGGCTGCCATGTGCCAGCGCAGGCACCCTTGTGTAATTTTTCAGGGATGCCTGCATTGTGGGGATGATTGTTTTTGTGCAGGAAGCCCAAAAACAATCAGTGATGGCATGTTCTCTTTCTATGCATGCTGTAGAATACAGCATGCATAGAAAGGGAAAAGAACGAGGAGAAATAGAAGTATTTCTCCTCTTGCCCCACTCCTACCCCTTCCCTAGTGAGGCATAGGATTCTGACGCATTCCCAGCTTTTCAAAACATTGTAAATCTAGGAATGTGTCAAGTTGCATGGATGTTGCATGGGAACATCCACAACAACCCCCATGGAATGCCCCTTTCATCCGGAGTAATGTGTGAAAGGAACTCATATTTACAAGGTCATGAAAAAACACACTGGGTAACTTTACGTGGCTTGTATATATGGGCAGGCACACTGTGCCGCCGTTGTGTTAAAAAAAGTGACGCACCAGTGGCGCAATGGCCTTGTAAATGAGGCCCTATGTTTGCAGTGTCTTGTGTACGCTCGTGGATTCTACATTGAAATCTTAATCATTTGTCTTCCCTTTTAGGAAAGAAAGCTTTGCAAGTAAAGAATATTCGTTCCAGTTTTATTAAAAAAAAATTGTAAATGAAGAACCTATGATCAAGCCAAATGTGGTATTCAGAATGCATCCACTCACACAAAAAACCCTACTGCCACAAACACCTTTGTGCACATGTGCATGTAGGATCACGGGCCGTGTACACGGTGGCCAAGCTAAGTGGGCATCACAGGCTGAATGCAGGAAGGATACAAGGATTTTTTAGCACTCACTCCAGGAAACATAGGGCCTCATTTATAAGCCCATTGCGGTGCCAGTGCACCACTATTTTAGAAGCATGAGTGGTGCAGAGTGCCTGCCCATATTTACAAGGCTGCATAAAGTCACCCTGCATGACTTTTCATGACCTTGTAAATGTAGGACCATTTTACTCATTACTCTGAGTGAAAAGGGCATTCCATGGGTGCTGCTGCGGGTGTTCCCAAGCAACATCATGGAACCTGACACATTCACAGATTGACAAAATGTTGTAAACCTGGGAATGCGTCAGAATCCTATGACTCCCCAGGGGTGGAGCATAAGTGGCACAAAGAGGAGAAATACTTTTGTTTCTCCTCGTTTGTTGTTGTTTCTATGTGTGTTGCATTCTGAAGCATACATAGAGGATCAACTCGCCTTTAATGATTTTTTATATGCAGGGAGATGTCCCTTCTTGCACATAAACAATCATCCCTGCAACGCAGGCACCCTCACATGATGGTGTCAGGGTGTCTAAGTTGGTGCATGGCTGCTGTTTGTGCACCAGCGCCAGAGAGAGGGACAGGAATGTGCAGCATCTTGTAGATACAATGCATTTCTGCCCTTTTATTTTGACTCATAGCAGCACTGCAGGAATACTTGCTATGCTGCTGTGCATCAACATTTAGTAAATGAGGCCCTAAGAAAAGTCTTTGAGCTAATGCCCTCCACTTATACCGTAATATTGCATCCTTCCTTCTATCAGTAATTTGGCTCCGCCACCGAGAAGCTCCATTCTTATAGTGCCATTTTATGAAAGCACTGGCCCTGTCAATATAAAGAAAATGCAGGAACTGGTCAGAGGGAGGAAGTACAATCTTCCTGAGGCAGGGAACAATAAGAATGCTGAACTGTGAATATAAAAAATCATTATTCACATTACCAGTGGGTTGCTATAGTACTCAGCGGTTCGTCCTAAATGTAGCAATATTAGAACTGATAAAAAGCACAAACATCATTCAGTGGTGCAAGGGGTAACCATGGTCCCTATTCTACTTCTCGCACCCTTATGGTTATCTCTTCTCTCAGAGTAGTGCCAGCCTAATAACGTGGAAAAATGCATTGACTGACTCGATGTTTCCTTGCCACAGTGTTTGATGAATGAATGAAAGTAGTATGGACGCAAGTTCTGCCTCTGCTGGTAGGATTTGAACCACTTTCGAGTTCTGAGAGTTCCAACTGTCTTTCTTAGCGTGCCTGTCTCCTACAGTTTTTTCACCTCTCCTTGAATAGAAAGACTACGGGGTTAAACGGGTTAAACGGAGAAGAGAGGTATGACAAAGGCTGAGTCTCCTTGAAAGTGTGAATTGATGCACCAATGAGGGGGAGAAGGTATGTATGCTTTGTGATATTGGTGGGAATGTATGCATATGTGATAGTGAGGGGTATTTGTGTGTAAGGCACATATATTTGTGTGAGTCGCAGTGCTTGGAATAGGCTGAGCGTGTGTCACTGATTGGAGAGGAGTGTGAATGCACCTTTATGGAGGGGGTGTGTGCATATGTCAGTATTTATTTGTTCGCGTTTGTGTGTTGAGAACACACGATAGAGAGGGGTGTGCTCATTTGGCAGTACCCATGGAATTATCATGTGTTGAAAAGCAAGGGGACATTGAGAAGCTGAAGAGCATGCACTTGACAGCAAGAGTAGTTTGTGAAGCAGTGTCTGTGAAAGAGTATATAAGGTGTGAGTGTATGTGTCAATGAGGGTGAGATGTATGCATGTGGCAGGGTGGAGTCAGATATGTGTGTAGGACATTAAGCTGCACGTGTGTAGTAACAAGCAGGGTGGTGGTGTGTTCACAGAGCAATGATTGAAAGAGAGGTGTGTGGTTTGAGGGAGAGCTGTGTGAATAAGGACCAAGAGAACACAAAGGTGAATGAACTGGGAAGTTGAAATACAAAGGTACAGGGATGTAGGCCATGAGAGCACAATGATGGAAGGACCCAACCCTCTGTTGATTTGACCATGCTGCACAGTATTTCCTATACAATATCCCCAAGGTACCACCTCAGTGCACATAACAAGAAAAAATGCACAAACATTTTTTTTGCAAAAGATCTTTTACGTTGTAATACCACTTATAAACAGTTTCACATGTACAATATTTACAAGGTACCATAAAGTAATGGGCCCACAGCGCAAAACCTGGATGAAAAAAACATTTGCACTATTTTTTTACATTTTTGGTATCAACTTTCAAATGAGATTGAATGTGTCTAGTCAAAGCCCAAAATCATTTTAGCAGTTCCTTATTTTAAAGATGCTCCTTTTTCTGAAGCCAAAACAGATTATTTCTCCATTATAACCCATGGTCACTGAAGGGAGCTTAAATTGACTATCAGCGATTAAAATGTCAACTCAACAAAATGCTACTGGTACCTCTGGGGTGCAAATCCAACAGATTTGTCTGTTCATCCGCTAGATAAAGTGGGCACCTTGTACCAGGCCACACGACCCTAATGATGTATAAGTCCAAAGATAACCTTTAGAAAGTTATCCTAGTTGTAGCTGTGGAGAGCAGCCTTAAGGCTTAATCTTGAAGGGATATAAAGCAGCTTGTTTTATTAGAATATCACCTCCTGAATGACTAAATGAAAGGAGAACCACAAAGTAGTTATATAAAACTATGTATTTATTAATATAACTATCTCTATTAATTTCTACACAAGATTAGAACATAAAGCACACAATACTGTATAAATAGAACATTTGTAAGTAGCAAAATACACAACAGGCTCCGGGGGAGACCGAACCATATACTAAAAAAATGGTATAACAATTATGACTTCATTATACACTGTGCCTAGAGCACGTAGAATCACTGGGACCCCAAAGAACTACCCAGAGAAGTCACCCAGGGAACCTACGGAGGACGTATTCAGTGAGGAAACACAACAGCGTGCTCCGAACAACTCTATGGGAAAGTCGCATTTGGATAGTTGAAGTTTAAGGACACTTCTATGCGGACTTCAAGCAAACCCTTTGGAACATAGGAGGTTCTAAGGCCTAAACCCTTGTTACCTACCCCAGAGGAGCTGGGTGCATAGGAGTCAAGTGATATCGGAAACCTTCGTTGTTTCCATCGGAGAGATGCAAAGAAGTACTTCTGCCAGGAAGGTGAAGAGTATCAATTGGAATCCAAGCCTAGATTGAAGGCGAGACGAACCTGAAAGCAGAGGGGCCAGAGTCTGGGCAAGGGCAAATGACCAGGGGCTCAGTAGTCGATGTTGGGTGCTTCAGGTGCGAAGAAGGAATGCTTGACTCTGCAGCCAAGGGGACGAGGAGATGTCAAGGATCACCAGGATCTGGAGGTGAGCTGTCCAATAAAGGATGTTGAGTGCTGAGGGGTCGATGTCCAGCTGGAACACCAAAAAGCCTTGGCAAATGCAACCCACATGGTCAGAGGAAACAGCTTACAGTGTGAACCAGCAAAGTCCAGGGGACTCTCCAAGCAATGCAGAGTCAGGGCACGTCTGGAGCAACCAGGTAAGCCCGAGAAGAAACAAGGTGACCCTCGCCAGGACCCACAGGCCATCGGACCAGGGATCGCGAGGAGACCTCAAGCAAGTTTAGAAAGCACCAACGCACAGAGCACTCGATGAGTGGAGGTTGGATATCTTTGGAGCAAATCCTAATCATGGTCAGGACTACACGAGCTCAATGCACAGGCTCAGGGATTACCAAAAAGCATATGCACTTGCAATTATACGTGGAGCACAGGAGTTCGGGTTGAACGGCCCACACAAGGGATACTGGTCTCAGAATCGCTGAGTGGTCAGATCTCCCTCATGGACCTTCTGGAACCCATCTCCTGTGTTGCACAAATGTTTGGAGTCCACAGGAGCTCTGGAGAAGCAAACCAGTCAAATGTGTTTAGGTGCCTGCTGCTGCAGGGGAGTAACTCCTTTACTCCAAGGGAGATTCTTCAGTCGTACAATCGATTTGCAGGCATTCAAAGTACTTAGTGTCTTCTTAGCAGAATTGTGTCCAGGTAAAATCTAAATTCCTGTAGTCAGGTAACCCACTTTATAGCCATAGGAAGGGGTTCGACGGATTCTGTGGCCCCTCCTAGGGGAGGGGCAGGGAAGAGGGGTGGCTACACCTATGTCCTTTGTCCAGTTTTGCACCAGAGCATGAGCCAATGCCTCCCAGAACTGGTTTGAGCTGGACTATGCACAGGGGCACCAATTGTGCCCCTAGTGCAGACCTTCTGGCACTATCAGAGTGTACCCCCCAGCCCCTTTACACTAAATCCTGTCTGGAAGGTGGTCACACCTCCCTATGACAGGATGCCTATTGTCATGCCCTCCTCTGCTCGAGCTTGGTGCAGCAGCAGGAGAGCAGAATCGTGTCTGTGGCTAGCAGCATCCATTTTGTGCTGCCCAGGTTGTGAAAGCTAGTACCGGATAAACCGGTGACCCACAGTAGTGGTTCTAGAAAGGTGGAATCATACCTCCCACACCAGTTACTGGTGTGGAGGTATGATTCCAAGGTGTTTGACACCAAACACAACATGTTTCCAAGCAGCCGTTTTAAATTTTGCATTTACAGCGAGGTTATAATGCACTTAAACACGTGTTTGGCTGCATCACAGACAACCCACAGAAATAATCTTTGAAGGCAGCAGAGGGGCTCTGCTAATGCAGGGGCGCCTTCTCACATAAAACCCAGCACCCTGCCCTCAGGATTGATAAGGCCTGCCATAGGGATGACTGAAAGCTTGTGAAGTGTAGTGATTTAGATAGATATATGGAACCTATATCTCAGTAAGTGGCGCAAGCACCATCTTACAGTCTGCTGTAGCAGGCCTGTTGTGTAATTTTGAATGCCTCTCAGGGGAGGCATAATACATGCTGCAGCCCATGGGAGGACTCTGGGGTACCTATGCCCTGAGTACATGGTGTACCATATACAGGAACTGCTAAGGGTACCTCAGTATACTATCCGGAGTGTACCGTAAGTACATATGCAACAATTTAAGGGTGAAAGCAGATAGACTGTGGTCCTGGATAGCAGGATCCCAGTCAGACTAGTCAAAAACAGAGGTACATCAGCAAAATGTCGGGCTAATCATAGGAAGGAGATCCAACCTTCCTGCATAACCCCCCCCCCCCAAACATAAGGAGATTAAACTAACCTTGACCAGTTGAGTCTTCATGTTCTAAGTGGAAATATTTGGAGAGTCCATCTGCATTGGCATGGTTACTCACAGGTCTATGTTCCACGGTATAGTCCATGCCCGGTAGGGAAATGGACCACCTCAAAAGTTGGGGGTTTCACCCTTCATCTGTTTTAGCCATAATAGCCGCTTATGGTCTATCGGAACAATGAAGTGATGCTAAACAAGGATGGCCTCAGCTTCTTCAGAGCCCAAACCACAGCAAAAGCTTCCCTTTCAATAGCTGACCAACATTTCTCTCTGGGGATCAGCCTTCTGCTTATAAAAGCTGCTGGCTGATCCTGACCCTCTTCATTAAGTTGTGATAACACAGCCCCTACCTCCAACTCAGATGCATCAGTTTGAACAATGAATTGCTTGGAATAGTCAGGACTTTGCAGAATGGAAGCAGTGCACATGGCCTGCTTCAGGTCATCGAATGCCTTTTGACAGCTAACTGTTCCCTGAACTTTCTCAGGCATTCTTTAGAAAGTTAAGTCATTCAAAGGGTCACTATGGAACCATATCCTTTGACAAACCTCCTGTAGTACCCAGTCAGGCCCAAGAAAGATCTAACCTGAGGTTGGGTAGTTGGAGCACCCCATTCCAATATAGTTTGACTTTTGCTCTGCAATGGTTGAACCTGGCCTCCACCCACAATGTGGTCCAGGTACACAACGTTATTCTGCCCATTCTAGTACTTGGTGGCCTTAATAGTGAGGCCTGCCTTTTGCAGGGCCTCCAGAACATTTCTAAGGTGGACCGGGTGATCCTCCCAGGTGGAGCTAAATACAGCAATATCATCTAGATAAGTAGCACTAAAGGCTTACAGACCTGTGAGAAACCAGCCTTTGAAATGCGACAGGTGCATTCTTCAATCCAAAAGGCATCACCACAAATTGGTAGTGCCCACTAGTGGTTGAGAATTCTGTTTTTGGTTTATCTTCCTCAGTTGATCTGATGTCCAGTAACCAGCTGTCAGGTCAAATGTACTTAAGAATTTGTTAGAGGACAAAGTGTCAATAAGTTTGTCTGCCCTTGGAATTGGATGAGCATCAGCCCTAGTGACTGCATTGAGTCACCTGTAGTCAACACAGAACCTAATCTCTCTCTTACCATCCTGGGTGTGCGGTTTTGGTACTAAGACTACTGGACTAGCCCAAGGGCTATCTGAGGGCTCAATCACTCCCATTCCAACATCTTCTGGACTTTAGTCCTGATACAGTCCCTGATATGATCAGGTTGCCTATAAATCTTATTTGTAACAGGCAGACTGTCACATGTGTCCACCTCATGTGTACACCAGGTAGTCTGACTTGGACTCAGTGAAAACATATGTCTGTACTGATTGAGGACCTTCCTGCAATCAGTCTGTTGCTGTTCAGTGAGGCTGCCTGCCAAGGATACACCATCAACTGAACCATCATCAGGGTTCTGTGAGAGCAGGTCAGGGAGTGGGTCCTTCTCTTCCTCCTGTCCCTCATCAGTAGCCATAAGCGAGCTCATGTCTGCCCTGTCTACATATGGCTTGAGCCTGTTCACATTGAGCACCCTGTGAGGGCTCCTGGGAGTTCCAGGGTCCACCAGGTATGTAACCTCTCCCTTCTGCTCAAGTACCTTTGTCAGCAAAGGAGAGCCACAATATAGCTGCCCACTGCTCCTGAGGGACCCTTTGTACCGTACAGGCCCTCTCTAGTGCAGTTATCAATTTGTGGATGCCATCCCCGTTCTGGTAGGGAGGGACTATCTTGTTCCAGTTTCTATGATCATGAGTATACTCCTTGAATCTAGGGACACTGTTGCTGCCTCCATGGGACCCTTGTCCCAGGGGCATATTACCAACAACAAGCGATAATTATCGCTATGTCGGTTTAGCAGCGATATTTTTATCGCCGAGCTGCGGCGATTTTTATCGCTTAGGATCCTTGCTATTATCAAGGTTTATCTCCTAAGCGATAAAAATCGGCCGAAATGCATGAATATCGCTGAAAAGTCAGCGATATTCATGCATTACCGAGCTAATGCTCTTAGCCATGTTATCCACCTACCATTGGATAACATGGCTAAGAACTGCTCAGGGGCAGGTGTTAGCTTTTGGAGATTTTTGGAGAGTTGGTAATAGGAGATAGCGATGTTAGCGACTGTTTTCAGTTGCTAACATCTTGGCACGCCCACTTTGCATGTCATTAGTGATAAATTTCCCTGACATGCAAAGCGGGACCCAAGATGGTCGCTATCTCCTACTAGCTGTCGCTAACTGGTGTTAGCGACAGCTAGGTAATAGGGAGATAACATTATCTCCGCTTTCTTAGCTTTTAAAGCCAAAAAAGCGGAGATAAACCCCCTTGATAATATGCCCCTCAATCTTTTACTAGCTCTTTAGAGCTCTAATGCTTCCTTATCAAATGACAATTGCTCTCTTCTGAGCCTAAGCTTGACTTTCTCAAGCTCTAGGAATTGTCACTGTCTGTCATAAGAGTTATCTATCTTATTAGATATGGACGTTCATACAGAACTACCTAAGGGTCTAAATTCTTCAGAGGGAGACCTATGCCTTCAAGGTAAACTCTGAATTCTACCAGGAGGATTAAAGAGCGGGCCCTCAGGGCTTTCTCCATGCTCTTCCTGATCCTGATTTGCCAGGTTGGAATCATCCTGATTCTCCTGGTCAGGGTTTGATTCTAGGCCAAAGAAGGTAAGACCTCCTAGCCTATCCTCATTCCCTGCCCCACCCACTCTACCTAGCTCATCAGAGCCTGGGGTCCTTCGGAGTTCAACTAAAAGTAATATATCTATGAGGCATTGTGTGTTGGCACTTCTCCCTGTCCTCAACTTCCTAGATACACACCTGGCTTTCAATTCTAAAAAAGAAAGGCCATTGGAACTAGTTGGCAAAGAAGAACCACTTGGCTCTTCTCTAGAAGACAAACTAGTGTTATGTGGTATAGGCACATGGTGAAGGTAGAGCCAAGAGTCTGGATTATCGATTCAAGTAGCAGGTCTGACATTAAGACACGTTCTGGGCAGTGGTTAGGAAGTTCTTGCTAGTGAACATGACCGAGATTTCTTTAACAAAATGACATGCAACTGAGTATTACTGTGCGTTGTTTTTTAGATCGGGTCATCTCTGCAAGTATACCTCTACAGAGCAGTATACCAGTAAGCTTGTATGTACATTGTTTTTCATACTATCACATGTTTTAGTTTGTCGCGCTGATGACATTTTGATGTCTAGTGGTGTTTGTTTTGGCATTCATTTTTTTTTTTGACTGACGTTTATTTGGTGTGGTGCATTTTCTTTGTGTTCTCACATTTTGTACTAATCCTACATGGACTTCCCTCTGTTCTATAACACCCACTGAAGTGGATTAACCTGTTGACTGTTTTTTTATGTTGGGACAAACATATATATATCGACTGCTTCATTGTAACATGGGTTCCATGGAACTGAGTGTATGTTTTATTAATTTCTGTTAACATATCAAGCCCCGGACGAAGGGCCGATGGCCTGAAATGCATTGGGCAGTTCTTCAAATAATTTTCGAATTATGATGCGTATGTAACTGATGTATTGAAATAATGGATTTTTTTGCATTTATAATTAAAAGTCAAAGTTACGTCTTGATGAATAGAACATAATATTGTGGAAATCACAATTTTTTTCAATTGATGAATGTACTTATATGTTGAATTCATTTTATCAACTAGTTGATAGTTAGGCTACAGTGCGTAGAGACCAAGTGGAATCACTTGAAACCCAATTACCATAGGCATCTACCTAACCTAGTGGAGACTAAGCTCTCTTGAGTTGGAGAAAGGGTGTGCTAGACCCTTTACTTACCTAACTCCAAGTTCAGTAGAACGTACTTATTCTAATCTCATTATTATATGTACCTAATACTTAGTGGTTTTCAGTTAATCAATCAATGAGATTTATCTGGTAAAACAATGCAGGCTTGAATCCCAACCACTGCACACCAATGTGAGAAGGTGAGTTGGTATATGCTGTCCACTAGTTAAAGTAGGCACCTTGTAGCAGGCCACATGACTCTTATGGTTATATGAGGCCAAACATAACCTTTAGAAAGCTATCCTAGTGGTAGATGTGAAAAGACGCCTTCAGGCTTAATTTTGAAGGAATGTAAAGCAGATTGTTTTACCAGAATTTCACCTCCTGAATGACTAAATGAAAGGAGAACAACACAGTAGTTATATATAAATATGTATTTATTAAGATAACTATCTCTACTAATCTCTACACGAGATTAGAGCATAAAGCACACAATACTGTAACGATAGAACATTCGTCAGTAGCAAAATAGACAGCGGGCTCCAGGGGGTGACCGAACCATATACTAAAAAAATGGTATAACAATCACGACTTCAATAGATACAGTGCCTAGAGCAGGTAGAATAACTGGCACCCCAAGGCATCACCCAGAGGAGTGACACAGGGAACCCACGGAGGACGTGTTCAGTGAGAAATCACAACAGCGTGCTCCGAACAACTCTATGGGAAAGTCGCAGTTGGATAGTTAGAGTTTAAGGACACTTCTATGCGGACTTCAAGCAAACCCTTTGGAACATAGGAGGTTCTAAGGCCTAAACCCTTGTTACCTATCCCAGAGGAGCTGGGTGCATATGAGTCAAGTGGTATCGGAAACCTTCGTCCTTTCCATCGGAGAGATGCAAAGAAGTACTTCTCCCAGGAAGGTGAAGAGTGTCAGGTGGAATCCAAGCCTAGATTGAAGGCGAGACGAACCTGAAAGCAGAGGGGCCAGAGTCTGGGCCACGGCAAATGACCAGGGGCTCAGTAGTCGATGTTGGGTGCTTCAGGTGCGAAGAAGGAATGCTTGACTCTGCAGCCACGGGGACGAGGAGATGTCAAGGATCACCAGGATCTGGAGGTGAGCTGTCCAATGAAGGATGTCGAGTGCTGAGGGGTCGATGTCCAGCTGGAACACCAAAAAGCCTTGGCAAATGCAACCCACGTGGTCAGAGGAAACAGCTTACAGTGTGCGCAAGGTCCAGGGGTCTCTCCAAGCAATGGAGAGTCAGGGAACGTCTGGAACAACCAGGTAAGCCCGAGAACAAGCAAGGTGACCCTCGCCAGGACCCACAGGCCAATGGACCAGGGATCGCGAGGAGACCTCAAGCAAGTTTACAAAGCACCAGCGAACAGAGCACTCGGTGAGTGGAGGTTGGATATCTTCGGAGCAAATCCTAATCATGGTCAGGACTACACGAGCTCAATGCACAGGCTCAGGGATCACCAAAAAGCAAATGCACTTGCAATTATGTGTGGAGCACAGGGGTTCGGGTTGAACGGCCCACACAAGGGATACTGATCTCAGAATCGCTGAGTGGTCAGATCTCCCTCATGGACCTTCTGGAACCCATCTCCTGTGTTGCACAAATGTTCGGAGTCCACAGGAGCTCTGGAGAAACAAACCAGTCAAAAGTGTTTAGGTGCCTGCTGCTGCAGGGGAGTAACTCCTTTACTCCAAGGGAGATTCTTCAGTCGTACAATTGATTTGCAGGCATTCAAAGTACTTAGTGTCTTCTTAGCAGAATTGTGTCCAGGTAAAATCTAAATTCCTGTAGTCAGGTAACCCACTTTATAGCCATAGGAAGGGGTTGGACGCATTCTGTGGCCCCTCCTAGGGGAGGGGCAGGGCAGAGAGGTGGCTACACCTATGTCCTTTGTCCAGTTTTGCACCAGAGCATGAGCCAATGCCTCCCAGAACTGGTTTGAGCTGGACTATGCACAGGGGCACCAATTGTGCCCCCAGTGCAGACCTTCTGGCACTATCAGAGTGTACCCCCCCAGCCCCTTAACACTAAATCCTGTCTGGAAGGTGGTCACACCTCCCTGTGACAGGATGCCTATTGTCATGCCCTCCTCTGCTCGAGCTTGGTGCAGCAGCAGGAGAGCAGAATCGTGTCTGTGGCTAGCAGCATCCATTTTGTGCGGCCCAGGCTGTGAAAGCCGGTACCGGATAGACCGGTGACCCACAGTAGTGGTTCTAGAAAGGTGGAATCATACCTCCCACACCAGTTACTGGTTTGGAGGTATGATTCCAAGGTGTTTAACACCAAACACAACATGTTTCAAAGCAGCCGTTTTAAATTTAGCATTTACAGCGAGGTTATAATGCACTTAAACATGTGTTTGGCTGCATCACAGACAACCCACAGAAATGATCTTTGAAGGCAGCAGAGGGGCTCTGCTAATGCAGGGGCGCCTTCTCACATAAAACCCAGCACCCTGCCCTCAGGATTGATAAGGCCTGCCATAGGGATGACTGAAAGCTTGTGAAGTGTAGTGATTTAGATAGATATATGGAACCTATATCTCAGTTAAGTGGCGCAAGAACCATCTTACACAGTGTGCTGCAGCAGGCCTGGTCTGTAATTTTTAATGCCTCTCAGGGGTGGCATAATACATGCTGCAGCCCATGGGAGGACTCTGGGGTACCTATGCCCTGAGTACATGGTGTACCATATACAGGAACTGCTAAGGGTACCTCAGTTTCCAATCCGGAGTGTACCTTAAGTACATATGCAACAATTTAAGGGTGAAAGCAGATAGACTGTGGTCCCGGATAGCAGGATCCCAGTCAGACTAGTCAAAAACAGAGGTACATCAGCAAAAAGTGGGGCTAATCATAGGAAGCAGATCCAACCTTCCTACATAACCCCCCCAAACATAAGGACATTAAACTAACCTTGACCAGTTGAGTCTTCATGTTCTAAGTGGAAATATTTGGAGAGTCCATCTGCATTGTCATGGTTACTCACAGGTCTATGTTCCACGGTATAGTCAATCCCCTGTAGGGAAATGAACCACCTCAAAAGTTTGGGGGTTTCACCCTTCATCTGTTTTAGCCATAATAGCGACTTATGGTCTATCTGAACAATGAAGTGAGTGCCAAACAAGGATGGCCTCAGCTTCTTCAGAGCCCAAACCACAGCAAAGGCTTCCCTTTCAATAGCTGACCAACATTTCTCTCTGGGGATCAGCCTTCTGCTTATAAAAGCTACTGCCTGATCCTGACCCTCTTCATTAAGTTGTGATAACACAGCCACTACCCCCAACTCAGATGCATCAGTTTGGACAATGAATTGTTTGGAATAGTCAGGACTTTGCAGAATGGAAGCAGTGCACATGGCCTGCTTCAGGTCATCGGATGCCTTTTGACAGCTAACTGTCCCCTGAACTTTCTCAGGCATTCTTTAGAAAGTTAATTCATTCAAAGGGTCACTATGGAACCATATCCTTCGACAAACTTCCTGTAGTGCCCAGTCAGGCCCAAGAAAGATCTAACCTGATGCTGGGTAGTTGTAGCATCCCATTCCAATATAGTTTGACTTTTGCTCTGCAATGGTTGAACCTGGCCTCCACCCACAATGTGGTCCAGGTACACAACGTTATTCTGCCCATTCTGGTACCTGGTGGCCTTGATAGTGAGGCCTGCCTTTTGCAGGGCCTGCAGAACATTTCTAAGGTGGACCAGGTGATCCTCCCAGGTGGAGCTAAATACAGCAATATCATCTAGCTAAGTAGCACTAAAGGCTTCCAGACCTGTGAGAAACCAGCCTTTGAAATGTGACAGGTGCATTCTTCAATCCAAAAGGCATCACCACAAATTGGTAGTGCCCACAAGTGGTTGAGAATTCTGTTTTTGGTTTATCTTCCTCAGCTAATCTGATGTCCAGTAACCAGCTGTCAGGTCAAATGTACTTAAGAATTTGTCAGAGGACAAAGTGTCAATAAGTTTGTCTGCCCTTGGAATTGGATGAGCATCAGCCCTAGTGACTGCATTGAGTCACCTGTAGTCAACACAGAACCTCATCTCTCTCTTACCATCCTGGGTGTGAGGTGTTGGTACTAGGACTACTGGACTAGCCTTGGACTATCTGAGGGCTCAATCACTCCCATTCCAACATCTTCTGGACTTTAGTCCTGATACAGTCCCTGATATGATCAGGTTGCCTATAAATCTTATTTGTAACAGGCAGACTGTCACATGTGTCCACCTCATGTGTACACCAGGTAGTCTGACTTGGACTCAGTGAAAACATATGTCTGTTCTGATTGAGGACCTTCCTGCAATCACTCTGTTGCTGTTCAGTGAGGCTGCCTGCCAAGGCTACACCATCAACTGAACCATCATCAGGGTTCTGTGAGAGCAGGTCAAGGAGTCAAGTCAAGTCAAGTCAAAAGATTTATATAGCGCGCTACATACCCATAGGGTCTCAAGGCGCTTGAGGAGGGGTGGGGAATTACTTGTCGAATATCCAAGTTTTAAGTTGCTTTCTGAATGCTAGGTGGTTCTGAGTAAGGCGAAGGCGAGTAGGAAGAGAGTTCCAAGTTTTAGCTGCCAGGTAGGAGAAGGATCTGCCTCCCATGGTGGTTTTGTTGATGCGAGGTACAGTGGCAAGAGCTTGGTTGGAGGATCGTAGTTGACGGGAGGGGGTGTAGAAGGACAGTCGTGTGTTGAGGCATTCAGGTCCAAGTTCGTAAAGTGCTTTGTGTGCGTGGGTTAGTAGGCGGAAAGTAATTCTCTTATTTACGGGGAGCCAGTGGAGGTTTTTCAGGTGACCAGAGATGTGTTCTTTACGCGGGATGTCTAGTATGAGCCTGGCAGAAGCGTTCTGGATGCGTTGGAGTTTTTTCTGGAGTTTTGCGGTGGTACCGGCGTAGAGGGTGTTTCCGTAGTCCAGGCGGCTAGTGACCAGAGCGTGGGTGACCGTTTTACGAGTTTCAGTGGGGATCCAGTGAAATGTTTTTTTGAGCATGCGGAGAATGTTGAAACAAGATGATGAAACGGCGTTGACTTGTCTGGTCATCGAGAGTGAGGAGTCCAGGATGACGCCCAGGTTCCGTGCGTGGTCTGTCGGGATAGGTGCCTTTCCAAGGGCTTCTGGCCACCAAGAGTTGTCCCAGGCGGAGGGGGAGGTGCCTAAGATGAGGACTTCTGTTTTGTCAGAGTTCAGTTTCAGATGGCTGTGCTTCATCCACTCGGCCACTTCTTTCATTCCTTCGTGTAAGTTGGTTTTGGCGGTGTTAGGGTCTTTGGTGAGTGAGAGGATCAGTTGAGTGTCGTCAGCGTAGGAGATGATGTTGAGGGTGTGTTGGCGAGCGATGGTTGCAAGGGGGCTCATGTATACGTTGAAGAGGGTGGGGCTGAGAGAAGATCCTTGTGGTACGCCACAAATGACTTCAGTGGCCTCTGACTTGAATGGTGGGAGGCGGACTCTCTGGGTTCTTCCGGTGAGGAACGAAGTGATCCATTCCAGTGCTTTTCCTTGGATTCTGACGTTTCTGAGGCGCTGTAGGAGGGTGCTATGACAGACTGTGTCGAAGGCAGCGGAGAGGTCGAGGAGGATGAGGGCGACTGTGTCTCCGTTGTCCAGTAGAGTTCGAATGTCGTCAGTTGCAGCGATGAGTGCGGTCTCAGTGCTGTGTTTGGCTCGGAAGCCAGACTGTGAGGCGTCGAGGGATTTGTTGGTTTCGAGGAAGGCTGCGAGTTGGTTGTTGACAGCTTTCTCGATGACTTTGGCCGGGAATGGAAGAGCGAGATGGGGCGGTAGTTTTTGAGTTCGGTGGGGTCAGCTGTGGGTTTTTTCAGAAGGGCGCTGAGTTCTGCGTGTGTCCAGCTTTCCGGGAAGGTGGCGGAGTTGAGGGAGCAGTTGATGACATCTCGGAGGCGTGGTGCTATGATGGAGTCTGCTTTGTTGAAGATGTGATGAGGGCATGGGTCAGTTGGGGATCCTGAGTGGATGGAGTTCATCAGGCGGATGGTGTCTTCAGTGGAGATTGGGTTCCAGTCGTTGAGGTTGTTCAGGGGGGGTGAAGGTCCTGCAGAAGGTTGTGTGGGTTGGTCTCCGGGTCGGTTGTCGAAGCTGTTGTGGATGTCTGCGATTTTGTTGTGGAAGAAGGAAGCTAGGGAGTCGCAAAGGGCTTGGGAAGGGGTGATGTCGTTGGAGTTGGCTGATGGGTTGGTGAATTCTTTGACGATGTTGAATAGTTCCTTGCTGTTGTGGGCGTTGTTGTCTAGTCGGTCTTTGAATGCGGCTTTCTTAGTGGACTGGATTAGTTGGTGGTGTATGCGGGTGGCGTTTTTGAAGGCGTCCTTGGTGCTGGTGTTTGGGTCTTTTTTCCAGGCCTTCTCGAGGGAGCGACAGAGTTTCTTCGATTTCTTAAGATCATCGTTGAACCAGGAGGCGTTTTTGCTGCCTGGTTTGCTTTGACGTTTTTTCAGCGGGGCTAGGATGTCGGCGCTGTTGGATATCCATTGGGTGAGGTTAGTAGCTGCTTGGTCGGGGTTTGAGGAGTGGACAGGAGGGTTTTGAAGAAGCGATGAGGAGATCTGGTCGATGGTGATTTTGTTCCAGTTTCTTCGCATGGTGGGTTGAGGATGGTTGTAGATTGTGGACCTGTTGTATGTGAAGTGAACACAGCTGTGGTCCGTCCAGTGAAGAGCTGCGGTGTGACTGAAGGAGACATGTTTGCTGGAAGTGAAGATAGGGTCTAGTGTGTGGCCAGCAATGTGGGTGGGGGTAGTGACCAGTTGTTTGAGTCCGAGGTTGGCAAGATTGTCCAGAAGGGTGGTGGTGCTGCCGTCGTTGCTCTTTTCCAGGTGAAAATTGAGGTCTCCCAATAGAATGTAATCCTTGGAGGGGAGGGCGTGTGGGGTGATAAAGTCAGTGATGTCGTCACTGAATTGTGCACGGGGTTCTGGGCGCCGGTAGAGGAGGGTGCCTCTGAGTGTGGTTTTGGGGTCGATGTGGATCTGGAAGTGGAGGTGTTCGGCGTTGGCGAGGTAGGCGTCAGAGCTGGTTGAGATGCGGATGGAGTTCTTATGGACGATAGCGATTCCTCCTCCAGTTTGGTCGGTGCGGTCCTTGCGGATGATCTTGTATCCTTCCGGGATGGCAATGGTGATGTCTGGGGCTGATGAGGCGTTCATCCATGTTTCTGTTAGGAAGGCGACGTCCGGTGAGATGGTGTCGAGTAGATTCCAGAGGTCGGTGGCGTGTCTGTGGACCGAGCGGGTGTTTAGCAGGATGCATTTTAGGTGGTTGGTGTCAGGTCTCTGAGTGGTGTTGGTGGATGAGGAGCTGGGTTTGGTGCCGTCGAACTTGCAGGAGTTGCAAGAGAAGGGTCCATGGGTGAGTCCAGGAGCGGCTTGGACGCAGTTTGGGGAACGGCCGGGGTTAAGGGCTAGGAGGGTGGAGGCGTCGTAAGTAATGCGGGAGGGGTGGGCAGTACGACGACCAGGGGCTCTGGCGCTGGGCGCGGACCAGGCGCGGACGGGCGTAGACGGGCTTACCTTTGGCGCACCTTCGGCGCAATTGGGGCGCGAAACACTGCGCGTGAACGCTGCGCGCTGATGCATTAGTCATATATGGATGGTGGAGGGGGCAGAGCGTGGGAGGGGGAGGTGGGAGGCGGGAGCGTAGGGGGAGGGACGGGCTGCAGGCACAACAAAATGGAAGGGGAGATAAACAACAGGACCGGGAAGTGCGAGCTGGCGCTGGAACACGGGCACAGTAACAGATTGAATTAAGTGAGAGCAATGCACACCTTTCTTAAATGCTATAAGCAAATCTGGCTAAACTATGCGTAAGATCACAGTTCACATGTACAACACACTACAAGCAGAGTAATGCTGAGCGCTACGCAGATAGAGCTAGTGCAGATCCAATTAGTTAAATAACAATGATGCCAGAGGTTTGGGAGCAGCGCTACGATACCACAAGCAGCGCTATGAATCCAGGAGGGAGGGTGGAGCGGCCGCCTCACACGGAGTCAGGCAAGTCACAAAGGTTCAACAGCTGAGACGTCCCTGGTATCTCGTGGGTGGGAGGGGGAGGTGGGAGGGGGGAGCGTAGGGGGAGGGACGGGCTGCAGGCACAACAAAATGGAAGGAGAGATAAACAACAGGACCGGGAAGTGCGAGCTGGCGCTGGAACACGGGCACAGTAACAGATTGAATTAAGTGAGAGCAATGCACACCTTTCTTAAATGCTATAAGCAAATCTGGGTAAACTATGCGTAAGATCACAGTTCACATGTACAACACACTACAAGCAGAGTAATGCTGAGTGCTACGCAGATAGAGCTAGTGCAGATCCAATTAGTTAAATAACAATGATGCCAGAGGTTTGGGAGCAGCGCTACGATACCACAAGCAGCGCTATGAATCCAGGAGGGAGGGTGGAGCGGCCGCCTCACACGGAGTCAGGCAAGTCACAAAGGTTCAACAGCTGAGACGTCCCTGGTATCTCGTGGGTGGGAGGGGGAGGTGGGAGGCGGGAGCGTAGGGGGAGGGACGGGCTGCAGGCACAACAAAATGGAAGGGGAGATAAACAACAGGACCGGGAAGTGCGAGCTGGCGCTGGAACACGGGCACAGTAACAGATTGAATTAAGTGAGAGCAATGCACACCTTTCTTAAATGCTATAAGCAAATCTGGCTAAACTATGCGTAAGATCACAGTTCACATGTACAACACACTACAAGCAGAGTAATGCTGAGCGCTACGCAGATAGAGTTAGTGCAGATCCAATTAGTTAAATAACAATGATGCCAGAGGTTTGGGAGCAGCGCTACGATACCACAAGCAGCGCTATGAATCCAGGAGGGAGGGTGGAGCGGCCGCCTCACACGGAGTCAGGCAAGTCACAAAGGTTCAACAGCTGAGACGTCCCTGGTATCTCGTGGGTGGGAGGGGGAGGTGGGAGGCGGGAGCGTAGGGGGAGGGACGGGCTGCAGGCACAACAAAATGGAAGGAGAGATAAACAACAGGACCGGGAAGTGCGAGCTGGCGCTGGAACACGGGCACAGTAACAGATTGAATTAAGTGAGAGCAATGCACACCTTTCTTAAATGCTATAAGCAAATCTGGCTAAACTATGCGTAAGATCACAGTTCACATGTACAACACACTACAAGCAGAGTAATGCTGAGCGCTACGCAGATAGAGCTAGTGCAGATCCAATTAGTTAAATAACAATGATGCCAGAGGTTTGGGAGCAGCGCTACGATACCACAAGCAGCGCTATGAATCCAGGAGGGAGGGTGGAGCGGCCGCCTCACACGGAGTCAGGCAAGTCACAAAGGTTCAACAGCTGAGACGTCCCTGGTATCTCGTGGGTGGGAGGGGGAGGTGGGAGGCGGGAGCGTAGGGGGAGGGACGGGCTGCAGGCACAACAAAATGGAAGGGGAGATAAACAACAGGACCGGGAAGTGCGAGCTGGCGCTGGAACACGGGCACAGTAACAGATTGAATTAAGTGAGAGCAATGCACACCTTTCTTAAATGCTATAAGCAAATCTGGCTAAACTATGCGTAAGATCACAGTTCACATGTACAACACACTACAAGCAGAGTAATGCTGAGCGCTACGCAGATAGAGCTAGTGCAGATCCAATTAGTTAAATAACAATGATGCCAGAGGTTTGGGAGCAGCGCTACGATACCACAAGCAGCGCTATGAATCCAGGAGGGAGGGTGGAGCGGCCGCCTCACACGGAGTCAGGCAAGTCACAAAGGTTCAACAGCTGAGACGTCCCTGGTATCTCGTGGGTGGGAGGGGGAGGTGGGAGGCGGGAGCGTAGGGGGAGGGACGGGCTGCAGGCACAACAAAATGGAAGGGGAGATAAACAACAGGACCGGGAAGTGCGAGCTGGCGCTGGAACACGGGCACAGTAACAGATTGAATTAAGTGAGAGCAATGCACACCTTTCTTAAATGCTATAAGCAAATCTGGCTAAACTATGCGTAAGATCACAGTTCACATGTACAACACACTACAAGCAGAGTAATGCTGAGCGCTACGCAGATAGAGCTAGTGCAGATCCAATTAGTTAAATAACAATGATGCCAGAGGTTTGGGAGCAGCGCTACGATACCACAAGCAGCGCTATGAATCCAGGAGGGAGGGTGGAGCGGCCGCCTCACACGGAGTCAGGCAAGTCACAAAGGTTCAACAGCTGAGACGTCCCTGGTATCTCGTGGGTGGGAGGGGGAGGTGGGAGGCGGGAGCGTAGGCGGAGGGACGGGCTGCAGGCACAACAAAATGGAAGGGGAGATAAACAACAGGACCGGGAAGTGCGAGCTGGCGCTGGAACACGGGCACAGTAACAGATTGAATTAAGTGAGAGCAATGCACACCTTTCTTAAATGCTATAAGCAAATCTGGCTAAACTATGCGTAAGATCACAGTTCACATGTACAACACACTACAAGCAGAGTAATGCTGAGCGCTACGCAGATAGAGCTAGTGCAGATCCAATTAGTTAAATAACATTGATGCCAGAGGTTTGGGAGCAGCGCTACGATACCACAAGCAGCGCTATGAATCCAGGAGGGAGGGTGGAGCGGCCGCCTCACACGGAGTCAGGCAAGTCACAAAGGTTCAACAGCTGAGACGTCCCTGGTATCTCGTGGGTGGGAGGGGGAGGTGGGAGGCGGGAGCGTAGGGGGAGGGACGGGCTGCAGGCACAAAAAAATGGAAGGGGAGATAAACAACAGGACCGGGAAGTGCGAGCTGGCGCTGGAACACGGGCACAGTTACAGATTGAATTAAGTGAGAGCAATGCACACCTTTCTTAAATGCTATAAGCAAATCTGGCTAAACTATGCATAAGATCACAGTTCACATGTACAACACACTACAAGCAGAGTGTCCCTGTCCCTCATCAGTAGCCATAAGCGAGCTCATGTCTGCCCTGTCTACATATGGCTTGAGCCTGTTCACATTGAGCACCCTGTGAGGGCTCCTGGGAGTTCCAGGGTCCACCAGGTATGTAACCTCTCCCTTCTGCTCAAGTACCTTTGTCAGCAAAGGAGAGCCACAATATAGCTGCCCACTGCTCCTGAGGGACCCTTTGTACCGCACAGGCCCTCTCTAGTGCAGTTATCAATTTGTGGATGCCATCCCCGTTCTGGTAGGGAGGGACTATCTTGTTCCAGTTTCTATGATCATGAGTATATTCCTTGAATCTAGGGACACTGTTGCTGCCTCCATGGGACTCTTGTCCCAGGGGCATATTACCAACAACAAGCGATAATTATCGCTATGTCGGTTTAGCGGGGATATTTTTATCGCCGAGCTGCGGCGATTTTTATCGCTTAGGATCCTTGCTATTATCAAGGTTTATCTCCTAAGCGATAAAAATCGGCCGAAATGCATGAATATCGCTGAAAAGTCAGCGATATTCATGCATTACCGAGCTAATGCTCTTAGCCATGTTATCCACCTACCATTGGATAACATGGCTAAGAACTGCTCAGGGGCAGGTGTTAGCTTTTGGAGATATTCGCGCTTAGCGCGAATATCTCCAAAAGTTGGTAATAGGAGATAGCGATGTTAGCGACTGTTTCCAGTCGCTAACATCTTGGCACGCCCACTTTGCATGTCATTAGTGATAAATTTCCCTGACATGCAAAGCGGGACCCAAGATGGTCGCTATCTCTTACTAGCTGTCGCTAACTGGTGTTAGCGACAGCTAGGTAATAGGGAGATAAAATTATCTCCGCTTTCTTAGCTTTTAAAGCCAAAAAAGCGGAGATAAACCCCCTTGATAATATGCCCCTCAATCTTTTACTAGCTCTCTAGAGCTCTAATGCTTCCTTATCAAATGACAATTGCTCTCTTCTGAGCCTAAGCTTGACTTTCTCAAGCTCTAGGAATTGTCACTGTCTGTCATAAGAGTTATCTATCTTATTAGATATGGACGTCCATACAGAACTACCTAAGGGTCTAAATTCTTCAGAGGGAGACCTATGCCTCCAAGGTAAACTCTGAATTCTACCAGGAGGATTAAAGAGCGGGCCCTCAGGGCTTTCTCCATGCTCTTCCTGATTTGCCAGGTTGGAATCATCCTGATTCTCCTGGTCAGGGTTTGATTCTAGGCCAAAGAAGGTAAGATCTCTTAGCCTATCCTCATTCCCTGCCCCACCCACTCTACCTAGCTCATCAGACCCCGGGGTCCTTCGGAGTTCAACTAAAAGTAATATATCTATGAGGCATTGTGTGTTGGCACTTCTCCCTGTTCTCAACTTCCTAGATACACACCTGGCTTTCAATTCTAAAAAAGAAAGGCCATTGGAACTAGTTGGCAAAGAAGAACCACTTGGCTCTTCTCTAGAAGACAAACTAGTGTTATGTGGTATAGGCACATGGTGAAGGTAGAGCCAAGAGTTTGGATTATCGATTCAAGTAGCAGGTTTGACATTAAGACACGTTCTGGGCAGTGGTTAGGAAGTTCTTGCTAGTGAACATGACCGAGATTTCTTTTACAGAATGACATGCAACTGAGTATTACTGTGCGTTGTTGTTTAGATCGGGTCATCTCTGCAAGTATACCTCTACAGAGCAGTATACCAATAAGCTTGTATGTACATTGTTTTTCATACTACCACATGTTTTAGTTTGTCGCGCTGATGACATTTTGATGTCTAGTGGTGTTTGTTTTGGCATTCATTTTTTTTTGACTGAGGTTTATTTGGTGTGGTGCATTTTCTTTGTGTTCTCACATTTTGGACTAATCCTACATGGACTTCCCTCTGTTTTATAAGACCCACTGAAGTGGATTAACCTGTTGACTGTTTTTTTATGGTGGGACAAATATATATATATCGACTGCTTCATTGTAACATGGGTTCCATGGAACTGAGTGTATGTTTTATTAATTTCTGTTAACATATCAAGCCCTGGACGACGGGCCGATGGCCTGAAATGCATTGGGCAGTTCTTCAAATAATTTTCGAATTATGATGTGTATGTAACTGATGTATTGAAATAATGGATTTTTTTTGCATTGATAATTAAAAGTCAAAGTTACGTCTTGATGAATAGAACATAATATTGTGGAAATCACCATTTTTTTCAATTGATGAATGTACTTATATGTTGAATTCATTTTATCAACTAGGTGATAGTTAGGCTACAGTGCGTAGAGACCAAGTGGAAACACTTGAAACCCAATTACAATAGGCATCTACCTAACCTAGTGGAGACTAAGCTCTCTTGAGTTGGAGAAAGGGTGTGCTAGACCCTTTACTTACCTAATTCCAAGTTCAGTAGAACGTTCTTATTCTAATCTCATTATTATATGTACCTAATACTTAGTGGTTTTCAGTTAATCAATCAATGAGATTTATCTGGTAAAACAATGCAGGCTTGAATCCCAACCGCTGCACACCAATGTGAGAAGGTGGGTTGGTATATGCTGTCCACTAGTTAAAGTAGGCACCTTGTAGCAGGCCACATGGCTCTTATGGTGTATGAGGCCAAAGATAACCTTTAGAAAGCTATCCTAGTGGTAGATGTGGAGAGACGCCTTCAGGCTTAATTTTGAAGGAATGTAAAGCAGATTGTTTTACCAGAATATCACCTCCTGAATGACTAAATGAAAGGAGAACAACACAGTAGATATATATAAATATGTATTTATTAAGATAACTATCTCTACTAATCTCTACACGAGATTAGAGCATAAAGCACACAATACTGTAACGATAGAACATTCGTCAGTAGCAAAATAGACAGCAGGCTCCAGGGGGTGACCGAACCATATACTAAAAAAATGGTATAACAATCACGACTTCAATAGACACAGTGCCTAGAGGACATAGAATAACTGGTAACCCAAGGCTCCACCCAGAGGAGTGACACAGGGAGCCCACAGAGGACGGGTGCAGTGAGGAAAAACGACTGGGTGCTCCGTACAACTCTATAGGAAAGTCCCAGTTGGAAAGTTAGAATTTAAGGACACTTCTACGTGGACTTCAAGCAAACCCTTTGAAACAAAGGAGGTTATAAGGCCAATCCACTAGTGAGTACCGAAGTACCCTTGTTACCTATCCCAGGAGATCTAGGTGCATAAGGGTCTAGTGGTGTTGGAAAACTTTGTTGTTTCCAATGGATAGCAGCAAAGAACTGCTGCCAGAAAGGTGAAGAGTGTCCAGTGGAATCCAAGCCTAGATTTGAGGTGAGAGGAACCTGAAAGCAGAGGGGACAGGGACTAGGCCACGGCAAGTGACCAGGGGCTCGGTAGTCGAATGCCCACCAATGTCGGGTGTTTCAGGTGCGAAGAAGAGATGCTTGAGTCTGCAGCCATGGGGACCAGGAGATGTCGAGGATGACCAGCATCTGGAGGTAAGCTGTCCCAAAATGGATGTTGAGTGCTGAGGGGTCGAAGTCCGGCTGGAGCACCAACTAGCCTTGGCAGATGCAAACCAGAAGGTCAGAGGAAACAGGTTACGGTGTGGACCTAGCAAAGGAGAATCATTGCATGTTTAGAGAAATCAGGCAAGCGCAAAAACAAATGAGGTAACCTTTGCTAGGACCCACAGGCCAATGGACCAGGGGTTGTGAGCATACCTCAAGCAAGTCTATAAAGCACCAGCCACAGAGCACTTGGTGAGTAGAGGCCGGATATCTTTGGTGCCAATACTGCTTGGGTTCAAGACTACACGGAGTCCAATGCACAAGCTCGGGTATTGCCAAAAAGCATATGCACTTGCAAATGTACGCTGTGCACAGGGGTTCGGGTTGTATTACCACCACGAGGGATACTGGTCTTAGAATCGCTGAGAGGTCATATCTACCTCAGGGAACTTTGGGAACCCACCTCCTGTGTTGCTGACATCTTCGGAGTCTGCAGGAGCTCTGGAGAAGTGAACCGGTCAGATGCGTTTAGGTGCGTTTAGGTGCCTGCTGCTGTAGGGGAGTAACTCCTTTACTCCAAAGAAGATTCTTCAGTCGAGCAATCGTAGATTGATAAGGCTTGCCATAGGGATGACTGATTGCTTTTTAAGTGTAGTGATTTAGATAGATATAGTGAACCTATATTTCAGTAAGTGTTGCAAGCACCATCGCACAGAGTCTGCTGTAGCAGGCCTGTTGTGTCATTTTAAATGGCTTCTCAGAGGTGGCATAATACATGCTTCAGCCCATGGGAGGTCTCTGGGGTACTAAAGAGCCTGCAGTGCATACTCCTCAACGTCCGATCCCTCCACGAACATGACACCGAAATCTGGGACCTCCTCGACTACACTATCCCAGATGTTTAGTTCTTCACCGAAACCTGGACCAACACCACCTCAGGACCAGACATCGCCATCGCCATCCCCCAAAGATACAAGATCTCCAGAAATAACTGCCCCACCCAACTGGGAGGAGAAATCACCATCGTCCACAAATCCAGTCTCTCCACTTGAGCACACTGCCTGACGAACCCACAGAACTGATGGAACGCCCTTCACTACAAGATACTGGCCTGCCCAAACACCACCCTCTGAGGAACCCTCATTTACCGACCCCCTGGACCCCGCGGACCCTTCGTGAACTCCATCATGGACATCATCTCCCCGCAGGCTATCACATCTACTAACTACACCCTGCTGGGAGAACTCAACTTCCTCCTCTAGAACCAACTGGACCCCAGTACCACATCCTTCCTACTCCACAACATTGGACTCCGCCAGATCATGGCCAAGCCCACGCACTCAGCAGGACACACCCTCGACCTCATGTACAGGAAACTCCATCACCTTCATCCACATCACTGAACTCCCATGGACCGACCATTGTTTCATCCACTTTAAATTCAGAACAACCACCATCCACAGAGACCAACAGCTGCTCCCATGAATAAACTGCACCAAAATCACAAATAACCAGCTCAACTCCTCACTGAACAATTCCACCCCAACCATCACGGAAAATGACAACCCCAACACTGCAAAACCCTGCATTGATGCATATCAGATGGCGCCTGGAGGAACACCAAATCCACAGAAGCCCACAACAACTTCAGAGCCTCCAACAACGTCCACCATCAACTCAGAGAAACGAGAAAAAAGCGATTGAAGACAATATCTCCACCCATGCGCACAACAGCAAGGAACTCTTCAGCATCATCAAGGAGTTCGCCGAACGCTCCAGCAAGTCTTCCGACATCCCTCCTTCACAAGACCTCTGCGACAAACTCAGCACCTTTTTCCACCACAAAATCAAGAGCATCTACAACAAATTCTACGAAGGCAATCAACGCATTGAACCCTCACCAACCCTCACCAACCACCTGACACCCGGAAACCAGCGATTAACAACTGGACAGCCCTCACCACTGAAGACACACTGAACACAATGAAGTCAATCCACTCAGTGGCCCCCACATACCCCTGCATCCACCACATCTTCAACAGAGCTGCCGATACCATTGCACCCATGCTCCGCCACACCATCAACCGCTCCCTGGCAAACGCCTCATTCCCCGATGACTGGAAACACGCCAAGGTCAACCCCCTCCTGAAGAAAACCTCAGCGGACCCCACCGACCTAAAAAACTACAGACCCATCTCCCTTATCCCGTTCCCAGCGAAAGTCATCGAGAAAGCAACCAACAGCCAACTTGCCACATTCATTGAATAACACAACATCCTCAACTCCTCCCAATCTGGCTTCAGAAAAAAACACAGTACGGAAACTGCCCTCCTCGTCGCAACAGACAACATCCCCACCCTACTGGACAAAGGAGAAACAGTAGCCCTCATCCTCCTCCACCTCTTAGCGGAGTTCGACACAGTCTCTCACTGCACCCTAATGCGCAGACTCTATGATGCAGGAATCCAGGACAAGGCCCTTGGCTGGATCTGCTCCTTCCTCTCTGGCAGAACGCAGTGGGTCAGACGCCCCTCTTTCCTTTTGGACCCTACACCTACCACCTGCGGAGTCCCGCATGGCTCTTCAACGTCTACATGGCTCTACTCGCCCCCATCGTCAGAACCTACTGACTAAACATTGTGTCATACGCAGACGACACCCAACTCATCCTCTCCCTATCCAACGAGCCCAACACTGCCAGACACAGCTTTTGAGAAGGCATGGAAGCCGTCGCCAAATGGATGAAAAACAGCTGCCTACAACTAAACACCAACAAAACAGAAGTACTCATTATGGGCCAAACCCTGATGCCTGGAGTGACACCTGGGGGCCCACCGCCATTGAAAACCTGCAAACCCCACGGACCATGCATGCAACCTGGGAATCATCCTGGACTCCGAGCTCAAAATGGACCAACAGATCAACTCTGACTCGTCTTCCTGCTTCCACACCCTACACCTCCTTTGAAAGACCTTCAAATGGATCCCCCTCGAACACTGAAAGACCTTTACTCACGCCCAGGTCACCAGCAGACTCGACTACGGCAAAGCACTCTACGCTGGAATAAACAAAAACCTCAGCTGCAAGCCTCAGAACATCCAGAACATCACCGCAAGACTGGTCCTCAACCTGCCAAAAACCCTGCCACATCTCCCAGCACCTGCGCACACTCCCAGTCGAGGTGAGAATCGCCTTCAAGACACTCACCCTTGCACACAAGGCCTTCCACGGCACCGGACCAGCATACCTGAGCAGCTGACTCAAATTCCACGCACACCACAAAGGACACTATGATCAGCCCAGCTCTCCTATGCCGTAGTCCCCCGCACCAGAAAGACCAGATCGGGAGGCCGCTTCTTCTCCTTCCTCGTGGCCAATGCATGCTCCACCTCAGACAGATAGCATTGATCCCCATCTTTGCAAGAAACCTCAAAAAAGAGCTCTTCGACAGACTCCCTCCTTGATGGAATTGAACCTGCAACCCACCCCTCCCACCCCTAGCGCCTTAAGACCCTTACGGGTGAGTAGTCGCGCTTTAACAAACCCCTGATTGATTGATTGATCAGTTTGAACAATGAATTGTTTGTTTGGAATAGTCAGGAATTTGCAGAATGGGAGCAGTGCACATGGCCTGCTTCAGGTCATCAAATGCCTTTCGACAACTTACAGTCCACTGAACTTTCTTAGGCATTCTTTTGGAAGTTAATTCATTCAAAGGGTCACTATAGAACCATATCCTATGACAAACCTCCTGTAGTACCCAGTCAGGCCCAAGAAAGCTCTGACCTGAGTCTGGGTAGTTGGAGCAACCCAATCCATTATGGTTTGAATTTTGCTCTGCAATGGTTGA
This sequence comes from Lissotriton vulgaris, assembly GCF_964263255.1. Classification (NCBI taxonomy): domain Eukaryota; kingdom Metazoa; phylum Chordata; class Amphibia; order Caudata; family Salamandridae; genus Lissotriton; species Lissotriton vulgaris. Next base: position 295,124 of record NW_028253772.1, read on the forward strand.
ATCTGGCCTCCACCCACAAGGTGGCCCAGGTACACAAACTTACTCTGCCCTATCTGGCACTTGGTGGCCTTGATAGTGAGGACTGCCTTTGCAGGGCCTCCAGAACCTTTCTCAGGTGGACCGGGTGATCCTCCCAGGTGGAGATATGGACAGCAATATCATCTAGATAAGCGGCACTAAAGGCTTCCAGACCTGTGAGAAACTAGCCTTTGAAATCTGGCAGGTGCATTCTTCAATCCAAAAAGCATCACCACAAATTGGTAGTACCCACTAGGGGTGGAGAATGCTGTTTTTGGTTTAGCATCCTCAGCTAATCTGATTTGCCAGTAACCAGCTGTCAGGTCAATTGTACTTAAGAATTTGTCAGAGAACAAAGTGTCAATAAGTTCATCTGCCCTTGGAAATTGATGAGCATCAGCCCTAGTGACTGCATTGAGTCCCCTGTAGTCAACACATGACCTCTACTTTCTCTTACCACCCTGGGGTGAGGTTTTGGTACTAAGGCTACTGGACTAGCCCAAGGGCTATGTGAGGGCCTAATCACTCCCAGTTCCAACAGCTTCTGGACTTCAGTCCTGATACAGTCCCTGACATGATCAGGTTGCCTGTACTTCTTATTTTTAAAAGGCAGACTGTCACTTGTGTCCACCTAATGTGTACACCAGGTAGTCTGACTTGGAGTCAGTCAAAACATATGTCTGTACTGATTAAGGACCTTCCTGCAATGAGTTTGTTGCTGTTCAGTAAGGCTGCCTGCCAAGGCTATACCATCAACTGAACCATCATCAGGGTTATGTTATGTTATGTTAGGTTTAATTTATTAAGCGCATTATCCCCAGCAGATCTCTAAGCGCTGTCAGAAAAAAAAATCCAGCCTTCACAAGGGGAGGTTCATATTGCGCCCCATGCCTCCACAAAAAGTACTGTTTTTAATTTCTTCATGAAAGGGAGGAGAGCGTGTTCCTTGCGTATATTCTCCAGCAGGTTGTTCCAAATATGGGGGATGATGAGGAGAAAGCTCTTCCTCCTTTCAACGACTTGTTAAATCGTGGGCAGGTCAAAAGGTTGGCCTCGGAGGACCGTTGCGTCCTACTAGGGGGATAGTTGGCAAGACGGTCCTTGATGTAGCTGGGGGCTTGGCCATAGATGGCTTTAAGCAAGGGTGATGCATGTGTTCGTCTGTGCGCTCTAAAGATAAGGCTAGCTGCGTAATTCATAATCACCTGCAATCTGATCAGATGGTTACCCGGGAGGCCAATATACAGGGCATTCCTGTAAAAAGGACGTGACAGTGTGTAACGACCGGATTCTCAGAACAGGCAGCTCACCAACCGTGGCTAACCCAGTCGTCACGTAACGACACTCTTCCCAGGCCACTATTTACAAGACATCTAGAATACTCACCTGAGAAAGTGAAAAGAAGCTATTTACATGCCTGTATAGTCAAACATACCACTAACACCTAATGGATTCCATATCTTATCCTATATTTACCTCATTTTACATCTATCTTTATAGTCCCGTAAGACTGTATCTTTAACGTCACCCGACGATCTCTTTAACGTCACCCAACGATCTTTTTAACGTCACCCGACGATCTCTTTAACGTCACCCGACGATCTCTTTAACGTCACCCGACAATATCTTTAACGTCACCCGACGATCTACACTAATGGGGATAACTAATAGAGGTTCACCTTTAAGAGGTATTTCCCAAATGAAGTTCACACTTTCCCCCAATTATCAGTTACCTTTGCAGAAGGGCATATCCCATCCTTCTGTATATCAGCACCTGGTTAAAAGGAAAGGTTAATCTCATACATGAAAACAACATTCAAAGATATTGGTCATTAAATCTTTATTCTACAATCAAACATGGCAGAATGAGCAAAAGACAAATAAACTAAGTTAGTCGATACCTATAACTTAAAAAGGGGAATAAAGGTGAATAGTTAAATGTATTCTACACTAAGCTCAGAACGCCTCACCTTAGACGTGTGTCTTTCCATCTCAGCAGCGGAGCTGATCCCTCTCTCTCTCGTTCTCTTCTATGCGCTTGGGACTCTGCTCTCTCTCTATGGCTCACAAATACACGTCTGCACCGCTATGCCTCGTCAACGCTGCCATGGTTCCAGAACACTCGAACCCTCTTCTGGTCTTGGTCTCTGCCACTCCTGTATGATGTCACTACAGGACTTTCAATCACTCTCCTTCTGTGCTTCAGGATTTCGATTAGTTGATGGTATCAATCTCTATGCACCAGCCTTCAGACCAACTTCTTCGGTCTTCTCCACACGTTGCTCTCTCTCTCTACTCTACTCGCTCCTTGATAATATAGAGCTCACTTTCTCTATGGAAAATTCGGGCATTAGGCCGACTCCCACCGAATTCCTGTACCAGTCCTTGGTCCCCCTCGCCCTCCGCAGTGGCCAACTGAGTATTGTGTCTAGAGCCGGGGAGACAAACACATTCCTTTGATAAGGGCCAGTCTTGACCGGTTCCTCTCTAGCGAACAACAGGATGAATTCTAAACATTACCTTTACCCTGCAAGCGCCTCGGACAGCCGAGGCAGAGTTACAAAATGGCTTCTCTCTAGCTTTCGGGCCTGTAGGCCCGAGAAAACGGAAAAAGGCACTAAACCCTGTCAAAGCACATAGTTAAGCCCTACAAATGAACGCAAATGCAACTAGGACTGAAATGGTAGTAAATTATAGTCACCACCAGTCTGAAAATAGACTAAAATTACCCTGTCGCTACACAGTGTCAGAGCATATACTGCCTTTCTAAGTGTATTGAAGGTGAATAATGGTTCAAGATTACACAGCTGCCTCAGCATGCCTATGCATGTTCCCACAACTGTTGATACCTCTTGGATCATAGTGAGCTTGGCATCGACACCAGGCTTTTTAAAGCCACAGCTGACTCTGGGTAGGTACCAAGCTCTTGTGGCCAAAAGAGCTCTTTCCACAGGTTGGAATCTGAAGTGACGGCCAATACTTCCGTTTTCCTGGTTGATTTCAAGAGAGTTGGCCGTCATCCAGTTAACCATGAATTTTAAAATGTTTTGGAATCTTATATGGGCTGTCGTGAAGTTGTCTATCTAAATGACAATTTGGGTGTCATCAGCATAGTTATAGATTTGACATTCCATATAGTTCAGTGCCGCTATCAGGGGCTGGAGGTAGGCGTTAAACAGCAGTTGTGATAATGGCGATCCCTGCGGTCCCCACATGAAGGTAGTCCTAAAACGGACACATGGTCATTCAGTTGTATTCTCTGGGAGCGGCCTTTAAGGAAAGAGCGCAGCCATGTAAGAGCTGTGCCCTGTATCCCTACCTCCAAATCCGCGACATTAGTTGGTCATGATTGACTGTATCGAATGCCGCGGATAGGTCCAGTAGGACCAGGGTACATGGTTTATTCTTGGCAGCCCTCAATCTAAGTTCATCTAGAAAAGACAGCATCATCAGTTCTGTGCTGTGATGCACCCTGTACCCTGCCTGGTTAGGTTAGGTTGTAGAAGGTGGTTACTTTCAATGTGATTGGTCAGGGTTTTTAGTACGTGTTGTTCTAGTACCATTGCAAGGAACAGGAACTTTTCACGTTTTTTATACTGGCCCCAGGCTTTTTCAGAAGCGGGATGACAATTGCTTCCTTAAAGTTGGAGGGTACTTGTCCTGTGGCATGGGATTGATTGAGAAGTGAGAGTACCTCCTTTTTGCATGCCAGGAAGCATCATCTTAAAAATCCTGGATGGGCAGGGGTCGGCCGGGGACCCCGATTTCACCTTCCCTATTAGACAGGACAGGGAATCGTGCGTAAGATTGGGAAAGGTGGTGAGGGATTCAGTGAAAGTGGGTGGCGGTAGTATAGGTGCCAGTGTGCATGAACACTTGGGGGTGGAGTGGATTTCCATTATTACATCTTTATCTTTTGTTTCAAAGAAGGACTGGAAGTTATTGCAATCTTCCGGGCCAAACTGAGGTTTCTGTTCCTTGACTTGTCTCAGTTCTTTCAAGATTCGAAATGTCTCTTTTTGTTTGATTTCCGCTGCAGTGATTTTAGTCTCATAAAATTCTGCTTTAAATGATAGAATTGTTTTTTTGTAAGTTGCGAACATGGTACAGTATTCTGGCCGGGCGCAAGGATCGTAGGTTTTACGCCAGGCTCTTTCGCTTTGGTGGAGGGTATTTCAGGGTTCTTAAGGCGTCGTTGAACTAGGGGGCTCCCTTACCCTTGTCCCTAATTCTGGCCCTGTGTGTCGGAGCTTCCTTATCGATAGCATTATGTAACCTTTCTGTCAGGGCCATACTTCCTGTGTCAAGATTTCCCTGTGTGAAGTGTGAATGTGGGAGCCGCTGATTCCTGTAGAGTAGTAACCAGGTCATCAGCGCAAATTTGGTTCCAACTCCACACCACTTTCCAGTCTGGGGGTCTACTGCCTGTTTGCTTAGGAAGTGGGAGCCGACCGCTAAGTAAGTAGTGGTCGGACCAAGGGCAGAGACTAATAGTTACGGGGTTGATGAAAGGGAGGGAGGACCAGACCAAGTCCAGAGTGTGGCCTTTGTTGTGCGTTGAGAGGGGTTCTGTGAGAGGAGGTCAGGGATTGTGTCACTCTCTTCCTCCTGTGCCTCATCAGTAGCCATGAGCAGGCCCATGTATTCCCTGTCCACATATGGCTTGAGCCTGTTCATATGGAGCACCCTGTGAGGGCTCCTGGGAGTTCCAAGGTCCACAAGGTAGGCAACCTCTCCCTTCTGCTCAAGTAAGGAATGGGGCCATCACAATTGTTTTGGAGAGATGATGGGGCCACTGGCTCCAACACCCATACCTTCTGTCCTGGCTGATACACAGTTAAAACAGCCTTTTGGTCATGCCAGGCTTTCTGTCATTCCTGGCTAGCTTCAAGGTGTGTCGCCGCCAATGCCCATGCCCGTACAGCCGATGGGAACCACAAACGTGGAAGATAAATGATCTTTTGAAAATCGCGGTAGACGTGCTCCGCTAAAGCGGGGCCAGTCATTGGTCACATTTGAAATAAGCTGACCTGGAATACAAGCTGCTGAGTACCACTGAAACAACCCTAGGGGGCTATACATGTCTGCGAGAGAGCCACACATTTCTACTGCTTCCTGACACTGCTGACTGTCACTCTTCACCACCAACTGCTGCTGTTCCTGTCTCATGGACCCAGTGATGGTGAGAACTGAGAACACCAGGGCCCGTCCCTTCACCACAGAGGAGTTGGAGGTCCTAGTGGACGAGGTGCTCTCACAGTATGGGAGGCTATATGGTGTTCCTGATGTCATGGTAAGTGTTTCAGAGTGAAAGTAAGAGAGTGCAGGGAGTGCACACATGAAGTTGATATGCTTCAGTATGTGCCTGAGAGTGTGGGTTTGTGTGATAAACTGCCTAGCATCCTGACTTCAGGTAAATGGAGTTTGTAGTCTCATTTCCACAGATCCCTCGCTGCATTTCAGGATGGGAGGGAGATGCAGTGTTTTTGCAGCCATAAAGTGACACTGCTGTTTTGGAAAGTGGAAGTCAGAACAGACATTGCCTGTGCTAATGGATGTCTGAGTCCATGAGGTTTTCACATGCTCATTTGTTACATTGTAATGTAATGTAATGTAATGTAATGTAATGTAATGTAAGATAGCATTTGTACCGCGCAGCAGTCACTCCAAGGAGCATCAAGGCGCAAGATACTGATCCAGAGATGTAGGAAACAGGTAGGGCATGGGTACTGATGGTCCAGAGGGTACTGATGGAAGTGTGTTTGACTGTAGATTGTAACCATGGATCTGTAAGCATTATGCACAAGAGTGAAATGCCTGATGGTGACACTCTTGGTGGAAATTACCATACAACACAGCAGATTGTTGTACTTCTGAATTATCCCCCTTCCATTTGTTTCATTATGTGTATTGACTCGCATGTGTAGGCACTGTTTGCCCTTTCATACTGTACATGCATGTGACTGTTCTGTACCCACGTTCAACCTCAGTGGGAGCTCCCCTGTCCTACACAGTTACTGGCCAATTTGACAGTTACCCATCCCTAAATGGAGAGAGTGAGACATATGTGTTGTCTGCCACCCTATTCATCAATGAGCTATCTTAGGCTTGTGGATTGCACAAGACAGACCTTGTGAGAAGGGTGTGAGAATGTAAGATCATGTCCCTAAATGTGACCTCCATGACACAGTGAGCAATTCACAGGCCAAGGACATTGAGGGGTGTGCAATGTTGGACACAATGAGTGTGCCCCGACACATCATTTACAATGTAATGGATGTCTTGCTCACTCACAAACTGCATCACAGATGTGGGCCTTCTTCCCATTGCTTTCTGTGCTGGCATTCTGTATGTGTATGAGATGGCCAGGTACTGTGTTCATCCTGATACCTGCATGCATTTAGGTACAATTATCTTATGCTAATGTACTATGTGTCATGCTGTGAGGCCTCTGCTAAACATATCTGAAGAGCTGTGCTAAGTTTGTGCATGCTCCTGTACTGAGACACAGTGGTACATAACCCTGTGTTATTGAAATTTCTTCGTCTTGTCCCCCATGCCTGCAGCTCAAAGTATACCAGCGTAAGGCCTTATTCAATCAATCAATCAATCACATAATTTGTATAGCGTGCTACTCACCCGTAGGGTCTCAAGGCGCTGAGGGGGGGTCGCTACTGCTCGAACATCCAGGTCTTGAGTTGTTTCCTGAAGGAGAGGTGATCCTGGGTCAGCCGAAGGTGGGTGGGGAGGGAGTTCCATGTCTTGGCTGCCAGGTGGGAGAAGGATCTTCCTCCGATGGTGGATTTCTGAATTCTTGGGACGGAGGCCAGGGCGAGGCTGGCGGATCGGAGCTGGCGGGTGGGTGGGTAGAAGGTGAGGTGGCTGTTGAGGTACTTCGGGCCCATGTCGTGGAGAGCCTTGTGTGCATGGGTGAGGAGTCTGAACGTGATCCTCTTGTTGATGGGGAGCCAGTGCAGGTCTTTCAGGTGGGCAAAGATGTGGCTGCGGCGCGGGATGTCCAGGATGAGTCAGGCTGAGGCGTTCTGGATGCGCTGGAGTCTTTTTTGGAGTTTGGCTGTGGTTCCGGCGTAGAGGGTGTTCCCGTAGTCCAGACGGCTGGTGACGAGGGCCTGGGTGACTGTCTTCTTGGTTTCGGTGGGGATCCATCGGAAGATCTTTCGGAGCATGCTCAGGGTGTTGAAGCATGATGATGAGACGGCGTTGACTTGTCTGGTCATCGGGAGGGAGGAGTCCAGGATGAAGCCCAGGTTGTGTGCGTGGTCCGTAGGCTTGGGAGTGGTGCCCAGGGCAGGGGGACACCAGGAGTCATCCCAGGCGGAGGGCAATGATCCCAGAATGAGGACTTCCGTCTTATCTGAGTTCGGTTTCAGGCGGCTGTTCTTCATCCACTCGGCGACGTCTTTCATCCCTTCGCGTAGGCTGGTTCTGGCGGTGGCGGGGTCGTTGGTGAGGGAGAGGATCAACTGGGTGTCGTCAGCGTAGGAGATGATGTTCAGGTTGTGTTGGCGTGCGATGGCTGCGAGGGGGCTCATGTAGACGTTGAAGAGGGTAGGGCTGAGTGATGATCCCTGTGGTAAGCGGCAGATGACTTCTATGGCCTCAGATCTGAACGGGGGAGGCGGACTCTCTGGGTTCTTCGGGCGTGGAACGAGATGATCCACTCCAGTGCCTTCTCTTGGATTCCACTGTTGCTGAGGTGCTGCACTAGGGTGCGGAGGCACACAGTGTCGAACGCTGTGGAGAGGTCAAGGAGGATGAGGGCCGCTGTTTCCCCGTTGTCGAGCAGGGATCGGATGTTGTTAGTGGCTGCGATGAGGGCGGTCTCGGTGCTGTGGTTGGCTCTGAAACTGGACTGCGAGTGGTCAAGGGATCTGTTCGTCTCGAGGAAGGCGGCAAGCTGTCTGTTGACTGTCTTCTCGATGACTTTGGCAGGAAAAGGGAGGAGCGAGATGGGGCGGTAGTTCTTGAGGTCGGTGGGGTCCGCTGTTGGTTTCTTCAGGAGGGCGCTGATCTCGGCGTGCTTCCAGCTCTCCGGGAAGGTGGCGGTGTAGAAGGAGGTGTTGATGATGTCCCGGAGTTGGGGTGCGATGATGGAGTCGGCTTTGTTGAAGACGTGGTGGGGGCAGAGGTCGGTTGGTGATCCGGAGTAGATGGTGTTCATCGTGCGGGTGGTGTCTTCGGTGCTGACCGGGGTCCAGGCGCCGATGGTGGTGGTAGTGGGCGTTGGTACGGTGGTTGGGTGCATGGTCTGTGCGCCGAAGCTGTTGTGAGGCGAGCGAGTCGCAGACGTTTTGCGAGGGAGTGGGAGTGATGTCGTTGTTTCCGGCGCTGGGGTAGAGAGCTCTTTCACGATGCTGAAGAGTTCCTTGCTGTTGTGGGCGTTGTTGTCCAGTCGTTCTTTGAGTGTTGTCTTCTTGGTGGTGCGGAGCAGCTGGTGATGTTTGCGGGTGGCGTGCTTGAGGGCAGTCATGTTGTCTGCGGTTTGGTCATTGCGCCAAGCTTTCTCGAGGGTGCAGCAGTTCTTCTTGGAGTTCTTAAGTTCATCGGTGAACCAGGAGGCTTTCTTGCTGCCGGGTCTGCTGGGGGGTCTTCAGTGGTGCGAGGTCATCTGTGCAGTTGGTTATCCACTGTGTGAGGTTGCTGGCTGCTTCGTTGGGGTCTGTTGTGCTTGCGGGAGGGTTCTGGCTGAGGGAGGTGGTTAGCTGGTCGGCGGTGATCTTGTTCCAGCTTCTGCGAGGAACCTGTTGCGGGTGGTGGTGGGTGGTGGTTCTTCTAAAGCTGAAGTGGACGCAGCTGTGGTCGGTCCAATGAAGTCCGGTGGAGTGGCTGAAGGAGATGTATTTGCTGGAGGAGAAGACGGGGTCAAGCGTGTGGCTGGCGTAGTGGGTGGGGGTGTCCACCAGTTGCTTGAGTCCGAGGTTGGCGAGGTTGTCTAGCAGGGTGGTGGTGTTGCTGTCCTTGTTGTTCTCCAGGTGGAAGTTGAGGTCCCCTAGGAGGATGTAGTCGGCGGAGAGGAGGGCGTGCGGGCTGTGATTACTTCGCTGAATTGTGTGCGTGGTCCCGGGGGTCTGTAGATGAGGGTGCCTCTGAGTGTGGTCTTGGGAGTCGGTGTGTATCTGGAAGTAGAGGTGTTCGGCGGCGGTGAGGGTGTCATTGGAGTAGGTCGTGATGCGGACGGTGTTCTTGTGTACGATGGCGATGCCTCCTCCAGTCTGGTTGACGCGGTCCCTCCGGGCGATCTTGTAACCATCCGGGATGGCTATGGCGATGTGGGGTGCTGAGGAGGCGTTCATCCAGGTTTTCGTGAGGAAGGCGAAGTCCGGTGATGTAGTTGAGGGCCATTGCTGTCAAGGTGCGGGCTCTGGGTGTCTCCAACCGATGACACTTACACTGTCACAAGAGGTGAGATGACATCTGCCGGCTGAGCAAAAATGTGGCAGAGATGACACTGGGGATGCTCCCTTAGACTGGAAGGATGGCACGCAGCAGCATGATATCACTAATGGCCGGCATCTTGGCAGTGACACAGCCAGAGCTGGATTGACGCACTCCGAATCAGCACTCCTCTCCGTGACCGATAACATCAAGATGTCACAGGATAGAGGAGGCTCAATGATTCTGGTGCTGTTAGACCTGTCGGCCGCCTTTGATACTGTGTCTCACAAGATTCTCGTGAGCCGTTTAAAGGGAGTGGGCATTGGAGGACAGGCCCTTTCCTGGTTGGAGAGTTTCCTGTCCGGCCGCTCACAATCCGTCAGCTTGGGCCCCTATCGTTCCTCCTCAAGGGCGCTCACGAATGGGGTGCCACAGGGCTCATGCCTAAGCCCCACATTGTTCAATGTGTACGTGGCCCCCCTTGCTGATATTGTAAGGAAATACGGATTCACTCCGGTGTCCTACGCCGACGACACCCAACTCCTCTACCCTTTCCACTCCCTTAACTCTAATGTTAGGGAAAATGTTGCTGAAGGCATGAGGGCTATCTCTAATTGGATGGCTTCCAACCGTCTCCAATGCAATGTTGGGAAGACGGAAGTAATGCTCTTTGGAAAAGCATCTATACTATGGTCCCCTGACTGGTGGCCCCTGGACCTAGGACCAGTACCCTCCCCAAAATTGACAGTAAAGAATTTGGGGGTGAAGTTAGACCAAAATCTAACCTTAAAGGAACATGTGAATGCGATTGCTGGGGCATGTTTCCACACCATCGGCCTGTTGAGACGAGTCTTCCCTTATCTACCGGACAATTACAGAAAGACCCTTGTACAGACCATGATGATAAGTCGATTAGACTACTGTAATGGGCTCCTGATACAAGCCAACGAGGATGCCATAAACCGCCTACAGGTAGTACAGAATACAGCGGCAAGACTGATTCTGAATGCCACTCCAAGAACCCCCTCCAAGCCTCTGCTGAGAGAACTTCACTGGCTACCGATACAACAACGTGTCAAATTTAAAATCTGTTGCACTGTCCACAAATGCCTGTTCGGGAATGCCCCCAACTATTTGACTCAAAAATGTCATCTCTACAAACCAGACAGATCCCTACGCTCAAGCAACCAACTGCTGATAAAAACCCCTCTTGTAAAAAAGACCAGACAGGGTGGCGGTGCCTTTTCCATGGTGGGGCCGCCCCTATGGAACAACCTACCCTTCAGTATTAGGCAAATTTCTAACCACCTCGCCTTCAAAAAAAAGTTAAAAACCAACCTGTTCCTAGAAGAATAACTAGACTGTCAGCTTAATAGACTTCAGCTCATCTGCAATAGTTCCTCCTTTTCTACATCTTAGCGAGCAAAGCGCGGAGATACCCCGTACGGGGTCGATTCTTGCGCTATACAAGAAATTAAATAAATAAATAAATAAAGAGGGCCCATCAACAGCAAGTTGGGGGTGAGTATTCTGCGAAGGGTGACTTTGGGTGTGAGTGACTACATGCATCCCAACCCTGAGCCAGTGCAGAGTTCTGTGATGTTTCTAGTGTGATTCTATGGCTTGTAAGTGGTCTCTGTGTTGAGTGCAGCTGTCATGCATTTACGCTACATGTACTTTCTCATATTTGTAATGTAATGGCCCTTGACATTGCATGCTGAGATCAGGATTATGAATCCGAAACCGGTCCCAGGATGCTTGTTTCCGGTCAAGGGAAGACATGGCTTGGCAGTTCGGGCTGGACTGTTCCCATGAGGCACAGGTTTAGACTGATTTGCATATCGCCATGTTTTTACTGGGGTGGAGGAGTGAGCTAAAGAATGGTGATGGATTAAACCCAGGTCAGTTGACTGGGTGTTAGTGTTTGATTTGCTCAAACGCTCTGTCCATCATCCCCGTTGGTATCGATTTGTTCGTCCTAAGTTGGCAGGGTTTTCCCAGACGTGGGTCCCTTGCTCACTCTACCACTGGATTCAAGATAGCCTGGCTGATGAGGATTATGAATCAGAAACCAGTCCCAGAATGCTTATTTCCGGTCCAGGGAAGACATGGCTTAGCAGTTCGGGCTAGACTGTTCCCATGAGGCACAGGGTCAGACTGATTTGCATATGGCCATGTCTGAACTGGGGTGGTGTAGTGAGCTAAAGAATGGGGATGGATTAAACCCAGATAAGTTGACTGGGGGTGAGTGTTTGATTTGCTCAAACGCTCCCTCCATCATCCCCTTTGGTATCGAGATGTGGCCTTATGACATCAGCTGCATTAGGGGAGCCATGGACATCCCCGGCACTGAACTGCCGTGTGCCTTATCTTAGTGTGCTTTCATCGATATGTGGAGTGCCTGACCTCGATATTGTGAGAACTACACATCTGACACCAATGTGGAATTGTAATTGTGCTTCAAAGCACAACAGGGTGGATAGCAGGAGCTTATGGCCATTGCAAAAGGACATTTGGAAGCCTGTATCTGTGGTGTCCCCTTAAAGTGACTCCATATGTGACTGTAGCAACATGTTCAGATGTACTTCATTTTCACCTAAATGCACGTAGGTGTGCTTACAGGAATCTGTATGTCAGGTTACATGGAGGCACAGGCAAGCTATTTGGCTGTGTGAACATGACATGGGTCATTAATGCCAAGTATGCACATTACCATGCATCTTCTGATTTTTACATTGCGTTTGCACATGCAGACTGCACAGGGGTGTGTGCAACATGGGTGTATCATCATCTTGTTTTGTGCTTTGCTTGCATATGATGCTTGTGAGTATGGCACTGAACTGAACCTACGTCTCAGGCTCTTGCAGCATCTATCAAGGGCACAGTAGGACAGGGGATGGACACCAGTGGTGAGGCATCTTGCATGACTGCTACACATGAGCTCACTGACACTGATGTGACTAGCGCCTCTGAGGGGGACAGTAATGCCCTTGAAGAATCACGCCCAGAAACACCAACCTCAACGCCATCTGATGCCAGGGGTGACTCCTAGAAGTTGGCGGGCACAGGGAGTGGGAAATCTGCCTCTTCTTCCACCACACTTCGTCCAGTACCCACCCTCCCGGCTTCTTCTACTAGTGCTGCCCCTGCCAACAGCAGTAAGAAAGGTAGAGTGTCCTACCCCCAGGTACCGCTGTGCCAGCCCCTGGCTTCCCCGTCCGCCCTCAGTGTTGAGGCAGTGGACATTTTGCACCAGCTGTGTGTGGGTCAGACTAGTCCCCTGAATGCCTTCAAGGATCATGACAAGACGTTGGTACAGGTAGTTGCCTTCATGGAGGGCATTCATTCTGACGTGGGTAGGCTACAAAGAACTGTCCAGTCTTTGTCCTACACAGTGACGGCAGTCATTCAGCTGTCACAGGCTCAGAATCCATCTCCAGTCCCTTCGGCAACCACCCTGCCAGTGGCAAAATCTGACGAGAGTGACCACACACCACAGGCCCCAGTCTCCAAGTTATTCACATGCAACACACAACAGCAGCACTCCAAGTGGCCCAGAGCGCAGACCCCATCACAAAACAAAAAAAGTAACACAGGGGCGCAAAGGCAAAAGCCCTTCAGGTGACACTCAGGGGCATCAAGCCAAGAAGCATGGCTCAGGCTCACATGCATACAAATCAGCCCCATCCAAGGAAACTCCAGTCCTAAAACTTGCTCCCAAAGACAGACACACAGTTGCTGTGCCTGCTGTGAAGCTGGTGCCTGAAAAGAGTCTGCAGAAACAGCTCTCTAAGGCAGATTCACCAACAACCTCAACTCCCACACACACCTCTGTGAAGCTGGGACAGGAGGGCAATCTGGGAGATTCACCTGGTCAACAGGGGATGGAGGGGAAAAGGCAAGGACAGGCCAAGAGTACCACCAGATCCAGCAGATCACCACAGGGAGGGCCACCACCTGCACCTGATACCCCTTCAATGGAGAGTGTGCCTGTTGTGTCCACCCCACTTCCCACTCCTACCAAAGCGGTTCTTGCCAATTGAATCCTCAAGAAGTGGAGAGGCAGCCCTCCACATTCACCCTCACACTCTGTGTTTCACTGCAGCATGTCTCCACCTCCCTGTGCCACCACGCCACCTGGTCCAAGCAGCCCTCTGGCTCCCAAAGTCACTGAAGCCTCTACCTCAGCTGGTCCTCTCTCTCCCAGGTCCAGTCCTCCAACTGGCCCTGCCAATGAGCCACCTTCCAGTTCGACTGACAGCCAAGTCTGAGGCAAAGTCCCCCTCCCAAACCTATCTCTCCCACAGCGGTGCCTGGACTACCCGATTCGATTAGCTTTATTCGATTTTAGTAAAAAAAATCATAAAAGCAACAACAATACATAAAAATACACCAATACATTAATACATTTCATTTCATAAAAAGAATATAAATGAATTTAAAAATAAATTAAATCAATAGAATGAATCGGCTAATCAGTATACAAAGTGGAGCATGGACAAGTTAATAAAACAAGAGAAGAGAGAAAGGTGGCCACTCAATACAAGACCACTTCTTGCCGTCTGGAAATTACTCTATATTATCTAACATTATGACGGGACATATAATGATCTGGGGTAAAATTCACTTAAAGTTCAAACTAATATGGGGCCATCCCCTAATTGTGGCTGCCAGGATTGCAGGTATGGTACAACATATTTATTTCTAAACTTTACAAGTACCAAGTCGCCCACAGTGTTTTTTACAAGAGGTCCTAGCCAGCCCACCCTTCGGACACTTAATATGGTCCCGTCTAAATTGGAGGGCAGAGGTCGATTTTTGGTGAGCCAGTACACTACCTTATTCCTTAGGTCCTGCTGACTCTCGAGTTTTCCCTTTGGGAGTTCAGGTATTCCTGAGAGGACACACACAATAGGAGCTGCCTCTGGTGGCAGATGTAGGTGGTTAGTTTTGCGAGGTAAAGTGTCATGACTAGACGCTGTTCTTTTATGAGATGACTTGTCTTTGTTCTGCCCAGCCCTAAGGTGTAAAGATTGTGGTGGCATAGCGGCTTTTGGGATATTGACAGATTTCATATGTGGGGCAACTGGTTGTATACTGGAGATCTTGCTTTGTGTGGTGGAGATTGGCGTATCTATAGGGGCTGGATGCTGTGATTGTACGGGTTCTCCCATGATTTTAGTGACTATTGACTTGACTTTTATAGCTTCCTCGACTCCCCTAAGCCTGTCCTCTAGGCTAGTCATTTTATCAATCAGCGGAGTTATGATTGACTTCATCATGGTTTCGAGCTCCAACAATAGGGAGGCCTGTGTAGGTGTTTTCGGAGTCGCAGTACTAAGGGTATTGCGTAGAGGTGGATTACAATGTAATTTTTGTAATTTGGCCTGACTGCCCGTGTGTTTAGCCTCATCTCTCTTCGTTTTAGCAGAGAGCACCTGGTTGGGAATTACCGGTAGGGAGTTTGCTGTTGGTTGTGCTATGTGGGGCATTACCTGTGGAGTGTGAATTAATTGGGAAGAGCAGCTAGACCCATGATTAGGCGTAGATATTAGGGAAATTGGAGCTTTTTCTGGAGCCAAGGGGACGTAAGAGGATTTGAACAGTTGATTAAGTTCATCCAGTAATGAAAATGCCGGGGCTATATTAGCAGTCTGAGGCGGAGAACCCAGAGCGAAAGAGCTGTCTAGTACTGGGGATCGTTCTAATCTATCTAAATCACTTGCAATGGGCAGAATAACACGCTTAAAATACAAATCCATTGTTCCCCTGTGCAGGTCACCCTGGGAGGAGAGGTTTCTAAGGTCCGCTTTGCAAGACATAGCGTAGCGGCTATCCCCAATAAGGAAGTTTTGTGCTGAGACGAAATCAGGAACCTTGGAGGGGGCCTAATAGAAGGACCGGAAATAGTCAATGGGGAACAGTACCTTTGATCAGTGTTCCTGGAGTATTGGCATCAGGACTAAGGGGGGTGACCCGACCCGGCCTGCTCTGGCCTTTGATGGCCGCAGATGGCCCCGCCCTTGTCCCGGGCTTCTACCGGCGCTACCCGCGCGCTACCCGTGACGCGAGGGGCAGTCCTTCCTTTCAAGCGCCTTCGGGCGCTCCCTGGTTGGTGGTGGCGGCGTCCAGCCGCTGAGGTTCCTGGGGGATGTGGTTCCCTGTCCCGGCTGCCGCGCTGCGGTGTCCTGGCAGCGACGGCGATGGCGGGGATAGAGAGGCGCTAGGGTCTGAAGCGCAAGTCAAGAGGTGAGGGACAGCACTTTGGCCCCACAGTGCAAATACCGGAGTCTCCCGCTCCCCCAAGGGCAGTCCTTCCTTTCAATCGCCTTCGGGCGCACCCTGGTTGGTGGAGGCGGCGTCCAGCCGCTTAGGTTCCTGGGGGATGTGGTTCCCTGTCCCGGCTGCCGCGCTGCGGTGTCCTGGCAGCGACGGCGATGGCGGGGATAGAGAGGTGCTAGGGTCTGAAGCGCAAGTCAAGAGGTGAGGGACAGCACTTTGGCCCCACGGTGCAAATACCGGAGTCTCCCCTGGACTACCCATTTTGATCCCCCGAGCTGTGTTGATTCGTATGTCAGTGTATGGTGTCACCCATTCCCTGTGCAGGTGCTCATGCACACACGTACCTACTTTGAACTATGGACTATGGACTATGGACTAGCCACTGACCTGGCTGTTTTTCACGTTGGATGCCCATTCCCTGTGCAGGTTCTCATGCACACATGTGCCTACTTTGAAAAATGGACTGGCCACCGGCCTTGCTGTTTGCCACTTTGGATGTCCATTCCCTGTGCAGGTTCTCATGCACACTGGTACCTACTTTGAACTATGGACTGGCCACTGGCCTTGCTGTTTATCACTTTGGATGCCCCTTCCCTGTGTAGGTTCTCAAGCACACATGTACCTACTTTGAACTATGGACTGGGCTATGGCCTTGCTGTTTGTCATTTTGGATGGCCATTGCCTGTGCAGGTTCTCATGCACACATGTTCTTACTTTGAACTATGAACTGGCCACTGCCCTTGCTGTTTGTCACTTTGGATGACCATTCCCTGTGCAGGTTCTCATGCACACATGTACCTACTTTGAACTATGGACTGGCCAATGGCCTTGCTGTTGTCTACTTTTGATTCCTATCTGGGTGATATGGAATAAAGACAGTTACTCCGGTTGTCTGCTTTGTCAGTATCCTTGCTAAATACATTGTTTTCTGTCTGGGTATGGTTGCTTGTGACAAATGCTTTTGATGCCACTTTAACACTGTAAAGTGCTTGTTTTACTTTTTCTGAGTTTGCCAGTACTGAAAGGCACTTAAATTCTTCTTGACTCGGAGGCTTGAGGGTACAATGATGAGTGTTTGTGATGATCTACTGTTATAATACTCATAATAAGGTCATTTTTGCTAAATTGTACACATGTCATGTTATGATGCAATACTACAACAGAGGTGACTTCTATCCACAGAGTTACTTGTGAGGTGGCCAGGGTCCAAAATATCTATTTGATCTTTCTTGATATGTGTACAGCAGTGTTGATGTGTGTTCATCTTGTGATGGCCTGTCTTTCTAGTCACATGGGTATATTCGGATATGTGAACTTGATTGGTCATACCGTTTGAATGGGCTGACATTGTCAGTAGTGTTGATGTGTGTGTGTCCCTGCAATGGCAACTGCACACATGTATGACCCAGAAGATGTGTGGCTGTTTGTTTCAATTGTCTGCCATGCGCTTCAGATTGTTTGCACAAATTAGGAGTTGTATGTTGGCCACGTGCAGTGTGTCAGTGTGTTCCTGCACTCCTGGGGGACACCTACTTGTTGTTGCTGCCAGTGGTGAGTATGCAGAGTGTGTAACTGCCAAGTCTGTGTTGTGTTTTGTTGTTCAGCCATGTGTCTTGTAACTGTTTGTGCTCACTGTGCAGACCTGCTCAGCTACACTTATAATATTTGTGGGTTATCTCACGCATTACTGTCACTTGACCCATTTTTGGCTCTAGTATGGTTTGTTGTATGTGGAGTCATGCCATCCCCTATAGGTGCTTCTGATGCCTACACATCGTGAGTGACTACTCTATGTGTTTGTGTACAGTACACTCCTCACCTGTCCTCTACTGATGTACACACCACTTCAATCTCATGTCTTCCACCCCATGGCTTGCCAGTGTGTGAGCCTCCCAGCCACTTCATTTGTTACACTATGCTTTGTGATGATGAACTGTGTACAGGGCCAATGTGCCACTCAGGACAGTTTCCCAATTAGTTATGTGTTATTTTCTTATACTGGTTTTCTGTCATGGTTGCTCATAAGCAGTGCATGTGTTTGGGCAGCACAGTCCTCTGGTCATGTTGTTTGCACCTGGGTGTTCTGAGTTGTGCATCTGTGGGTGATGGCTAAGCTGTATGTCTGTTTGCTGAGGTACTGCTACCCTTCCTGAGTGTGACGTTCTCTGTGTGCTGTGATGAATTGTTTTGTGGGAGTTCATGGTTTGGCACTCAGATGTGTGTGCTACTGGTTTGGTTGTTGTGCACACACTGCTTGGTGTGCATGCAATGTTGTCAGAGTATGTTGCCTTGTGCTTGATTGCTGTGCATCCCCCTGATGTCCAGCTGAGTTTTCAATGTGATGGATTGGTATGTGCATCTGTTGTGTTTTTGTGGTGGATGAATGCAGTGTTTGGCCTGTGTTGGCTCTTTCTACTGACAGCTGCTATGTGTGTGTGATGTTCTATTTGCATGACGGTGTGTGTGAGTAGTTGTTGCTGTGTGATACATTAAGATGTGTGTTGCAGGTGTAGTGTGCATTACTTGTGTGTCTGTCACATGCAGCAAGGTGGATTCTTGTTACCTGCTTGTTTTGAGTGCACATTGGTAATTTGTCCTCCTATTTTTAACCTGTCACTTGTCAGGATTGTGCATGTGCATGCTTGTGGTACATTAGGGCACCGTGTTCACTTGATGAGTGGTGTGGTGTCTCTGTCTGTGTTAGCTGATTGTCCCATAGATCCCATTTAGTGTTCATGATTGATTTTTGAGGATTCAATTCTTGTTTTTATTGAGGTAAGGTGTCTGGGCATTGGTCCAGAGTGACAATGTTGTGTACTCCTGTTCGGTCTAGGGTCACATTGCCTTTCTACTGTTTGGCTGCCCATATGTGGGCTTGTGGGAATTCTGTGTATGTTGGTTGTGAACTTTGTGTTTGGCCATTGTTTCTGTGTCAGCATTGGTTCAGGCATCCCTTAGTGTGATGTTTGTGGATGCACCACAGAGAGTGTGATTGTACTCACAGGACACCATTTTGACCATTATGTGTATTTCTCCCAGGTGTTGAGTGCTGCAGGTGTGAGGTGGGTAGAGGATGGGTATGTGTGACTGTACTACCTGTGTTTGACAGTCAACGAATGTGACAATGGGTCATGTGTGTGTTGTATTGATGACATACACATGTCAAGTAAGTTGAGACAGATGTGTGGCTGGTCACTGTTTGACTTCAGCCACTTCCTATCAATTCTGTACCAATGCATGGCTTGCCTTAATGTATCCCTGAGTTGTTGCACAAAGGTCACTTTGGGTTAATTTCACTCACTCTGCCATCCATGTTTAATTTGAGGGCCTAAGTGGAACCGCTCAAGTATGACAGTATTATTTTCGTCATTTACGTTGTTGGCATTGGAGCATGCCGTCGACCGCTATGGGTGGCATCTTATTAATCATTAACTACACGGTATGTTGGTGCCCACTTGGGCTGCATTGGATTGGACATTGATTATCCAGTCATACTACGCTCCCGCCCACATGGGCATCACCACTTTTGAGGAACATTTTTCGTGTTTAGCCGATTGGGCTGTCACCGCTGGAGGCAGAGGAGTGTTAAATGACAATAACTTTGACATATATCTCACATGGGAGGTACCTTATGGTTAACTCTTGCCCGTCTTGCACATTATTTTGTGCAACAAAGTAACTTGCCTGTGGCCACACGAGAACGTGAAGCGGCTTTCACTTTAACATGTTTTTTTAGCCCACATGGTTTACTTTATTGTCTTCCTCCACATGGACAAAGAGGGTGAGCACGAACAACCCCGGTGTTTTTCCCTCAGGAATGATTGCACTGTTGTCTCTCACTGAGTAGGGTGGTTGGATACGTAATGTTGATGAATTACAGTATTACCAGTCATGTTATTATTTCTTCAAATTGTCACTCACTGTTTAAAGTATTGCCTGAACTCAGCCCACTTGTTCATCAGCAAGTCTGTTGTTTATTACCATAGGTATGACGTCAATACCAGATGACTTTGTATATTATGCACGTAATTCAGTTTACTCGTTCTCGTGGGAAAGCAGGTTTCACATGCGAAACACGTCGAGGAAAAGCTTTTTTGAATTAAACACGCTTTGCAACTCTAAAAGTGGCCCGGACTTCTTTCTTTCACGAAGGAGAGTGTTTGGTACGAAATAAAGGGATTCGCTACCCCGTCCGAGGCCCGCCACTGGAAGCGGCAGGGATCCGAAGCGAATTCGTTTGGCTATATATATATCATGTTTGTATAGGCACTGATGACCTTCTGCACCTATCTAAGAACAGTTTTCTCTACCAATGGGAATTTAGGCTGACAATCGCACTAACAAGCGAACTAGCTAGCTGTCCAAAAACTTTTTGGGTAAATTGTCTTCTTGCACGCTGCACTTGCAATGATTATATGATGTCGCCAATTGTACTTGTATACTTTATTTTACATGTCCTTGTTATTTGTTTTACGTTTTGACAAGTAATATTGTTTCACCACTCAAAGATGGCGACCATAACTAAGTCCTTTGTTGTTGTCCATGACACGGAAGTGAGATTGCCCATATAGCGTGACTGTAATGGTGCAGACTTTGTGTGAACAAGCGCTTTCTAAGCGCGAAACGCGTCACGAGGTTTATGGATTAATAAACCCTTTGCTTTGGAACCTTGACCTGACTCCCGTGCTTTGTTCCTCTAAGTGCTCGTTGGTACGCCGTTTTCTGCTGTGATATATATATATATATATATATATATATATATATATATATATATATATATATATATAAAAATATATATATATATATATTTTCTCCAATCCTGTCGATCTGCTTTAGAAAACAGGCGCTGACTCCGTGGGGTCTTGTTCAGAAACAAGTTTATTTTCTTTTAGTGCTCAGATTGACGCGTTTCGACGGATACAACCGTCTTGCTCACAACAAAGAAAAACATTACATCAGTGTTTTTAAACATGTCAAGTGCTCATTGGATCATGTGATGGTTTACCTGTAGTCATGCAGCAGTGCAATGTACATAATTCTCCTCCAATGACAATTACAGAAGCCTTAGCATATCCATTCCCCCTAAACAGTCCTAAATGTATTTCATAATTATCATAGTGACTATGAAACTCTACCAGTACATAATGTGAAACCTAAATGACTTCAAGAAACGACTTTTTAAACCATCAAACAAGCAAATTATTCTCCAATATTCATGTTGAGAAATAAAATATTTATTTAAAAAAGCAAACCCCTTGTTGTCCTTCTCATAAATGTGAAAAGTATTTCTTTTTTAAAAAAAAACGATTTTCTGGTCATAATTTCAAAACACAAAACAGCTCCTATGTACAAGCACACCCTAGCTGGCTTCCTTATTTTCTCCAATAAGCATACTAATCTCCTTCTAAATTAAAGGAATCTTTTCTCACCTTAGCAGGATTTTTAAAAACATCATGTAAGGAAATTAGTCTCCCAGATTCCTGGGAGAAGTACCTTAAAATTGTCTAGCACACATAGAGGCGTATTTACAAGGCACATGCACCACGGGAAAATGACTTAAATTTGCAAAGCACTCATGAGGGTGTATTTACAAGAACATTGCACCACCTTTAAAGTCACTTTTAAATTGGAGAAAAGGACGTGAATGTGTCTCATAAGCCTTGTAAATATGCCCCCATGTTGACTATGCAACTCTTGCAAAACATATTGTGAAACCTAAATGACTTCAAGAAATGAGTTTTTAAACCAAGAAACAAGCAAATAATTCTCCCATATTCATGTTGGAAAGTGAAATATTTATTTAAAAAAGCACACCCCATGTTATCGTTCTCATAAATGTAAAAAGCATGTCTTTTTCTTAAAAAACTATTTTCTGGTCATAATTTGAAAACACAGCACACCTCCTATGTACAAGCACACCCTGTCAGTACTAATACTTCACATTATCTATAATTATAATTTTTCAAAGAAGCAAAATCTTTTTTGAAAAAATAATGAAAACACTTGACACAAAACAACATTTTAAATGTACAGCTAACTTCCTTATTTTCTCAATATACTATACTACTCTCTATCTAAATTAAATGATTTTTTTCTTACCTTAGCAAATGCTTTTTGAATTTCAAAACAGTCTCAGAAACACACCAATTTTTCTTTAGCAGAGCAAAAGGTATGCACTCTAGAGGCTGGAAACCAACAAAGGCACTGAAATGCTGAAATTCATCATACATATCACTCATGTGACCCAATCAAAACTCCTCCCTCACTTTTTTCAAATCAACACCCTTCCCCCCTCTGCCCTTTCTGGCCTTTTTCCATAGC
The DNA here is from genome assembly GCF_964263255.1 of Lissotriton vulgaris. NCBI lineage: Eukaryota > Metazoa > Chordata > Amphibia > Caudata > Salamandridae > Lissotriton > Lissotriton vulgaris. Next base: position 317,141 of record NW_028253772.1, read on the forward strand.
AACTACCTCCTGCCAGACCTCTCATGTTTACAAGTTCACACAACAATGTTTCAAATGAACTCTGAACTCTCAGTACACCTGCTAATCCACTGCAATGTTTCTTAAAATCATGTTTTCTTAACCATTCAAATTACATGTTTCAAAGAACACATCCATGCACCCTAACTTTCTGTTTTCAGCAATGGAAATCCACCCATCACTGCTACTGAATCATTAGCACACAAACTCCACATTTTTTTTATTTACAAACTCCTACTGTTTCAACTGCCATTTAATTCCCACACTTCATCTGACTGCAGCAGAACCTCCTCTCGCCATGTTTTCTGTCTGGATTGTTGGACATAGTTACATTCACTGGGCTCACAGGTATGCTGAAAACAGAAATTTACACAACCTCAATTTACAAAATGTGGAAATCAAATGGATTGGCCAAAGAGGATTGAGATGTCACCAATTGATACTATTGGTGAAAACCTTTTTACATTTGCCAAACCCTGACCTCATAATAGTGCACTGTGGAGGAAATGATTTGGGCACTTTGACTAGGGTAGGTCTGGAAATGCTCTTAAAGGACACCTTTGAGCAATTAATGGCACTTTTCCCTCAAACTGCCTTGGTATATTCCAATATATGCCAAAGACAGAAATGGAGGTGGTCCAATCAAATTTCTCCACAAATTGAGAAAGCGAGGAAGCATGCAAATAAGTCTGTTTCAGCTTATATGAGAGACCATGGAATGGGTGCCATCTACAACAATAACTTGCATTATTACATGCAAGATATCTACAGAGGAGATGGTGTGCACTTCTCAGATGAGGACAACAGAGCTTTCATACAAAATTTAAGACTGTGTATTGGTACCTACTTATAAGTACCTAGAACTTACACAGATCCCAAAAGCTCTTTTCAGAGCTACCTTAACTATAATTACTCTTTTAAAATTTCGAATGTACCTTTTTTCACTAATTTTCAGTTATGTTCGCTTCCCGGTTTGCTACCCGGTTCGCGTACCGGCAGCTAACCGCGCTTAAAATTCAAGAATTTTTTTTTTTCCGACATATATGAGCCTCCTCAGCCACCCTCAGAAAACCTAGGGGGTCAGGATACATCTCCCGTGCTCCCTTATACTCATTTCCCCACATTGTTTTTCCGCCATCTTGTGATTAAATTCGACTGAAACACAAAATGGCAAACTCCCGTTACGCTACCGGTAAGCTACCCCGTTCGCGTACCGGGACGCGCCTCTACGGCAAAAATGTTTGTTTTTTTTGCCCAGCGGGGCACTTTAATATCCCGCTCATCAATCCTAGGGGGTCAGGAGGGGTCTACCTTGACCCCTTTCATTAAATTCCCCCTTCGTTTTTCTCCACCTCTTGTCTCTCGATCCTACCGAGAGACAAGATGGCGGCCGTTCCGGACTGTTTAGAATGTTGACAGACACCGGAGAGCCAATCAGCTTCGCTTCGCGAAGTTCCGTTACGCGTCAGGTACGCGAACCGGAGCGCTAACCGGAGCGCTGTCACAGATATATCTGTTTTTAAAAACGTTATTTTCTCAAAATCCACTGGAGCACATCTATTGAGACATAGCAAAGGCACGTCGGGCAAACCATATCTACAATTTTGCCAAGTTTCGTGTAAATCCATTCAGCCGTTCGAGCTAAAAGTGATTCGAACCGCCCTATGGAAAAATGAATGGGAAAAACGCGTTTTGGGACTCCCAAATTTTCAGGGGCTACTCAGAAGCCTGGGACGACTCCTGGTGGCCTCCAGCCCTGGGCAACGCACCCAAATCGACAGACCACGCACGCAACCTGGGCTTCATCCTGGACTCCTCCCTCTCCATGACCAGGCAAGTCAACAACGTCTCCTCGGCATGCTTCAACATCCTACGCATGCTACAAAAGATCTTCTGGTGGATCCCCACCGAGACCAGGAAGACCGTCACCCAGGCCCTCGTCACCAGCCGACTGGACTACGGCAACGCCCTCTACGCCGGTACCACCGCCAAGCTCCAGAAGAGACTCCAGCGGATCCAGAACGCCTCAGCCAGACTCATCCTCGACATCCCACGAACCAGCCACATCTCCGGACATCTGAGAGACCTGCATTGGCTCCCCGTCAACAAAAGAATCACCTTCCGCCTCCTCACCCACGCACACAAAGCCCTACATGACCAAGGCCCGAGCTACCTCAACAACCGAATCAACTTCTACGCTCCCAAACGCCACCTCCGATCAGCCAACCACGCCCTCGCCGCCGTCCCCCGCATCCGAAGAGCGACAACAGGAGGAAGGTCCTTCTCCTACCTGGCCGCCAAGACCTGGAACTCCCTCCCTCCCGACCTGCGCCTGACCCAAGACCACCTCTCCTTCAGGAAGAAGTTGAAGACCTGGCTGTTCGAGCAGTAACGGCACCCCCCCTCCCCCCAGCGCCTTGAGACCCTACAGGTAAGTAGTGCGCTCTATAAATGTCTTTGATTGATTGATTGAGAAACAAAATGTGCCATTTTCCTGAAAATTTCAGCCAATTCCGTCCAAAAACGCCAAAGTTATTCAACATAGAATTTTCAGAAATCCCATAGGAAAAAAATCCTAACTATAAATACCTACTGGCGACCGCCAGTAGGTAATATATACATACACATACATATATATAAATGCATATGCATATATATGCATTTATATATGTGTGCGTGTAGAGAGAGGTAGAGAGGTAGAGGTGTAGAGGTAGAGAGGTAGAGGTAGAGAGGTAGCGGTAGAGAGGTAGAGACTAGTAGAGAGAGAAGTAGAGAGAGGTAGAGCGGTAGAGAGTGAGTAATAGAGAGTAGAGAGTGAGTAGTAGAGAGTAGTAGAGAGCAGTAGAGAGAGTAGCAGAGAGTGAGTAGTAGAGAGTAGTAGAGTGAATAGTAGAGTGAGTAGTAGAGAGTAGTAAAGAGTGAGTAGTAGAGAGTAAGTAGTAGAGAGGAGTAGAGAGTAAGTTAGTAGAGTGAGTAGTAGAGAGCAGTAGAGAGTGAGTAGTAGAGAGCAGTAAAGAGTGAGTAGTAGAGAGTAGTAGAGAGTGAGTAGTAGAGAGTGAGTAGTAGAGAGTAGTAGAGAGTGAGTAGTAGAGAGAGAATAGTAGAGAGGTGTAGAGAGTGAGTAGTAGAGTGAGTAGTAGAGACTAGTAGAGAGAGAGTAGTAGAGACTGAGTAGTAGAGAGAATTAGAGAGTGAGTAGTAGAGTGAGTAGTAGAGAGTGAGTAGTAGAGAGTGAGTAGTAGAGAGTAGTAGAGAGTGTGAAGTAGAGAGTGAGTAGTAAAGAGTAGTAGAGAGTGAGTAGTAAAGAGTGAGTAGTAGAGAGAGAGTAGTAGAGAGTGAGTAGTAGAGAGTAGTAGATAGTGAGTAGTAGGGAGTGAGTAGTAGAGAGAGGGTAGTAGAGAGTAGTAGAGTAGTAGCGAATGAGTAGTAGAGAGTGAGTATTTGAGAGTAGTGGAGTAGGAGAGAGTAAGTAGTAGAGAGTAGTGGAGAATATTCCAAAGTTTGGCACAGCACCACTTGCGCAATAAGTCCAATCAAATCATATCACTTAGAGTCCTTATTGAAGCGCTGAATCTTGGTGTATATTCAAATGCTTTTATTTTCCTTAAGTTTATGTACCACAGCCAGCCGAAACGTTTCGTTCTGTACAACAGAACTTCTTCAGGGCGTTCTTATTTCCTTCAAGTTATGTTGGTATCCTGTTGTCATATACCTAGATATTTCTTCCAAATGTTAGATGAGACGTAAGTACATTCTTATTCAAAGTGACTAGGTATCAATTTTACCCACACAATTCGGGCAGACTTGAGTAATTTATAGCATCCTCGAAGTCAGTCTTTCAAAAATTCCAAAGTATAGGACATGATAATCCAAATCCAAATGTTTCTCAAGAAAAGTCATTTTCAATCGTTCAGAATATCGGTGTTTGGGCAGATATGACCCAGGGACCCCCAGTATGCAAGGGGAATTAGTCCCCCCTCTGCAAACGTGCCAGTGGCCTGCGTTGCAGAGAGGTGTAAAAAGGAGCATAGCCTCATTACACCTCTGTGCAATGCAGCCCCCTGGCGCATACTGGAGGTTCCAGGTGGGCTAGTTGGCCCCCAGGGACCCCTAGTATGCAAGGGGAATTAGTTCCCCCCTCTTCAAACATGCACGGGGGCTGCTTTGCAGAGAGGTGTAAAAAAGGGTGTGGCCTCATTACACCTCTCTGCAATGCAGCCCCCTAGCGCATACTGGAGGCTCCTGGTGGGCTAGTTGGCCTCCAGGGACCCCCAGTATGCAAGGAGAATTAGTTCCCCCTCTGCAAACGCGGCAGGGGGCTGCGTTGCAGAGAGGTGTAACAAGGGGCGTAGCCTCATTACACCTCTGCAATGCAGCCCCCTGGCGCATACTGGAGGTTCCAGGTGGGCTAGTTGGCCCCCAGGGGCCCCCAATATGCAAGGGGAATTAGTTCCCCCTCTTCAAACATGCACGGGGGCTGCGTTGCAGAGAGGTGTAAAAAGGGGCGTGGCTTCATTACACCTCTCTGCAAAGCAGTCCCCTGGCGCATACTGGAGATTCCTGGTGGGCTTCCAGGTCTTATATAGTTAGGAATTAGCATTAAAAAAACCTCTGAAATTAACTGAAAAAACAGAGATTTCAGGCCTTATATAGTTAGGAATTAGCATTTAAAAAACCTTGCAAATTCACTGAAAAAACCAAACCATAGGTTTCAGGCCTTATATGGTTAGGAATTAGCATTTAGAAAAACCTTTGAAATTCACTGAGAAAACCATAGGTTTCAGGCCTTATATAGTTAGGAATTAGCATTTTAAAAACCTTTAAAATTCGCTAAAAAAACTATACATTTTAGGGGTGTTATTGTTAGCTGGACATTTCACTCATACAAAACCATTGGAATTGCTCCTATATAGTTAGTTGTACTAACTATATTTCGCGCTTATATCGTATGCGCTCGGGTGCTTCCGGGTGCGCTTACGCCATGCGTATCACGCGGATACGGTTACGCGATACGGCACGATGATGTTTTCATTCACGGCAATAGCGCAAACGGGACGCTCACCGGTACGCGCACCGGGGCACGCCGCAAGACTGCGCTTTCCGGTGCGCACACCGGTACGCGCACCGGGAGCGCTCCAGGGCAAAAAAAATAAGAAAATTAAGAATATACATTAAAAAAATAGTATTACATAAATATACAATATAGAATTCATTATAAACAATATTATATTTGATAGCAATAGAAATTTTCTATTAAAAAACCTTTGAAATTCACTGAAAAAAACATAGGTTTGAGGCACTATATATAGTTAGGAATTAGCACTTACAAAACCTATGAAATTTACAGAAAAAAACATAGGTTTCACACCAGTTATAGTTAGGAATTAGCATTTAAAAAAACTATTACATTCACTGAAAAAACCATAGGTTTGACACCAGTTATAGTTAGCTGGAAATTTTACTGACATAAAACCATTGAAATTTCCACCTTATATTTAGTTGGACTCACTATAACTTGCGCGCCTGCAATGCACTGCTGATGACGTCACATATTACATCACTCATGACATGGTCAGTGACATCACTCATGACATCACTGATGACACCATCCTTGTGACAGAGTGACAGACCTCCTTTCAGTGTAATGTAACCCTTGAAACACATATTCAAAAATAGAAACTAACATTTTCAAAAAATGGAGATACCCATACCAGTTACAAAAACCAATTCAGTAATTCCACCATCTATATACACATCCACTCATTCAGCAACAGTTCTATATAGTCACTCATACATATACTCACTTATCATATGTATTGATACACATATACATCCTGTTACACACTGACAGTCATCCAAAAGTTACTCACACACATACTCACACATCCAAATAAACTATTGAACATCCATTTATTTGCATATACAACTATACACACACTACCACATTACTTCTAAGGAAACTTACACAAACTTACTCTCTTAAACAATCACTTATAGAAAGACATACTTATTTAAACAGAAACTCTTTCAATCTCTCACTCTCACATATACTCACTTATATACATCAATACTCACATATACTAGATTAAAACATATGTATTTACTCATAAAGACACTAGTGAAACAGTCATTCACTCACTAACACACACATATACACACTCATCCACCCATACAGTCCTGCACATATGCTGTCTTCAAAACACATACAAACAGTGAGTTAGTCATTGATGCATCTATGTGCTAAGTAACACCCCCACCAAACCATACAGACACTCATACTGATACTAAAATAAACATCTAATAACACATATACACACACATGTAGCTACTCACCAACCCATGCAGCCACTTATACACTTTTAGCCCGAACGGCTGAATGGATTTACACCAAACTTGGCAAAATTGTAGGGACTGGTAGCCCGACGTGCCTTTGCTATGTCTCAAAATATGTGCTCCAGTGGATTTTGAGTAATTTAGGTTCAAAAAAATATATATATCTATAGGCGCGCTCCGGTGCGCGCACCGGGGAGCGCACCGGGCGCGCCACGCGACTTGCGCACGGAAAGCTGATTGGCTCTCAGGTGTCTGTAAACATTCTAAATAGTCCGGAGCGGCCGCCATCTTGTGTCTCGGTAGGATCGAGACATGAGAGGTGGCCAAAACAAAGGGGGAAATGACCATTAAAGGGCCCTGCGGGGTCTCAAAATTTATTCTTTTTTTTTTCGATTTTCACAGGGGAAGCGCCCGGTACGCGCACCGGTACGCGCACCGGGGAGCGTACTATGGGGAAAAAAATCACTTTAAAAAATTGTTTTTTTTGTTGTTTTTTTTATTTTATTTAAGTACCTACATGTAGGTACCAATGCAGAGACTTAAATTTAATGCACACCATCTCCTCTGTATATATCTTGCATGTTGTTATGGAATTTATTGTGGTATATGGAATCCATAATATAGTCTGTCAGGAAAGCAGAAACAGATCTTTTAAGCACTCCCTGAGAAGTCCTAGGGGATCATGGGTAGTCTATCCTGATCCCTTATGATGAAAAAGAGGTGTAAAATACACATAGGAGATAATATAGTGGGAGAAAGGTAGTAACTATGAGTAAACTTACTATGTAACAGAAAAAAAGTTGCACAGTATACTATAAGTCTCATTTTATAATATAATTATTTTGGTAATGCTTCATGAATTACATATAAAAATGAATATTGTCTCAAACAATTTAAAATTATTAAATATACATTTATTCCTCTGATACTTTTTCATAATTTAATAAAACTTGTAACATAATATTGTCCGGTATTGTCTCATAATTATAAGTACGTGATTCCATTTGTTCCAAACATTCTATTAACTGTTGGTCCAAAGAGTCATCCATGAAATCAACTTTATCTTTTTGCTCTTCTGGATTTTCCACCTTTACTTCGATATAAGTAACATTTGCTTGTTTTTCTCCTTCCATTTTCTTTCTGAAAATTGCATTAAAATTAACTATATTAGTAGAGTTAGGGTACTGTTGGGTTTAAGTTTAGACAGGTACCTTTGAGTTTTTAACAGTGAAGTAATTTTTGGGCATTGTATGGTTTCAGGCAGGAAGTAGAACTATTAAAAAGTGCATGTGATGAAGCCTATATAAATTCATAATTATACCAGAGAAGCCTAACTCAATCCATAACTATTACAGAGAAGTCTATCTCAATCTATAACTATTACAGAGGGATAGTATATAACTAACAAAATAGTTTTTCTCAAATTAACTTAAAGTGCACAACATACTTCACTTTCCAAAATAACAACTTACCTTTGAGAAAGCAGTTGAAGTTGTCAGTGTTATTTCTTTTCAAATGTACTTCAGGAAGCAGTAGTCAAAATGGCTGTGTTTCCCTCTCTTCTTTTATAAATATTCTTGTACATAACCAATCAAATGTCAGGAAAAAATCGTAGAAAATGAAAGAAACTTTTTAATTGGTTGTAAATTCGAACACTTCATATGTGTTTTTGACATGTAATTTACCTCAGGATATTTAGACAGGCCTGTAGCCTAAATGTCTCAATGGAATTCCACAAAATGTGGGCAAATGGTAGGGACTGCTATGTAGTAGGGACTATTTTATATTTGATGAAAGTGTCTCCAGTGTTTTTTCTGAAAATTACTTTCCCACCTTTTTTTATGGAGCGCTTACCGGTGCGCGCTCCGGTACGAGCACCGGCAGTGTAACGGGAGTCCTCCATTTTGTGTTTCGGTACAATCGAGACACAAGATGGAGGGCAAACAATGTTCGGTATGGCTAGAAGGGGGCACGGTAGAGACTTCTTGACCCTCTAGGTTTTCTGAGGGGGGCTTAGGAGGCTCATAAAGGTAAAAAATTTCCTTCATTTTCCGCGGGGGAAGCACCCGGTACGCGCACCGGTAAGAGTACCGGGAAGCGTACTTTGGTGAAAAATAGTGAAAAAAGTTAGAAAAAGATAAACGTTTTGAATGATCAGAGGTAGGGTAGCTCTGAAAAGAGCTTTTGGGTTCTGTGGTTGAGTTAGGTACCTACAAGTAGGTTCCAATGCACAGTCTTAAATTCAGGAGGAATATTCTATTTCCCTCATCTGAGAAGTGCACACCATCTCCTCTGTAGATGTCTTGCATGTTGTAACGCAAGTTGTTATTGTATATTGAACCCATTCCACAGTCTCTCATGTAAGCAGAAACAGATTTATTCACATGTTTCCGTGCTTTCTCAAATTGTGGACAAAATTGGTTGGACCAGTTCCATTTCTGTCTTTGACATATATTTGAATATACCAAGGCAGTTTGTGGAAAAAGGGTCATCAATTGATCAAAGGTGTCCTTTAAGAGCATTTCCAGACCAACCCCAGTCATAGTGCCCAAATCATTTCCACCACAGTGCACTATTAAGAGGTAAGGGCTTGGCAGATGCAAAAAGGTTTTCACCAATGGTATCAATTAATGACATCTCAATCCTCTCTGGCCAATCCACTTGATTTCCAGATTTGATAAATCAAGGTTGGGATAATTTCTGCTTGCTGCATACCTTTCAGCCCAGTGGATGTAGCTATGTCCAATAATCCATACAGAATACATGATGTGAGTAGGTTCTGGTGCAGTCAGATGAAGTGTGGGAATGAAATGGCAGTTGGAACTGTAGGAGTTTACAAAAAAAATTGTGGAGTTTCCCTGCTCTTGAATCACAAGCAATGATTGGTGGATTCAGAGAGTTGAAAACTGAAAGTTAGGGTGCATGGTTGTGTTGTGTGAAAGAAACAATTTGAATGGTTAAGAAAATGTCACTAAAAGCAATAATGCCCTGGATAAGCTGGTGTATTGAGAAGTCAAACATCTTTGCTGAGTTAATTTGCAACATTGTACAATAAACTTTTGAACCTGAGAGTTCAGTTAGGAGGGAGTTGCTATGGTAACAGATAGAAAGATCTGAGAGGGGGAAGGGTGTTGGTTTGAAAATAGTGAGGGAAGACTTTTGATTAGTTGAATTAAGGCATATGTGTGCAAAGTTAGAGATTGCCTATGCCAGTCTTGGTTTCAGTGTATTGAGTGCACACCTTTTGCTCTGCTAAAGAAAAATTGGTGTGTGTGTCTGACACTGTTTTCAATCTCCCAAAGCATTTGTAAAGGTAAGAAATGATTTATTTAATTAAGATAGAGACTTGTTTGCTCTATGGAGAATATTTGGAAGCAGATAGTTAAGTTTCAGTAGTGAAATTGAATGCCTGTACATAGGTTCTGCGCAGTGTTTCATAAATGTTATTCAAAAAATGATTTTGGGTGCAAATCAATGGTATTTTCATTTGGCCCTTATTTATGATTGCCTTGTGCAGCCGGTGCATCACTTTAAACATGGGAAATAAATTACGCTCTTGTGGCGCAAGGCCTTCATAAATAAGGCCTTGAATTTCTTTGTTCTTGGTTTGTGTTCAGCTTTTTGATAATGCTTGATGTCAACATTTGCAAGGTAGAGGATTTGTATTTTGGGAAACAGTGACGTTTCAAAAGTGATATTGAGTGCTTATACATAGGTTCTGGGCAGTGTTTTTTAAATGTTATTCAAAAAACGATTTTGGGTGCAAATGAATGGTATTTTCATTTGGCCCTTATTTATGATTGCCTTATGCAACCGGTGCATCACTTTATACATGGGAAATAAGTGACGCTCTTGTGGTGCAAGGCCTTCATAAATAAGGCCCAGAGTTTGCTGGCTGTTGATTTGTTATTTGCTTTTTGATAATATTTATTATGAACATTTGCAAGATAATGGATTTGTATTTTGGGACACAGTGATGTTTCAAAGCTGATATTGAGTGGTTGTACATAGGTTCTGCGCAATGTTTCTTAAATGTTATTCAAAAAACGATTTTGGGTGCAATTCATTGGTATTTTCATTTGGCCCTTTTTTATGATTGCCTTGTGCAGCTGATGCATCACTTTAAACATGGGTAATAAGTGACGCACTGGTGGCGCAAGGCCTTCATTAATAAGGCCCTGAGTTTATTTGCTTTTGGTTTGTTTTTGGCTTTTTGATAATGCTTGATATCAATATTTGTAAGATAGAGGATTTGTATTTTGGGAAACAGTGATGTTTCAAATGTGAAATTCTGTGCTTGTACATAGGTTCTGAGCAGTGTTTCTAAAATGTTATTCAAAAAACGATTTTTGGGGCAAATGAATGGTATTTTCATTTGGCCCTTATTTATGATTGCCTTGTGCAGCCGGTGCATCACTTTATACATGGGAAATAAGTGACGCTCTTGTTGCGCAAGGCCTTCATAAATAAGGCCCTAAGTTTGTTGGCTGTTGATTTGTTATTTGCTTTTTGATAATATTTTTTATGAACATATGCAAGATAGTGGATTTGTATTTTGGGACACATTGATGTTTCAAAGCTGATATTGAGTGGTTGTACATAGGTTCTGAGAAGTGTTTCTTAAATGTTATTCAAAAAACGATTTTGGGTGCAAATGAATGGTATTTATATTTGGTTCTAATTTATGATTACCTTGTGCAACTGGTGCATCACTTTATACATGGCAAATAAATGACGCTCTTGTGGCGCAAGGCCTTCATAAATAAATAAATTCATTGGTATTTTCATTTGGCCTTTATTTATGATTGCCTTGTGCAGCCGATGCATCACTTTAGACATGGGTAATAAGTGACGCACTGGTGGCACAAGAACTTCATAATTAAGGCCCTGAGTTTGTTTGCTTTTGGTTTGTGTTCCGCTTTTTGACAATGCTTGATATCAACATTTGCAAGGTAGAGGATTTGTATTTTGGGAAACAGAGACGTTTCAAAAGTGATATTGAGTGCTTATACATAGGTTCTGGGCAGTGTTTTTTAAATGTTATTCAAAAAACGATTTTGGGTGCAAATGAATGGTATTTTCATTTGGCCCTTATTTATGATTGCCTTGTGGAACCGGTGCATCACTTTATACATGGGAAATAAGTGACGCTCTTGTGGCGCAAGGCCTTCATAAATAAGGCCCAGAGTTTGTTGGCTGTTGATTTGTTATTTGCTTTTTGATAATATTTATTATGAACATTTGCAAGATAGTGGATTTGTATTTTGGGACACAGTGATATTTCAAAGCTGATATTGAGTGATTGTAAATAGGTTCTGCGCAGTGTTTCCTAAATGTTATTCAAAAAACGATTTTTGGGTGCAATTCATTGGTATTTTCATTTGGCCCTTTTTTATGATTGCCTTGTGCAGTCGATGCATCACTTTAAACATGGGTAATAAGTGACGCACTGGTGGCGCAAGGCCTTCATAAATAAGGCCCTGAGTTTATTTGTTTTTGGTTTGTTTTTGGCTTTTTGATAATGCTTGATATCAACATTTGCAAGATAGAGGATTTGTATTTTGGGAAACAGTGATGTTTCAAATGTGAAATTCTGTGCTTGTACATCGGTTCTGAGCAGTGTTTCTAAAATGTTATTCAAAAAACGATTTTTGTGGCAAATGAATGGTATTTTCATTTGGCCCTTATTTATGATTGCCTTGTGCAGCCGGTGCATCACTTTATACATGGGAAATAAGTGACGCTCTTGTGGCGCAAGGCCTTCATAAATAAGGCCCTGAGTTTGTTGGCTGTTGATTTGTTATTTGCTTTTTGATAATATTTTTTATGAACATATGCAAGATAGTGGATTTGTATTTTGGGACACGGTGATGTTTCAAAGCTGATATTGAGTGGTTTTACATAGGTTCTGCGCAGTGTTTCTTAAATGTTATTCGAAAAACGATTTTGGGTGCAAATGAATGGTATTTATATTTGGGTCTAATTTATGATTACCTTGTGCAACCGGTGCATCACTTTATACATGGGAAATAAATGACACTCTTGTGGCGCAAGGCCTTCATAAATAAATAAATTCATTGGTATTTTCATTTGGCCCTTATTTATGATTGCCTTGTGCAGCCGATGCATCACTTTAAACATGGGTAATAAGTGACGCACTGGTGGCGCAAGGCCTTCATAAATAAGGCCCTGAGTTTATTTGTTTTTGGTTTGTTTTTGGCTTTTTGATAATGCTTGATATCAACATTTGCAAGATAGAGGATTTGTATTTTGGGAAACAGTGACGTTTCAAAAGTGAAATTCTGTGCTTGTACATAGGTTCTGAGCAGTGTTTCTAAAATGTTATTCAAAAAACGATTTTTGGGGCAAATCAATGGTATTTTCATTTGGCCCTTATTTATGATTGCCTTGTGCAGCCGGTGCATCACTTTATACATGTGAAATAAGTGACGCTTTTCTGGTGTAAGGCCTTCATAAATAAGGCCCTGAGTTTGTTGGCTGTTGATTTGTTATTTGCTTTTTGATAATATTTTTTATGAACATATGCAAGATAGTGGATTTGTATTTTGGGACACAGTGATGTTTCAAAGCTGATATTGAGTGGTTGTACATAGGTTCTGCGCAGTGTTTCTTAAATGTTATTCAAAAAACGATTTTTGGTGCAAATGAATGGAATTTATATTTGGGTCTAATTTATGATTACCTTGTGCAACCGGTGCATCACTTTATACATGGGAAATAAATGACGCTCTTGTGGCGCAAGGCCTTCATAAATTAATAAATTCATTGGTATTTTCATTTGGCCCTTATTTATGATTGCCTTGTGCAGCCGATGCATCACTTTAAACAGGGGTAATAAGTGACGCACTGGTGGCGCAAGAACTTCATAAATAAGGCCCTGAGTTTGTTTGCTTTTGGTTTGTGTTCCGCTTTTTGATGATGCTTGATATCAATATTTGCAAGATAGAGGATTTGTATTTTGGGAAACAGTGATGTTTCAAAAGTGAAATTCTGTGCTTGTACATAGGTTCTGAGCAGTGTTTCTAAAATGTTATTCAAAAAACGATTTTGGTGGCAAATGAATGGTATTTTCATTTGGCCCTTATTTATGATTGCCTTGTGCAGCCGGTGCATCACTTTATACATGGGTAATAAGTGACGCTTTTCTGGTGCAAGGTCTTCATAAATAAGGCCTTGAGTTTCTTTGCGCTTGGTTTGTGCTCTGCTATTTGATAATGCTTGATATCAACATTTGCAAGGTAGAAGATTTGTATTTTGGGAAACAGTGATGTTTCAAAAGTGAAATTCTGTGCTTGTACATAGGTTCTGCCCTGTGTTTTCTAAATGTTAATCAAGAAACGATTTTGGGGGCAAATCAATGGGATTTATATTTGGGTCTAATTTATGATTGCCTTGTGCAGTCGGTGCATCACTTTAAACATGGAAAGAAAGTGACGCACTGGTGGCGCAAGGCCTTCATAAATAAGGCCCTGAGTTTATTTGCTCTTGGTTTGTGCTCTGCTATTTGATAATGCTTGATATTAACATTTGTAAGGTAAAGGATTTGTATTTTGGGAAACAGTGATGTTTCAAAAGTGATATTGACTGCTTATACATAGGTTCTGCCCTGTGTTTTTTAAATGTTATTCAAAAAACGATTTTTGGTGCCAATCAATGGTATTTTTATTTGGGTCTTATTTATGATTGTCTTGTGGTGCCGGTATGTCACTTTTAACATGGGTTGCACTGGTGGTGCAAGGCCTTCATAAATAAGGCCCTGAGTTGCTGTTGAATAAACTTAAATATGTTGCAATTTATTGTTTATATTGTTTGCTGTTTGTCATTACTTTGTTGTTTGCTAATAGTGGTCTTTCATGTGTTTTTTTTTCAGAACAACAGATTCAAATCAACTTCTAAAAAGCAAGCAAAAATGCCTTCAAGGCAAAGAATTATCAAAAAAAACATACGTAAAAGGAGAACATCAACAACAGAATTTATGGAATTCTCTACAACAACTACTTCAAAAAACTGCAGAAAAGCTTCTGGTAAGACAATTAAGTATTTTCTTCGCAACATATGTCGTACAAAAAGAAATGATATTGCTAATGTGAATATTCAGAAAGAGACAGCAAATTTGAAAAAGGAAGGAGAGGCCCACAAAAAATGTCTCGATTGGAGCAGGAGAGAAGAGAATGGATAGCAATAGAAGGGTAAATCAATTTAGGGACATCCGTAGGCGAATGTTTCGCAATAGGGTAGTTTTAAATTTGCTAAAAAATTATAAGAAAGGTAAACTTAAAACTGCTTTTTAGAAGAAAAAGAAAAGTGTAGAGAAGATTGTTGATCAGGCTTTTGAAGTTAAGAAAAAAAAAATTATTTTAGTAATCAATAGAATTAGGATACTTAATAAGGCAATTGATGTTTTCAAATCGAACAGTAGATGGAAAAGAATTATTAATCGGAGTAGTTTTTGTGAAGTATTTTCTGGTGAATGGATGCATAGTTCAAGTTCTGAGCCATTTTTCAATGAGGAGAGTTACTTTCAGGAAAATGATTTGATGCATGCAGTTGACACCAGTGGTCGAGCATATGAGGTGAAAGATGGTTGTGTGATGGAGAAAGAGAAACTTGTGTCTAGAGATGCAGAAGAGGTGTTAGCTGATGAAGTTTTAGGGAGACGTACTAAGGGTCCAGTGTACACATGGAAGTGCAGTAGTATTTGTAGTGTGCGACAGGATTCAATTGATTTGCTTTGAAATTTCTTGCGTACATATAGTAAGAAAAGTCTCAAACAAAAAATGAAGATCTTGCAAGAGTTAGATCCTTGCAGAGTGAGAGAAAGCACAGGTTTGCATGGGCATTCACTAGCTTGTCTTTCTAGAAAAGTATGTCAGAGTGTTTTTCATCATTTTAGGATGTTAGCAGTGCATCATAATAAGGTGAGGAAATTAGTGAGAAAGTTGTATTATGCAAAAAGTCCAGCACTTAAGCTTAAACAGTTAAACAGTACTCTTTTGCATGGATCTGAAGTGGATGTGAAGACTATTTGTGAAGAAATTGAGTTTTGTTATTTTGGGAACAAAGAGGACAGTGTAGAAATGGATATAGTAATGGATGGTAATGTGGAAGATAATGGACAGATTTCAAGTACAGAAAAGTTTGACGAGGAAATTACCAAGTTTAAGGTGAAATCAAGTGAAAGGCCTAGTTTAACTTGTGTGTGTTGTCGACGGACTCATTATAAGATTCAGACTAGGTTAGTTGATTTATATGCAAAAAGTGAATTGGAAAATAAAAGTGAATGGAAGGATTTTGTAAGGTATTTGTTGGTGGAGAATTCTTTTGATTTGAGTTTTGATCAGCGTATTTGTAATTAGTGCTTAAAAAAATTAAATGAAAATAGAATGCCTCCTAGAGCAGTTCATAATAATCTTCAGTTGATAGATATTCCTTCTGAATTGATGGATTTAAATACTTATGAATCTATTTTGATTCAATGTGTCCATCCTTTTCAGGCTATTGTTCGCATGGAGCCTAAGACAGGGAAATTGCCTCCATCAGATTTACAGAGAGGATTAAAGGGAAGAGTTGTTTATTTGCCTCTAGATGTAAAGAATAATATTGATACAATTGGTGTAGAAAGAGTAGAAGAGGATCCTCTAGTTATTCTAGTTAATGGGGTTCCGACAAAGAGTAAGAAAATCTGGCAAGATTTAGTGGATGTTAGGAAAGTCAAAAAGGCAACGTTGTATTTGATCAAAAACAATGAGTACTACAAAGATGTAAGTGTTGGAGCAGAGGAAACAGCTACAGAAGAAGACAGTGATTGTTCAGTTGGTCAAATTAAAAAAGTTGATGTGTCTAGAAGTGAAGAAATATATGAACATTATACTGTTCATCCTTTGCATTCCAAAGAAGTAATGGGAACTGTAATTGATTTGTTTCAAATGAAAGCAGCCAAAGGAAGTCCTATTAGTGTATGGGAAGAAAGTTTAGATGCTCGTTGTTTTCCACAATTATTTCCAACAGGTCGTGGTGGACGATATGATGATCGACCAGTTCAAATTCCTGCAGTTGAATACCGGACTCTAAGATTATATGCTGAAGATCCAAGGTTTCGTCAATGCATTCCAAATTTGTTTCATCTACTGTTTGAAAGTGATTTGTCTGGGCTTTCTTATGCAGTTATTCATATACTGAAAAGTGGAGCTCATCTGCAAAATGTTTCTGCAAGGGACTTTATGGAGAAAGTTAATCTGCAAGACAGTATTTTGGAATCTCAGCTAATCAATCTCATGGCATGTCAACTAGGCATGGGCGGATTTTGCGGATTCGCAATCCGCGGATTTGCGAATTTGCGGATTTGCGAATTCACAAAATCCGCGGATTTTGTGAATCCGTGGATTTGCGGATTTTGTGGTGGGGGGGGGTCTTCTGTGCGAGTTCATGTGCCTCCTTGGCAGATCTGTGCCCAGCCTACAAAGTTAGCTTGCACAGGAAGCACTTAGATAAAATAAAGCAGCACCTGCTTCGTTTTATCTAGTGGTTCCTGTGCAAGCTAACTTTGTAACTATTTTACAACGGCGCTGGCAGCTTGCTGGGGCCATTGTAAAATAGTTACATGAGTGGGGGTTCAACTTTTGAACCCGTTACGTCCGCGGATTTTTTTTGCGGATTTTGCGGGAAATCCGCAAAATTCGCGGATTGCGGATTTCCCAAAAATCCGCAAAATCCGCGGGCGTAACGGATTTCCCGCTCATGCCTAATGTCAACGTGGAACCAATGAGTATTGGTTCCGTCGTCATGGAGAATTGAAATGTATGCTAAGAAACTTAGGAACTCCTACATGGTTCCTCACTCTTAGCTGTGCTGAGTATGCATGGGACGACTTACTTGAATTTCAACGAGAGGCAAATGGAAACATACCAAATATAGAATTGAAAACACCTGGAGAACTGTGTTCTTTGGATCCAGTAAATGTTTGCAGATATTTTAATCATAGATTTGAGGCTATGATGTCTTTCATTACCAACAAAAAAAATCCTCCCCTTGGAGAGGTTTTGGATTTCTTTTGGAGGAAGGAATATCAAGCGAGAGGTGCTCCTCATATACATATGTTGTTATGGATTAAATATGCACCCAAATTTGAAACAGATTCGGATGAAACAGTGATGAGTTTCATTGAAGAGTATTCAACATGTGCTGTTCCAAAATCTACTGAAGAAAACAGTTTAAGGCAACAAGTTTTACGTTTTCAATCTCATCGTTGTGGAAAGTACTGTCGTCGAAAATTTAAAAACAAGGAAAAGTACTACACGAAATGTCGTTTTGCATTTCCACGACCAGTGATTTCTAAGGGAAGAGTAAATAATTTGATGTCATCTCTACGACATACTGTGATGAGGAAATCTCCCAAAAATACATACAATTTGAAAGGAAATGAAGAATCTAAGTACATCAACGATTACAACCCAGTGATTTTGTCCATGTGGAATGCTAACCTGGATATTCAGTTCGTTGCTGACAATTCTATTGCTGTGGCTCAATATGTGACATCTTACATCACCAAAAAAGAAAAGACAGAACTGAAGGAAATGTGGGAGGACATTTCACATGAAAAGAGTCTAAGCAAAAAATTATATAGTTTCAGTCTGAAGATGTTGTCGCATCGAGAAATTGGAGCATATGAATGTTCTGATCGGTTATCATCAGCAAGTCTCTATGCCAAATCAAGAACAATCATTTGGGTGAGTCTAGGTCTTGCTGCAACACGAAACCAAGTTTTGAAATCTGTACAAGAAATTGAATATTTGGTGGAGAAAGAACCAAACAGTACAGATATTTTGAAGACAAATATGTTGGATACATACTATCCAAATAGAAGTACTCACCTTGAGAACACTTGTTTGTATGAAGTTCTGCAAAACTACAGTTATAAGAGGAACATCACAGAAGATATCAATAATGGAAAATATGCAGTCATTGGCTATGAAGGATGTCTAGTGAAGCAGAAAAAAGGCCATTTGATTAATCATCGAAAATTGAGTTGTGAAGCTCCAGACAAAAGAGAATTTTACTATTTAGCTCTTTTGCAACTCTTTTAGCCATGGCGTACAGAAGAGGAACTACTTGGAGATTTTCTCTGTTATGAAGACTCTTTTAATGCAACTAAGGATACCATAGAATGTCCTATTTTCTAAATTATCTGCAAATGTTGAATGAAGAAATAGAGCAAGAAACCACAATTGCTGAAGAGATAGCTAGAGACAGTTCTCAAGATAGTCAGAGTTCTACTTCATTGAGTCAGGATCCACTAGGAGGACCTATTATCTAAAATGAAGCTGCCACTGCCATGGATGAGGTGGAAAGAGCTATGGAACAAGCTCAAGAGGATGGAGTTAACTTAGAAGATTTGGTAAAGCAACTAAACGTTGAGCAGAAAAAGATATATGATGAAGTCACAGAGCAGATTTAACATGGATTCAGACATGAGAAAAAAGAGTGCTCATGTACATCATTTGACCCTGTCCGACTGTACGTAAGTGGAGAAGTGGGGACAGGAAAAAGTTTTCTAATTAAAGCCATTGCAAGTTATCTGCAGAAAAGGACTGATTCACCACTGTCTTGTGTTGTAACTGCTCCAACTGGTCCGGCAGCACATAATATTAAAGGGATTACTCTACATCGTTTACTGATGCTGCCAGTTGAGCATGATAATAAATTGCATTACAACAAATTATCTGGAGATGCGTGTTCTGAAGTTTCAAGAGTCTTGAAGAAAATGAAACTTCTTATTATTGATGAAGTAAGCATGGTCTCAAATCTAATGCTTGCTTTTGTGCATTTGAGAATGCAAGAAATTCTTAGAACAGAGTATGATGTGTTATTTGGAGGAAAACACATTATTGTTTTTGGAGATCTATTGCAGTTGACTCCAGTAAAAGGACAACCAGTGTTTAAAATGCTCACGCATGAAGATACCAGGAAGTCCCTTGGAAGCATTGGAAACGTTAATATATGGTTACATTTTAAATATGCTGAACTGCTTCAAAATATGCGACAGGCAAAGGATGAAGATTATAAAAATATTCTACAAGATGTAAGAATTGGAAAAGTAAGCGTGCTTGGGAAAGAAGCTTTACATGCTCGATTAATTTCAAATTTGTATCCAAATGAAAACATTCTTCCAGAGAATATTTTTAAAAGAATGACTGAGAAGAAATCTGGGATATGTTTGATGCCAACTCTGCAAGAATGTTCCATCTTCAACAACAAAATGTTAGAGTTAGAAAATGAAGAGATTGTGAAACTAGAAGCAATAGATAAAATAGAGCATATGGGTGCAACAATTGTTTTGTCTGGAAATTTGAAAACTAAATTGGATTCATTAGAGAAAAGTATTTCTAAAACAGTTGGTTTTGAAAAGACTCTGAATGTGCGTTTAAATTGTCGTATCATTTTGAGAAGGAATTTAAATGTTGAAAGAGGTCTGGTAAATGGAGCAATGGGTTATGTTGTTGATTTTGTGAATTATAGAAATAGAGATGGAATTGAATTTTTAAAAATAAAATTTGATGGCATTGAGCAAGTACAACAAATCAGTCGTTGTTCTGCTAGATTTTTGCTTGTAAAAGACTTATATGTTCGCCGAAAACTGTTTCCTGTTTGTTTGGCATATGCAGTAACAATTCATAAATCTCAAGGTTTAAGTGTAGATAATGCTTTAGTGAACATTGGAAGATCTGTGTTTAAAGAGGGTATGGCATATGTGGCATTATCCAGAGTCAGAACTTTATCAGGATTGTACTTGATTGAGTGTGATGAGACAAAAATTTGTGCAGATCTAGATTGTGTTAAAGAATACAATAGATTAAGAAGAGAATATGCTCCACATTTGCCTCAATATCCTCTGTTTGAAAAACGTATGGTAGGCTGAAAAAGAAGAAATGAGAGTAATTACAGTGAGGTAGTAGCAAAAAGACAAAAAGTAGATGAAACTGTAATTGAAAACAGGAAGAAAAAGAATTGTGAAGAAAATGTTGGATTTCAGTTTGAAAATAGTTCTGGTGTCAACTGCTATGCTAATGTAGTGGTTAATGTTGTTTTTTTTCTTAAAACTTTACAAGAACAGATTGTTGAAAATCGGGATCAAAGTTTGTGTGGTTTATTGAATTCTGTGTTTGAGAAATGTAGCAGTGATAGAGCAAAAATAGAAAGTGTAACAGAAATTCGAAATATTTTAGATATGTGTTCTGGTCAAGATACATTTTCACAGAACATTCAGCAGGATTGTCAGGAATTTTTAATGTATATGTTTGGTGTTTTGTAAGATGAAGGTGTAGATGTAGATAATATTATCAGCCTTTCTTATCAATGGCAGCATGACTGCCACAATTGTAGTTCATCAAGTACTACTAGAATAGACACTGAAAGATTTATATATTTGACTTTACCTGACTGTAAATCAGTGTCATTTAAAAATCTATTTAAAGCAGCAGATCATAATATGGTGTGTACCCAATGTAACTGTACAATGCTGTCCACATTATTTATACAAAGTTATGGGCAGTATATCATTTTAGTTTTCCAACGATGTAGACCTGATGGAACTAAATTGACAACTTCTATCAAAAATTTTGTGGCTTCTCAGTTATCAATTTCAGGAAAAACCTTTACAACTGAAGCTATTACTTATCATGACGGTTCTTCAACAACCTCAGGACATTATACATGCTACTTAAAATGTGAAAAAGTGTGGAGTTACTGCAATGATTCTCATTTAACTTATAAACAACGTTTGCCTTATGACTCTACAAATTCTTATCTAGTGTTTTTAAAACTAAAGTTTTAGTAAAGGGAATTGGCCTTTGAAGATGGGAATAGATACTAAAAGTTAGTTAGTTAGTTAGTTAATCTAATGTTTTAAATTATTTATCTCATGTAGATACTTTAAGTGGATCTCAAAGTAAAAAATACTGATATATCTGACACAAATTGGCAGTGAGGAAAGTGTAAGGTATGATGTTCTTAGATCTTTTTTCATAGTAAGTCGATGAAATGGAAGTTATAGAGCACAGCAGACTTATTTTCCACCAAAAGGACCTTCACTATCTTCTATTTGGCCTCACGGAAAAGTAAGTGAATCAAAGATTAGTGTACATATATGAGATGTATGTTTGAATGGGTTTTTTTAAACACAATCTTTTAGATTGTGTTTTTCTTTCCTGCTGTCATATGATGAAGACTTTGAACTCACTAATTTAAGTGAAATTCAATATATTCTGAGAACAGCAAAAATAAATAATGTAATATATTGTAGAAGTTATTGTGTAGTTTGCATTGTGTAATTTATAATGTGTTCACATTGTCTCACACTCATTTTCCTTTTTCACCCTTATTTACCTCTCTTTACTCATTTACATTCTCTTTTTTTAACTTTATTTCATCGCTGTTCCTTTACTGCACTTCATTCACAACTTCTCAATCTAATTTGAACTGTCTGCATTTCCTCTCTTCCTTCCACCACTTTTTATCTTTTTCACATTCTCTCAGTACCACTGCTTTAGTTTTCTTACCCTCTCTTTTTTTTCTCCTTTCTTTTTTCTTTCGCACTCATTGTACTGTAGTTCACTTAGTTCTTCCCTTTGTTTTTCTGTGTACTTACTCTCTCACTCCTGTTTTATCCATCGTTCTATATTAACATCATTACCTTCATCCCTTCACTCTGTGACTCCCCTTCACTCACTCTCAGTCATCTTCTATTCCTCTTTTTTATTAATAGTTCCTCATTCAGACTCCTCTCCTTTTCACTCATTTTCCTTTTACTTTCTTATCTTTCCTGATTTCGTTTTGGTATCTCACATTCTTTTAGTATCTTACTTACCTTTAGTAATTTGTTCTCTTTCTATTTCTTTTTCCTTCTTTTTTCTCTTTCTACATTACTTTATTTCTGTTTTTGTATCCTTCACTATTGCTTCATTTCTTTGTAAAGTGTTTTAGATTTTTAAACCTCTTGAACTGTTTCTTCTATTTTAATATATATTTTAAAGTAATTATAACGTGTTTTTTCTTTTGTCTTTCATAGATACAAGTTTTCATTAATTATATGGTAAGTGTGTTTACAAAATGTAGTTTGTTATCACCTTTTGTTTTATTTTCACTACTTTTCTCTCACCCTACCTCACCCCTGTTTCCTTACTTTGCTTCCCTCACTTATTCTTATCCTCCATGTTTACTTCCTACCACATTCAACTTCTTTCAGTACCTCTGCTTATCCACACTCCTTCACTTACCTTTTTTACTGGTTCACTTAGTCCCTTTGTGACACTCCTTCCTTTACTCTCTCTCTTCTTTCTCTCTGTCACTCCCCATGTCTTACCCTTATTCACTTATCTCCACCCTCTTTCACTCCTCTTTACTTACACTCAATGCTATTTTCTTTCCCTCCGTCACTACTGTTTTTTTTCTTTGGTTCCGTCACTATCTGTCATTCCCCATACTTAACTCTCCTTCCTTTTACTTTCATCATCCATTCACATTCTCCCAGAACCTCTGCTTTAGTCTTCTTCCTCTTTCTTCTCTTCTTTTGCTCCCTTATTCATTTTCTTTTTCTCAGTTACTTCCTCGTACACTTTTTCTCTGTCTTACTATCTGTTACACAGTCCCTCTGTGTTCCTCCCTCTATCTCTCTTTCTCTTAACACCACTCTCTCTGTCCCCATTCCTCATGGTCACGCCTTCATTATTTTTTTTTCTTTTTTTTTGTTGGTGCGCTGACGGTACGCGCACTGGGGCGTTCACCGGTACGCGCACCGGGAGCGCTCCAGAGTCAAATATAAAAAAAAAGTAAAATACTATTTTAAAACAAAAAAATTATCTTAATATGCATTATAGTGTTAATTTTTAAAAAAACATACCTTTCTCAGCTATAGACATTTGTGAAAAAATAAGCTTAGAAATTCACTAAAAAGTACATAGGTATGAAGCCCTATAAAAAGTTAAAAATTAGCAGTTAAAAAACCTATCAAATTCACAGAAAAAAACAAAGGTTTCACACCAGTTATAGTTAGAAATTAGCATGAAAAAAACCTTTGAAATTCAATGAAAAAAACAGAGGTTTCACACCAGTTATAGTTAGGAATTAGCATTTAAAAAACCTAAGAAATTCACTGAAAAAACCATAGGTTTCACACCAGTTATAGTTAGCTGGAAATTTTACTGACATAAAACCAATGAAATTCCACGTTATAGTTAGTTGGACTCACTATAACTTGCGCGTGTAATGCACTGCTGATGACATCACATATTACATCACTCATGACATGGTCAGTTACAATCCTCATGACATCACTGATGACACCATCCTTGTGACACAGTGACGGATCTCCTTTCACTGTAAAGTAACCCTTGAAACACATATTCAAAAATAGAAACTAACATTTTCAAAAAAGTGGATATACCCATACCAGTTACAACAACCAATTCAGTAATTTCACCATCTATGTACACATTCACACATTCACCAACAGTTTTATATAGTCACTCATACATATACTCACTCATCATATGTAGTGATACACCTATTCATCCTGTTACACACTGACAGTCATCAAAAAGTTACTCACACATATACTCACATATGCAAATAAACTAAGAAACATCCATTTATTTGCATATACAGATATACACACACTACCACCTTACTTCTAAGGAAACTTACACATATGTACTCTTTTAAACAATCACTTATAGAAACACATACTTATTTAAACAGGAACGATTACAATCTCTCACTTTCACATATACTGACTTATATACATCAATACTCACATATACTAGATTAAAATATATCTTGTTACTGATAAACACACTACTGAGATAGGCATTCAATCACTAACACACACATATACACACTCATCTACTCATACAGTCCTGCACATATGCTGTTTTAAAAAAACATACAAACAGTGAGTCAGTCTTTGATGCATCTATGTGCTAAGTAACACCCCCACCAAACCATACAGACACTCATACTGATATTAAAAAAAACATATAATAACACATATACACACACATGTAGCTACTCACCAACCCATACAGCCACTTATACACAAAGTGAAACACTGATACATATATTTAAATTTTTAAACATTACTCGCTAATATATGTATTCACTAAGATACACTTAATAAGCCAGTTAACCAATCAATTTAAAAACAAAATCCATTTAGACACTTATTTAAACATTTATTCTTCAATCAACTTTTACATATACATATATAAAACATATTTATTTTTTAGAAAGACACACATTCACTGGATGGTGTCATCAGTGATGTCATGAGTGATGTAACTGACCATGTCATGAGTGATGTAATATGTGATGTCATCAGCAGTGCATTACACGCGCAAGTTATAGTGAGTCCAACTAACTATAACGTGGAATTTCATTGGTTTTATGTCAGTAAAATTTCCAGCTAACTATAACTGGTGTGAAACCTATGGTTTTTTCAGTGAATATATATATATATATATATATATATATATATATATATATATATATATATATATATATATATATATATATATATATATATATATATATATATATATATATATATATATATTTGTTTCATTATAAAAATCTTATGTTGAAGCATTGTTGTCCATGAGAATTTACTTTAGGTCTAAACTAAGAAAATTGTAATTCATTTCTCTATTAAGACTGATTGGTTTGAGGACCACTATTTTTCTATATGGAACGTTCCCCAGGTCCACAGACCTGTATCGTGCCACCCCATACTTGTAATGGACCCTTCTTTGGCGTGACCAGCTATTGCTCAAAATACATTTTTGACTTAGTCACAGTGAGTACTCATTTGAGAGACCTGATTAAACAAAATGTTCCAATGGTCCACTGAATGTGACCAAAGCTTCAAAACCAAAAATACAAAACATGCTTTTGAAAATGGCACCGAGATGGCTTAATTTGATCCTAATTTACATACTGAGATTAATTTTGATGCAAGCCCTGTGGGACTGGGGGCAATCCTTGCTCAGCATAATGGACATCCAAATGCTCTGAGAAACATTGTGGTGCATGCTAGCCAAAATCTGTCTGACACAGAATGTGCCTATTCGCAGCCTTAGAAGGAGAATCCGGCTGTAGTGTTGACCTGCAAGCACTTTCAAGTGTTTCTTTACAGAAAAGCATTTCACAATTATTACAGACACCAACCACTGCTCACCATATTCGGGAACCCAAAAACTAAGATGCTCCCTCACATTTAGAGGTGGTGGTTACATTTACAGGAGTACAACCATGCAATTGTGCATAAGCTGCGGAAGAAGGAAAACCCTGCAGATTACGTCTCACCAGTACCCTTACATCGGCACGACTCGCCATCAAAAAAAGCTGATGAGTACATTAACTTCAATGTAAGGTCCGACACACTAGCGTCCTTATCCATTGAACAGATCGTTGCTGCTACA